>NW_022199032.1:878850-1052557 GCF_009176525.2 Contarinia nasturtii
GATATGGAATGCTGTAAAACAATATTAGAAAAATCCAATTTTTTTGTAATGCAACAATGTGACAAAAAAATTCATTTTATTAGATGTTTGTAAATAGAAATCATAAGCAACAACAACAACAAAATAAATAATAAAAAACGAAATTTAAACAAAAGGACATATTTGAGCATTTTTATTTTGACACAATATCGAGTCAATCCGAATCAATTTGGAAAATTAACTTGAATTCTTACTGCATATGCATATTTTATCTTGCAAAACCAACCAATATTTTTTGTATGGCGCAAATATCAGGTGGTATAAAGCAAAGATACAAATTTAAAAACAAAATAAGAAAAAGTAAGTCACAACATTAACTTCGATTACTTGAACCACTCCATCTGTAAGATTTATAGAGTACTAGCCGACTTAGCTTGAATTTCGAAAAAACAAGACACAGCTTTTATTCATATACCAACACAATAGAAGTTTTTATCGAATTCACATCAGTCTTGCTCTACCACTCGTCACGTTCACATCGAATAAATCTGTGATCTTACATGGAAAAGCATATCATACAACATACAAAGTTGCACCTGACTAAAAAAACACGTTTCCCATATAAATATGAGCCGATAATTACGTGAATTACACCGGTGTTTTATTCAACAGAAAATGTAAGCAAACTTTGTTTTTTAAATATTAGCAATGTAAGCAAAAACAAAAAATACAATTGATTACGGGGCAACGTATTTTGTGATTTTGAATAATATTGTGAAATTCGATCAGTAAATTTAAATGTGACAAATGCATGTCCAATAAATAACTGCTCCAATTTTTTTATAAGAAAAATAAAATAAAAAAAAATGCAAAATAAACAATTTTTGTACAAACAACTGAGGTCATATATCGGGCGATCGTACGTGTTTTTTTGAAAATGTGTCAGAAAATATGGTTATAATAACACTTCGAAAATATTGCAATCGCAGGATTCCGTTGTGAAATCAATAAATAAAATGTGGTACGATTTGCGTGTGGTATGCGTTTTTGCGCGATAAATTAATTACTTTAATGATGACTTCACGATATTAAAAACATGCACTGACATGCACAATATAAAATTACTCATTGGACTGTTTTTTTCTTATTCATATTGTTGTTCGTTTTTTATGTTTATAGATCCATATACCGTTTATAAGCCAGTCCTATGTTGCATGTCCAATTGTCCATATAAATACATGTTATGTACTTTGTTGTCAGTCATTTTTTGTATGTATTAGTGGTCCTTTTTACTATAAAAAGCCCGTGTATATTCAGGAGAGTAGTCAGTTATTGTGAAACAGTCAAGTGAATCGGAAGAGCCACAAAAGTGAACAAGTGATCGTAAAATTCTTTTAAATATTTAATTTTGTTTAAGACTTAGAAAAATTTACAGATATTTTCTCAAGTTTAAAACACTTTGAAAAAAAAAATCATAGTAAAAAAGACTTCAAATATTTTTTCGAGTAAGTGAATTTTTCGCTCAAACATAGTTGATTTGATTTGAGCTTTTGGACTTAGAATTTTTTTGCCGGCACCAAAATTCGTTCATTATTTCTAAATTTTCCGAAGAATTCATGCATTTTAAAATTGGTTTTTTATACGAGATCATACGATTTTATGAGTCTTCTGATTTTTTTTCCGACGGGATTGAACAAATTTTCTTATGCCGTGATCTTTTTTCTTCACTTTTCTCCGCACTTAGAAATATTTTTTTCACTCGTATTTCGGGAAACATTTTAAATTAAGTGCAATCATTTTTGAACGATCATATTTTCGACATTTTTTTTGCTTCTTTTCACTGAAAAAATTGAAAGAAAAGGAACAGATTGTCGAATGATGAAAGTAAAGACTTAGAAAATTTTTCAGACATTTTCTCAAGTTTAAAACACTTTGAAAAAAATCGTCATAAAAAAGACTTTAAAGATTTTTTCGAGTAAGTGAATTTTTCGCTCAAGCATAGTTGATTTAATTCGAGTTTTTCGACTTAGAATTTTTTTGCCTACACCAAAATTCGTTCATTATTTCTAAATTTTCTGAAGAATTCATGCATTTTTTAAATTGGTTTTTTATACGAAATCATGTCTTCTGATTTTTTTTTTTCGACGGAACACATTTTTTTGAGCTGTGAAATTTTTTCTTCACTTTTCCCAGAACTTTCGAATGTGAAACATTTTCGAATGTGAGTTTCGGGAAACATTTTAAATTATGTGCCATCATTTTTGTTGAAACTGCGCGTTTTCTTCCATATTTAGGAATTATTTTAATTTTTTTTTTCATTTCACAAATAATATATTCATATTATTGTCACTTTTACATTTTTGTTGCCAACAAAAAAAGGCCACCTTTCGCAGAAGGCCACTTTTCTAGTAAGCTAATTTAATCAAATTAATTCAAAATTTTGCTGAGTATGTTTCTGTTATCATTCCCACTGTTTATTTTTTCATTTATTGAACAATTTTCTGTATTCGAGCCGTCGTAGCTCAAAAACGTATCGAAAAAATCTTTCGCACAATGAAATAGTTTCAAAATCCCGCAAATGAAATTATCACATATCTATTGAATATATTGAGAAGAGAGTGTGCTATTCAGCGCTTATGGCTGAATAAAAACATACTCTCCTCTCGATATTTTCAATAGATATAATGTTAGCTAATGTTGAATCGGCTGGTAATTTTACGGTAGCGCAATGATTTGAACGATAGAAGTCAACAAATGTTATTTGCCTTTCTTCGTTTGCATTCCAAAAGTGATCTCATCATTGACAGTAGCCTTTTAAAAAAATAAATAACGTCGATTTTTGCATTGAGATTATTAATTCCCAAAAACTTACGTAATTTGATAAGAATTCTCACTCTTTAAAATACAAATCATTGCCATTATATGTCTCATGATAAGACTCGTATCACTTCGTATTTTCATTAAGCTCATTAAACATTTTTGTTTATTTGGTGTTACATCGGTAGTCACAAACTGCGAAAATTATTTACAATACATGAAAGAACAATCAGGCGTTGTCGATCAAGTTTATAGATGATTCGTCAGAGACAATAAGCTATGCAACTGTAAGATTTTTAATGCAATCACAGTAGTCCTTGTCATTGCCAATGTAATTTAATTATTTATTTTACCGACTGAATGTATCTCAATTACATTTTATATTTTACAATAATATTTGTAATGAAACACTACCCGATCGCGTAAGCAATTCGACTTCGGGGCAGTAGATATCGACCGTGTTCATTGCATATCACAAAATGCATACCACAAAACGTAACCACTTTATATATAAATAACAGATTCAATTTATCAAATTGTCTCATTTTACAATACTGTTTCTAAAAGCTCACGTAAAATTGTTGACTGTTATTAGCTGTTCAGCCAGTTTTGGCCGTGAATAAATATTATTATAGTCCCATTGAAGCATTTTTAACTCTGAAAGCTCTGTCGATGTTCAATGACATTCAGTTCACGCGTATTTATACATCTACTGACCAGTAAGAAGCGTATAATAGTGCATAACCAGATCTTCTTAACTGATACGTGCTTCAATTCAACAAAAAACCGGAGTTAAACATTTTATTAACAGTTTTTTTGCTTATATTTGGTGATTTCCACCTCGATGTTTAAAAGAATACAAACATAGTACTGATTCATTCGAGTGAATCGTATTTCCATATTTTACCACGCAATAAAAATCGATTAACATTTTTTCCTTGACGATTAACAAAACTTAAGACATGTCTTCCGCGCAGACAACATTTACACATATTTTTAATGCGTACATTTTGAAGTAAGATTAACCGATTAACTGATTAACATTATTTATGTTTTTTTTATTTATTTGTTGTTGCTGTTTTTTTTTTAAATGAAAATGGTCAAACTAACAAGTTTGATGGATTTAATTCCGATTGCGATATGTAAATGTCTTATTTGTTACTCATTCACCTTCAAAAATCAACATAATTTTTCACGGATGAAGAAACCAGTTTAGCGTTGATGGTGTTTATTATACTTAACCATTTCAGTGAATGATACCAACATTTAAATCAATTCATGGTGTTTTAATTTACATTAATAATCATCAGCATGATACGCACATAGTTAACACAACAGCTCGATTTATGTAAACACACATTCTACACTGTTTTTTTTATATTTTTTGGCATCTGTGTTTATTAAGAGCAGTTGACCACAATCAGCACAAAATTTCACGACAGCACAAATAGTAACCGAAGAATATTTGCACAATAAAAAAAACTCATTCCAATCCGATATTCTATGAATTAATATTTTATCACTTAAGTTTGAAATTTCAAATCTGTTTCAATGTTGTAGCGATCTACATTTTTTGAGATAAAAAAACGTTTTGTTGCTTTTGTTGCTGTGCAAATCCATCAACATACATGATATATTTTGGTTTTAAATAAAATTGTATACGATTCATGTGATCCGTAGGTGGGCATACAGTTTGTTACAAATTAAAAATCAATTCGGTTGAAGTGAGATCATCACAGAGCGTAGCATTATCGGCATATTCACTCATTTTTGTTACATTTCACTTTACAATTTTTATCACTTTAATCATTCTCTTTTCAAGGTCTTTCGGAACGTTTGAATTGCATCCTATCTCGAATTTCACAAACATTCGAGTTTTTAGATTTTATTGCTTTGTGATGCACTGTTTCAATTCATTTGAACATGCGCACTTAAGATTTTATTGTCGATGCTTCGGTCGAAATTATCTCACACTCTTTTTTATTACTATCATAAATTCTCAAAAACAACAAAAACATTTTTGACCTTGGCCCTTCATTTCTTCTGTTGCTCAATTCCTTTGTTCTTTTAAATAAATACTCTGTGCTTTTGTTTTGCTTTTGCACTTACATTCATGGACACAAAAAGTCAAATTCAATAGCTATTACTTTCTGATACCAAATATACAGACTCAAAATGCAATATATAAGATCGTATTTTTATAATTAAATTTGATCGTCATTTGCAGGCAAATTTTCTTCAATAAGAGCTTCCGAAGCTTGAAACTAAACTCAGAAACCAAGATCTTTGGTGAGTTTACATTGAATGTATTGAGCCATTTCAAACGTTTATATTTTTGTTATTTTTGTTTGTTTTTTTTTTCATTCTATCATAGCAGAAAATGAGACCTAGAAAGTCGAATCGCTGGTTCATCGAAAATGTGTCCACAAGTGAGAAATTTTATCTAAACGTGGGCAAATTTGTGATTGGACGCGATCATCACGCAAACGATTTGAATATGATCAACATTCGAAATATTCCCAAAATAGAATGGCAGCACTGTTCTAACCAGCACTGCTCTCTTGAATTATCGACAGATCAAGAAACTGTTCGACTCTCGAATATCGTAAGTTAAATTAATTTAAATAGTTTAATACTACACTGTAAAACCGATGGGATTAAAAATTAATATTTTTGGATTTTTTATATAAAAAAATTCAAAAGGATTTTAAATCAAAATAATCAAATCGAGATTATCACAAAAATCACGCGCATAGTCTAGCGAGCACCAAAAACATCATCTTACACTCTTCTCTTTTCTCTCACTTGATACGAATTTCCTATTACGAAAGAACAACAACAATTGTATGGCTGAACTCAACGCCAGCAGCATAGAAGGCCATTACTACAAGCACAAACAACGTTGTCGTTCGTATATAACATGCTTCCACTGACTCGCTAGCAGAAGTGATGCGTGTGTAGTAGTTGACTTTCATATAGTTGCCGTTTGAGTGTAGCCATACAACGGTTGTTGTTTTGTCGTATGAATGTTCTCTGAGAGAACAGAGAAGAGTGTAAGATGATGAATTTTGGCGCTCGCTAGACAATGCGCATGGTTTTTGTGATAGTTTCGATTTGATTATTTTGATTTAAATTTTAATCCGTTTGGATTTTTTCTAATCCGTTGGGATTTTTTTATATGAAAAATTCGAAAATATTCATTTTTTATCCCATCGGTTTTACAGTGTAGGATATTAAAGAAGCGATTAGATTACTGCCTAAAATGATAGAAAAATAAAATTCACGTATAGTTGGCGCTACATTATATGTAATAAGCAGTCTATGTATTTCGGATGGATATCCATCCGAGATATTTTAGAATATCTGGATATTCAACGCAACTGCATAGCACCAGAGCTGTGTGCGTCGCAAATAGAATCTACTGTCGCGACCAGTTCGTTCGTTCGTTCGTAGAAATTAAAATGTTCGGATTGTTCGTTCGTTGTTCGTAAGGTGTTCGTTCGTTCGTTCGTTCGTTTGTTCGTTCGTTGTTCGTAGGAAAAGTATGAAAATAAATTATAATAATTATTTTATTGGTGAAATTGAAAGTAGATTATATTTTGTGAATTTTGGTGTTGAAAACATAAATTATAAGAAAAAATTGAACAAAACAAATATTATTTATTTAAAATAAACAGCGTAATAATCAATATAGTAATTAAATTTGCATTTTAAAGGACGTATGAGTTGCATAAGTTTTTAATAAAAAATTCGAAAAGAATTAATTTTAATCATGAACATTTGGAAAAATAGTCTGTTCCGTAATATCGATGACAACTAATAAAATGAGTTGAAGCAAATAATTTCAACTATTATTGTAATATTCTAATTGAGGACTTTTTCCAACTATTCAAGAATAAAATTCTATCCAACTATAGGTAAAAGAATGTATATTTTCTATAGTCGATAATTTTATTATGATTTATTGAATTATTATTTTGGAAAAAAAAAATCACAAAATCGATTACTAATGTTACTTGCTAACAGCAAATTTGGTTTGATTCTTATGAATAATTTAATATTATTATTGTATTTTATGTTTTTAGATTTTTTAAAATAAAATAGTAATTCTATAAATCGTAATAAATTTATCGATTTTTAACAATGCAAATTCAATTATTATATTGACAATTACGTTGTTTATTTTAAGTAAATAATATTTGTTTTGTTCAATTTTTTCCTATAATTTATGTTATCAATATCAAAATTCACAAAATATAATCTACTTTCGATTTCACTAATAAAATAATTATTTTATTTTCATACTTTTCCTACGAACAACGAACGAACAATCGAACGAACGAACGAACGAACACCTTACTAACAACGAACGAACAATCCGAACATTTTATTTTCTACGAACGAACGAACGCAATTCATTTCTACGAACGAACGAACGAACAAAATAAAAATATTTTTGCCTTCGAACGAACGTTCGTTGACAGCTCTGGTCGCGACGTATATGTGTATCAATTGTCGCACGTCCACAGTCACACTGTGTCTGTATTTTACGTGTAGTGACATACCGTAGATTATATGTGCGACGCACACAGCTCTGGCTCTGTGCAGTTGCGTTAAATATCCAGATATTCTAAAATATCTCGGATGGATATCCATCCGAAATACATAGACTGGTAATAAGTGTATACTTTCCACTTAGTCCGTTGCAACGGAAAATAAGTTTGCATAGAATGCAGCGCCAACTATATGTGAATTTTATTTTTTATCGTTTTAGGCAATAAATCTATAGTTTTCTTATGGCTTCTTTCAATAATTAAATTATTAATTAACTTTAGTTTGAATCTATTAAATAATTATGGAAATTTAAGTCAATTTCATTTGATTTTAACACGAATTGTTGGTTCAATTTCATGTAGTCGAGATTCGGCACGTTCGTCAACGACATCAAGGCAAATGGAGTCATACTTGAAGTTGGTGACATTATTACATTGGTCGACCGAGCGGTGATAGAAGAAATGTATCGACCGTTGATCAATAAATTGTCATTCATTCTTCGGCAGAACGAAATAAACCCGGAAGTGGTTTCCAAACCAGATCCCGAAGAAGATGTCATTATCATTTCTGATGATGAGGATGATTCGAAAAAAATCAAAGTTGGAAGAATAAAAAAGCACGTAAAATTCGCTGAAGACTATGAAATAGGTGAACCATCGATCAAGAAGGAACCAACGCCCGGAATATCTCCAATCGCAGCCAATCGTAATGACGGATCACCAAAAGGAGATAACAAAGTAAATTCGCATTGAATATAAATACTTAATTATTTAAATAGTATTTTTTATAACTTGATCTTATATGTATTGAACTATATTGAACAGTATTTCTGTGTTTATTTATTCATTCAGGTGCTTATAAAATGTAGTACTGTGAATACCAAGACCGAACGTGAACCAGAAAAAAAAGCAGCTAAATTACCGTTGGTATTGTCGAAAAAACCCAATCGCATTGCCCATACGCCGAAGGTGAACAATCCAATCGATCAATCCGAAAATCCACAAAAACAAGCGAAAAAACGTGAATCAAGAAGCCCACCACGAGTGATATGCGAACCAAAATCTCCCAAATATAGTTTAGATTCGCTACTGACACCATCGAACAGTCCAATGGATATAGATGAGCCCGAATTTGTTGATCCCACAGCCAAGATAATTGGTATTATCATTAACTGGGATGCGGCGAAAATTATGAATCCGAAATTCAGAAAGGAGGACTTCTTTAAGTCAAACGTTCAATTAGTTCCAAAAAAAACCTTCACAGACGTCAAAAACTACGAAAGGTGAACAACAAACTTATTTCCAACTCTTTCGTCAGTAATGCATGAAATCTTATTTGGTGTATCGACTAATTTTTACCGCTGACTGTTAGATATCGCCACTTAAACTTCTATGAAGTTTGACAGGTGAATACAATTGCATTTTGTACATGTGACATTTGCCAATCTAACAGAAAGATTTATTTTCGACACAATGTCATTATTTTTGAACCGATTCAAAATGGGGGCAAACTTGCGGGAGATGAGACCTCTCAGTTGCCACAGAGAAAGTTGAATTTGGTGAAAAACAAGTGGTGAATTTGTTGAAAAACTGTGAACTCACCAAAAATGTTGAATGATGGACTATTGGCGTTGTTCATTCGATAAAGATGCATGAAAATGCATCAGAAACCACTAGAAGCATTATATTTAGATAAATCAGTCGTTTTAAGTCATTGATGATGAGGCAAGGACAAAGAAATTGGGTGCCACGCGAATTGAAGCCAAAAGTCGTCGTAAGGCGTTTCTTCACGTTTTACACACTGCTCCAAAGATACGAAAGGAAGGAATTTTTGTATCGTATTTTATCTGTAAGTGAAGACGGCATCTGCTGCGGCAATCCCAGGCGTAAAAGTCAGGGTTCAATCCCGCACAATAATCAAAATAGACAGAATTGCCGAATTTTCATGGTTTCTCGGTAGTGCTCAGTATATGACGGGATTAAAGGGGTGTGGTGTATTATGACCTGCTGAAACTGGGTAAAACTGTCACGGAGAATTCGTATCAAATACAACCAATACGTTTAAGCAGAGTACTGAGAGAAAAATGGCAAAAAACTGCGACACAAAATAGTCGAATGATTTTTCAAAATTTGATATATTTCAAACATCGATAAAAAAAAAGATAGAGGACCCCTTGCTCCTTCTGATTATCACTTGTTCCGATCGATCAAAATCAGCCTGGCCGATGTACGCATTCAAAATGTTGAAAAAATGTGAAAATGAGTCGATGACTGGATAGTTTAAAAAGAAGAAGACTTCTTTCGACGCGGAATCGACATGTCACCAGAAATATAGCTAGAAGTCAAAGCTAACGATGGGCAATTCGTTGATTAAAAAATATTGTACGACTTCTATAAAATAAACTTACATTTTCACCCAAAAAACGGAAAAAATTAATCGATACACCCAATAAATAAAATTGAAAAAAGGTTGTGGAATATACAGCGCGTATAATTATATTGATCAACAGAGTTTTACATCCTCGTCTTTCATATGTGATGGCCAATGAGGAGTACTTATTCAATAAAATTTTACAGACTGTAAAACGATCGCTACTATCTCAAATATTGCATGCATTATGATTATTTGGCTGAGAACAGTCAATTTAATTGACGCAAATATTATGCGTAAACCGTATCACAAACAGAAAAATATGCAATGAAAACTAGATGACATGCCACCTAAATTCGGAACTAGTTGAAAATCCGTCTAAAATTGTATTTGTCCATCTAATTTTCATACAACATATCGTTTTTATTTATTCTCTTTTGTGCGGATATTCTTCAAGACATAAACGAAGAAGAACCGCACAAAAGAGAATACACAAAAACGATGTTTGGTATGAAATTAGACGGATAAATACAATTCTGGATGGATTTTCAACTAGTTCCGAATCTTAGGTGGCATGTCATCTGGTTTTCATTGTATATTTTTTTGTATGTAGAATCAAGACACATGAAAATGAAAAATCACACATACCAACCACGCTATGCAAGATACATAGCGTAGTTGGTACACGTAATCTTTCGTTTTCATGTGTTTGGTAGAATTATACTGAAACCTGTGCGAAAGTTAGGAGAGCATATCGATAGATAACTTCATCAGCAATGATGGAATTATCAGAATAATCAGAGAAATCGAAATTTTCCAATGACAACCAAAATAGAAGTCTACATTGACAGTTTCGCTTTAGTTTCTAGATGTCACAAAATCTGAAACATTTCGATTTATCTGATAAATTACTCTGATAATTCCATCATTGCTGATAATATTATCTGTTGATAAGCCCTGAAAATGAGCAGTAGCGAGTTGCATTGCGTTGGTATATATTTTTACTAAAGTGTCATAGTAAAATTACACCGATACATTGCAACTCAAGTACTGCACACAATGCTAACGTTGTACTTGTTTCAGTACAGTCTTTCAACTGTTAACGTTGTAATATGGCGGACAATTATACGGCAAAGCCATTACAGAGAGTAGAAAACGCTACCGGCCTATAAATAATTGCAATTTGTACACATTTCAATTTTATAGCGAAAACAATTTGTTACTCCAATGGAAAACTCTGAATATAGACTTCTATTTTAATATTTTGGATAGTCTATATTCAGATAGTCACATGAAAATTGTTGTCGTCACGCAATCGAAATGTGTACAAAAACTAATTATTGATAGGCACTTTTAATATAGTATTACCAAAGCGGTAGCATACGGTGGCGGCAAGAGCAAAAAACTCATTACCGCTTCACACGCCATCTCATTTCCTGAATATACACTACCATTCGATTGACTTGTGTGTGTGTGTATCAAGGAGTCACACCAACAGTAGTGAGTAGATAGAAAAAGCCCGTTCTAAAACGGGTATTCTTCTAACTACTGTAGTATATATTTAGAAAATGAGATTGCGTGACAAGCGGTAATGAGTTTTTAGCCGCCACGGTGGCAATTTCTACTCTCTGAAGCCATACAATAGAATTGGATAAATTGATATTCCAGATATTTCATAAAATGACTGCTATTTTGTTACCTTTTGTTTTTGTTGCCTACAGTTTGCTACAAATTAAAAATAAAAAGGAACTTACATCCGTAAGTCTAACTTTTCCGCACTGTTTTCAAATTTCCTCCTTTCCAGCTTTTTTGGCCAATTAATAAATAATTCAAAATGTGTAGCGTGTGTGTGTTGTACGGAAAGAAAAAATCACTAAAAATGTGATTTTTTTGAATGGACGCAATGCCTTTATGATATATATCGTAATGATATGAAGAATTTTACAGGCTGTTTTCTTTCAAATAATAACATTCCGGAAGTTTGAGGCAATTTTAATACAAATTGAAGGTACCTCCCATACGAAAATTTCGAATACTTAATTTCCTTAATTTTGATTGAAATTTCTTCAAACTTTTAGAATGTTATTTTTTTGTATAAAAAATAGCCTGTACAAAGTTTCACGTCATAACGACAGCCAAAAATCATGGCTCCCATACAAAAATTCAATTTTTTGTGATTTTTTCAAAAAAACTCTGTTAAAACTTGATTGTATCTCAAAACTAACACCGGAATCGGTTTTCCCGTGCCAAAAAACCACCCAGTTCACATTTCAAACTTTAATTTACGTCTCTGGGGAAAGATTTATCGAGTTAACAAATTTTTGCATACGATACCCATCATGGTGGCACCGATACACCGATGCACGAATATCGTTCAAAAACAATACCAGCCTATTCCTCGCACAGTGTACAGTGTACCACATCCCCATATTAACATGGCCAAAAAAACAGTTGCTCTGTGCTTCTCTATACCCATAACGCATAGAAAAACGATTTTTAGCGATTTCAAAATTTTGGGGTGATTGCAATACTTTATTGCACACAGTGGGTTTGCGGAAAAGTAATAAATTCGGTTGAATTGAGATCATCACAGAGCGCAGCATTGTCGGCATTTTACTTTACAATTCTTATCGCTTTAGTCATTCTCTTTTTAAGGTCTTTCGGAACGATTGAATTGCATCTTATCTCAAATTTCGAAAAAATTTGAGTTTTTAGATTTTATTGCTTTGTGCATCCTGTTCCCATTACACGCATTCAAATTCATTTGAACATGCGCACTTAAGATTTTTTTGTCGATGCTTCGGTCGAAATTATCTCAGACCCTTTTTTTTGTTACTGTCATAAATTCTCAAAAACAACAAAAACATTTTTGGCCTTGTCCCTTCATTTCTTCTGTTGCTCAATTCCTTTGTTCTTTTAAATATGTATGCGCTGGTGGCAACAGCAAATGGCATTACAAAACATAACTCTGAATAGAGACTACTCAAAAACAAAAACATTGTCTGCCGTTATTTTGTGAACTATCGCTTTATTCTGTTCCATTGTATGCGGCAAACTGTATATATGAATCGGTTAGAATATTCATGAACCCAAGAAATTTGTTAAAGTAAAAGAGCAACATGTTCGTATAAAAAATGTATGAGCATGTTGCAGTTTTATTTTGACAAATTTATTGAGGTCACGAATATTCTAGTCGATTCATACACCTGTTGATATATATACATCAAAAATTTATATATATTGTACCACACAGACATTTTGTAAGGTTTTTATAGAAATATAATATATACTATCCACCAGCCGTGGAATCTCGCGCGCTCTCATGTCAGCCTACTCATTATTATATGATATTAAAAAACATTATTCGCAATCAATTTTCTGAGTCGTGTCTCCAAATTTTGATCAAAAACATGCTTTCGAGATTTCATCTTCCATTCGACCCAACCAAATAATTTATTGTTAAAAAATATTTATTAAATAAATAATGTTCTGTACTAATATGCTTTCGATTATATACAGTGTTCAAGAGTGGGTGCTAAAAGTGAACGCTTGGCATAAATTGAATCATTACTTAAAAGATATTTCGGCCGATAGTAATATTCTCCGTATATCTAGCATTGAGACTAACTTTCGTGGAAAAATTGAGCAGCTCATTTTTAATTGCCAATGTAAGTCTAGCAATGCATAATCATAGTAATATTCATTTAAACGGTTTCAAATACAATCAAATTTTTTGAATTCATATTACCATTGGTTCTATGTAGGTACGGGCCAAACAAATTGGGTGAAATCAATCGAAGTTAATGAAGTGTTGGTTGTTGAAGCCACGGTGAGCAGCAGCTCAGCGCGTCGAACATTTCTGGGTGTTATTACCCAAATTTTAAATAAAAAAGGTGAGTTATTTTTGATGATTATTATTGATATATTCACCGATATCCTTAAGATTCAAGATAAACTGTGGTTTCTTAACTTTCGTTTAATCTGCCAAATAGAGAACCTCGTGTCTTTCAAACTTCAAGTCGGTTTGGGAAACAAAGATGACATTAGAATCCCATCAAGAGCAAGAATTATTGCCAACCATAATGTAAACCAATGCATTAGATTGTACGAGACAATCTTCAATGCACGTCATTCAAGCCTATTTGAAGAAATTATAAATCCTAGCGAAATGCATTGTTTACAATTCGGTGTTGAATTGAACCCACAAAATTGTGTAAGTTTTTCTTTAAAAAAAACATTCATCTTCAAAATTCGAAATGTTCACTTACATTTTACGTATTATTACGTTCTATTAGATCTATCCACTCAATGAGGAACAACATAATACATTTTCGAAAATTGTTAACAATACGATCGAAGCATTGAATGGTGGTAATGCGTTTGCAACGGTCATTAACGGTGGCCCAGGGACGGGCAAGTCTAAACTTCTCATTGAAACACTTATTGAGCTGGTACGCTCTGAAAATTTCAATAAGAAGGGCTTCAAAATTTTGGTGACTGGTGCAACAGACGATGATGTTGATGCAATTGGCTATTGGGTTGACAAGTATCGTAATGACGAAAAGCAGAGTGGCAAAATTACACGTCGTAAGTTCCATTATTATTTTATCTCTTTTTTTATAAATCAAAATAAGTCTGGTAAGTCTCTATAATTTGTCCGAACTAATTTTAACAGAAATGCGTGAGCAATTAAAATTTGTTCGCTACGGAAATGTTCCGGACTCGCTTGTTTCAAAATATATTGCTCAATATCAAGCGAGAGATCTAGCAAATCGGTCCAGTAATCCATGTTTTGACAGATACCAAGAAATTTTGCAGACAGCCAAAATTATATTTGCACCAAACGAAATGTTGATTCAATTGAAAAAGTATGTATAAATTTTATTTTAAACTTTCACTTCAATTATTGCCAATTACTACATGTATTGACCCCATTTTTTCGTATTTCGATTCGACTTCTGCAGAAGTATATATAAATAAAATGTGAAAGTACGTAACAAGATGAACATTCTTTTTTCAGGTATGTCGATAAGATCGATGTCATTTTATTTGAAAATGCATCGGAATGCGATGAAATGAACTCGACCGTTCCACTTTTATTTTCACCGTCGTCACTTGTAATGTTTGGTGATTCAAATCGGAATCCGAAAGATTCGCGAGATCTGATCTCTAAATATCCCAAAAGTAACACCAATCAGTCTATGTTCAAAAGGCTACTTGATGCCAAGTATTATGTCTTACACTTGAACCGCACATATCGATTTTCAAAGTTACTCTTGCATATGCTGAATGAAACAATGTATTACGAGAAGCGATTGGAGCTTTTCAATAGAGACCAGCAATTTACGCAACTCAAAGGTTTTGCCGTCTTACACTATGAAAATGAAAACGAACATGAATTGGTGCAGTTGATGAAACGAGTGGTTGAAATTACATATCCAAAATTACGTTCGGCATCTGCAACTCCGTCAAATATTCGATACGGTATCATTCGACCAGCAAACGTTAACACGGAAACAGTGGCAAAAGCATTAGAGTATGTGTACATTTTTGTCCATTAAATGTTTATATTTGACATCAATTCATTCTGTTTTTTTTTTTCGCTTGCAGTATGTTTCGATCACAGGTGACACTTTCCTCTATTCAGAACTTTATTCAGAGCTATTGGTTTTTCGAAAAAGACATCGTAATCATATGGGTGAATGATAGCATGAAATATGAGTACCACCACCGTTTTGCATCTTTTATATCGCTGATGACTCTAGCGCGAAAGGCCGTTTACTTCATCGGTTCGACAAATACATTTTTGGTATGCATTTTATCTAGATCGTTTACGATTACTTTTGAACACTATTCCATTAATATTTATTTTTTTATTGTTTAACAGAATGATCCGAATTTAGGAAAACTTTATCGGTATGCTGTCAATAGTAAAGCCATATGCGAAGTCAAAAATATAAGGAGAAACGAGGGTCTTCTTCATGAAATACTGAACAACAATTCTTAAAACAATACGAAATAAGTTCGATAATTTGTATTACCAATTAGAATTAGAATGGAAAAATAAAAATAAGTACACATTTTCCATAAGCAAGCGCAATATTCATTACAATTTTTTTAAAATCCTTTTGACAATAAAAAAACCTCAAAAATATTATATGATATTATTATGAATCATATTGAATAAACATTAATATATTTGAACATTAAAGTTGAATATTTTTGCTTGAGTCTGAGTTACTGTACACCTTAAATATCTCTTTACATGTTTCGGCTGATTCATGCATTTGTCTTGTCGTTGGATAATTCCTTTCACTTTGGCATTCGATAAGTTTCAATGAATTTATCTCAATGTGAAAGGGGCTTTCCTTTCTCTTTTCGAACCGTAAAACTTCACATCGATAAAAAAATATTTACAAGACATGAGTTTAGGTAAGTTATTCTTTACAGAGAAGTAAACGAATGCAGACATGAATAGTGTCAAGTAAGTAGGACAAAAAACAGTACTTGTATATAGCTGCTTGTGTGATAGTACAAAAAATCATTTTTTGTAAGCCTCCCAGATAAATGGGTGAATGGTAAGTTGACCTGAAAAAAAAAACTTCGCTCAAAATAAAGTTACATTGAATTATTTTTTATGTAGCATGCACCCGATGCAATGCAACTGTTTGAATCACGATTCAAATATTGTATTTCTTAAATGTGATGCTTCAGAAAGCGAAAGCACCGCCTTAGATTAGATAGAAGAAAATTGCGGGCAATCAGTGAGTTGAGATATTTGATGCATGAATTAACAAATGTGTTTAAATCAGTGTATAGAATGACGCTAGTGATATATCGTGACACTATTGATAGTACGATATGAATAGCATGCTATTGGTACATTTCAATTTTGTGACAGCAAAAATTTTTCTCTCCAGCGTGTGAACTCAAAAATAGAGTTCTATTTTGATATTTTAGATGTCCACATTTGAAAAGAAAAAAAAGTCACGTTGGAGAAAAAAATTCTTGTTGTCACAAAATTAAAATGTACCAATAGCACGATACTCATATCGTACTATCATTAGTATCACGATATATCGCTAGCGTCATTCTATTCACTGGTTTAAATAAAGCACGTGAACATGCACGTGACCAGCAATTGAATTAAGACCATTCACGCTGCAATGCATTTTTTGTCACGCTGAAAGAAGCATCACTTAATTACATTTATGCAATGGAAGTATCTTTAGACTAAGTAGCGATTGTTTAATTACTTCATATTTTATGAATATCGAATAAATTAACCGAAAAACCGAAAAATCGGATAAGACTTAAAGAAGCCATAAGAAAACCATAGATTTATTGCCTAAAACGATAAAAAATAAAATTCACATATATTTGGCGCTGCATTCTATGCAAACTTGTTTTCCGTTGCAACGGACTAAGTGGAAAGTATACGCTTATTACATAGAATGTACCGCCAACTATACGTGAATTTTATTTTTTTATCAATTTAGGCAGTAATGTTATCGCTTCTGTGAGACTTTCAGTGAGACTTGTGTTTGAATTTGCATTCAAAGTGTTATTCATTTATGAATTGCATATTGAAAGAGCATGATTTCATGCACTGTATTCGCAACGATTGCATATTGAAATAGCAAGAGATTGACATGTGAAATGCACGTGCGAAACATGAGAAAAGTGCAACAATGCATTAATAAGATGAGGAAACAATAGCGTGCTAATTTAAGACAATGTGTTAAGTAAATGATATAGCTCAAATTTAAATTGAAAGTGTTTACATTTACCATAAACATAAGTATGGATGAGAAAATGCAGTTAAATGCAGTTTAACTTACAATAGAGTGAATAAATTAACAATAATATTTAATATTTGAAGTATGGGAAATCATGTAAACAATATTTATGTGAAGAAAGAATGATTGTATTACAAAAATAATGTGATTATCTACTTTCTACCAAAAATACAATGTAATAATTTGGAGTGGAGGTATCAAAATTACAACCAAAAATTCGGTATAAATATAAGCGTTAATTTGATGTAGGGCCAGTTCACATCGAACCCGAGCTCTGATCACTAAGCTTATAAATAAGATACTGTTCTAAAATTTCACTGTTAAAAATAAGTTTATGAAACAACTTGAAACTGTATTTCAACGTTCAACTATCATCTCACGCATTTCTCTCACAGTTTATTTATATAATGAAAACTGGAAAAATCTTCAAATCGATTTTTCTCGCTTTTCCGACGGGAAATCGAGTAAAATAACGAAAATTAGCGCTCACTCTCATACGATATCATACGGGGATATTTTGAGTAGTGGATCTTGTGGAGTAGGTGGATCCGACCTGACCCAAAGTGAGTCAAGACAGACTTCCAGCTCATGTCATGACTTCCGCCATTTTGCGTATTTACAATAATCAGGAATAACGATTTTATTCACGAATATTCACAGAAAGTGAAGTTATTGTACACTACTCAAATGTATGGTTTTTCACGAATAAAAAATACTTCCGGGCCCCTAGGGTAATATCAATTTAAAACACACGTTAATACCCTTATTCACCTTACTAAATTGTCATTTTACCTTTGCCGCCCATTTCTTTTTATTCTTTATTCCACATTTGATTCTATGCTTTCGCTATTGTTATGTGGTAATGTATTGTCATCTACCATATGCTGCACAAATTGGCTACAAACATGGGAATGACATAAATTAGGCTGATTACTTTTGTGCACATTTGAATTTATTGCCTTTTCCATGCCATTTCCGAAAGGTTCAATATTTTCGAACAATTTGCAGCTAATATCTGATTTAAAATTTTTCTATTTATTTAACTGAGGGCCAGATGTGAGCGAATACATTACTCTCTTTATTGCTTGATTCAATAAATGTTTGGATGAATTTTTTTTAATGTTCTAAATCCAACTTCGACTTTTTGTCATGTCTCAAACAACATAAGATCCATAAATGGTACTTCGTTCAGGAGTTGTGGATTTTAAAATTTTAAATTGAAAACCCAAATTTTGATCATGAGATTGTGATATTGATCACCACCATTTTGTATTGTAGGTCCATATCGGTTTGAACAGTCTGACGTAAGTGCTTTTGAATATAGATAAAACTGTAATTCTTCAACAAAACACAACACGACAGCAATTTAGTTATCACAAATACGAGTTCACCAGTTAATAATAATTAGAATCATTCCATTTTTAGATTGGCTCAATAAGACTGTGTTTCAGCCGATTTCATATGTTGTCTCTTTTTAACACATTAAAACGTCGCTGTGATAAGAAAATATGAAAACACTCTCTTTGATGTAAATATTGACTTTTGTCACTAGCAAACGTTGTAAAATGATTTTTTCACTGCCACTGATCGGCTTCCATATAATGTATACAAAAGAGTGTTCTTTTCACAAGTGACAGATACAAAGAGTGTGGTTTTCCATTTATTCAGAAGTAAACAGTGTATCGCCGCATTTCAAGTTACAAAACAATGAAGAATACTTTTCCATAAAGACTCGACTCACGGCTTAAAAGGCTTACTCATATTCTTACCTTTTTCTTTTATTGTTTTGCAAATCAAATTCGTTCCGAAATCAATCTAAAATTGAAATTTAATTAAAATTATTCAAGAAAATGGCAAAAATTAAATCGAAAAAGGTTCATACATTTTATTGAAATATATTCCAATTCATAAAAAAAATTCTTTGTACACTTCGGAAAAAAATGTTGTACAGTAAAGTACACATCTTGTACAGAGGTATTGATCATAAAAAATACGAGGTTGCGAAATTTTGAGTACTAAGCCCAATTTATATTAGTAATTATGTCGTAATTCAAACTTTTATTCTATTTTCTTTCATCAAACATTAAAATTAACTATCAAATCAATGGATCTACCGATAAAAAATAAAAATATTCTATGGAAAGTGTATATTTATTTGAGATCTAAAACATTTTTTTAGCTGCGATAGGACATGTTCAGGTCTTCAGCAGACAACTGCAACAACAATTGGTGAATTTGAAATTTGGCTCTTTGCTTCAACGACTCGCTATTCATACTATTAAGTGTGGCCGAAATTAAATTAGCAAATTTAACCATTTCATCAGAATTTCCATTCATTTGTTGGCTTCCATTTTTATTGAGATCGTTGTTCATCATATTCATTGCATGCATTCCACTGGCTTGGTTGATCGGCGGTGTTAGATTGTCGTTTACCTGAATTGGTGGTGTAAGCATATAACTTGGTATTTGTAATGATTGCATCGTTCGGATTGGATGTGCACCTTGCATCGGTTGATTAGAAATCGGTTGGTGCAGTGGCTGTGAGATCGGCTCTTGTATTGATTGCTGTCCGGACTGTGTCGTTGTCTGAATTAATGTGTTTAGTTGGTGATGGATTTGCTGTAATGGCATTTGTCGTTGCATTGCCTGGTGTACGGCTTGTGGTGCCATTTGCGATGGATTGTATTGTTGTGGTGATGGTGTATTTGTTGACGAATGATCGCTGTAATATGCTCTTGCCGTAATATAATCGGGATGATCGCTGTCATCATTGAGTGTAAGCGGAATCATTGTGTCACATTCATTTGATATATTGAAAAAGAACATTGCTTCACTAAACAGGTTCTCGAGCACGTCCAGATCGATGGTTTTCTTTGATGCTCTGAATGCAGTCATATCAGGACTTCCGTTATAGCTTCTGGTATCATACTCCTTATCGTCGTCAATTACAATAGTAACGATTTCTTTAGTGTGAATATCACATGCTTTGAACCTTTCAGCTCGTGTAATTCGTACTCCCAGCCTGTTTGCAATATTACTCATTAAATTATAAAACTTTTCAATGACATCGGCACAACGATAATTCGAAATGTTTTTTTCCGATGCATAGTTCACGTAGCAATTCTCCAGTGTATGAAATTGTTCATGTGTTCGAAGCTCCGTTTGTTTGCACCATTGACAAATTACACCACTTACATGACGATTATGACTTAATATCATGTGCTCAAGTGTGGTTATGTACGGGCCAATAAATTCACAAGATTCGCATTGCAATAGTTTTGTACCGACCATTGTTTTTTTTAATTTATACTCGACGTAACGAAACAAACCGAAGTGCCAAAATTTCAAGATTTGCCCTAATAGTTTTGGTACTGCTTCTATTTCGGGATATAATCGATGTTTCTCCAAATAATAATCCACAATGCACATCATTTTTAACGCTATATCAGCATCTTGCTCCATTGAACTTATGTAAATTGATGATATGGGACGAGCCATTAAATGATCCTTCACTTTTTCACGCATTTTTTCGTTCATTTTTGTTTAATAAATGCACAATATTTTATTCGATTTTACAGCACGAAATGTATTTTTGTTGAAGAACCAACTAAAAATAGCATCAATACAACGACCTGTTCGTTCACTCAAATTATCTTTGTCCGTTTCTTCGAAAAATAAGTTCTTTTTCTTCTCTTTTTTTTGAAATAAATGTCTTTTCATATAAGTACAATGCACATAAAATAAGAAGAAAGAAAAAAGACGAGGACTACGTTAATCGTGCAACCGATTGCTGTTGCGTTTGAGTGTAGACTAAATAAGTGAACGCAAAAATATGACAGCCATGGTTGAGTATAATCTGTGCGTGCCGACCGAAACATATCGAAATGAAGAAAGACATTGAAACAAAATCTTTGTGTCGTATACACACAGCATGCAGTCAAACAACATACAAGCCGATGCGCTCAATAATATAGCGTTCCGTGTCAATGTGTTGATTGTTTTTGGAATTTGAACCTTAAATCCAATATTTATTTTGGTGTTAGTTTTTACTTTGAATATGCAGGTAACGGCAATTGTGGTTCAATTTTATTCAAGTTAATACGATTGAAAAGGGGTGGGAAATACACAATATCATCATAATTGAATTGGATTTGTACAGAATTCATAAATTTGCCGTTTTTTTTTGTGTACCCGTATTATATATACAGTAATATAGTTAAATAAATAATACTTTTTGCTTCATGCGCATTTCCAGCGGTTGACGATGAAAAATATTAATTTTTATGAGGAATGAAAATTTTCTAAAAAGATGAATCATGATTTATTCTACTTAGTCATAATAATGAGCTATATATTGTTATGATCTCATACAAATTCAAAACACTTTCGCCTGAATGAAGCGGACGATAAAACACAATAATAATTTTCATTCCTCAGCATTCATTGAAACTCTCCCTTTTCAAGCCCATAGAATATTTCGCTTTCGAATCTGAATGCATGCATTTTTTTTATTGTCAAGAACATTTTTTCAAACTCAAGTTGGAATTAGTTCCATGAAAATATTCGAAACAAAAAAAAAACATTCACCACTCATATAATTCATTAGAGGAGTAATTTTGTCGATGGCGGGACTTTGCGGAGTTCGGCGGAGATGTCATACAAACGCTGTGTGTACGAGCACAATCACGTCATCGACAAAATTTCTCCGCAAATGAACTATATGGCCAACGAACGATTTATAAAATGAATGAATATCAATCTGCGTCTACGAAGAGCGTCTGTGAGAGGTTTTCATTTACGAAGTGTGACTGGACATTTTACCAAATATAGAAATTGCGACTGTATGATGTTTATTTATTTAATAGTTTTTGAGCCAATCCATATAATTTACTTTATTTTGTACAAGTATTCGATGTTTCGGCAAGAATTCATAACAAAATCCAGTAAATTCACGGTTTTTGTTTATACATTCCTCAATATCAGCGATAATTTCAGTTTTAATAAAACATAAATAATTCTGGTAAATGAACACGCGAATAATCATTTTGTTGTGTCTTTGCAATAAAGAAAAGTAAGAAACAATAGCTTTGTACATCTGAATATTGTACGTTTCTTCTTTCTTTAAACTAAATTTATACGATAAATGTTTCTTTTCTTTAAAAAATCTAAAAAAAAATCATTGTCTTGAAATACGACACTATATGATGGAAAAAGTTCAATGTGTCTCCACAAAAAAAAAAAAACATTTCAAAGAAAAACATTAATGCAAAAGGCATGCTTGCACTTGAAACCACGAATGTAAGATGCAATTTATTACCTTATGAATTTATGAAGAATGAACAAACCGAAAGAGGTCACAATTTGAGCGTGCTTCACGGTACTCTCATTACATTAGCCAAAGAATGTGTTTAAAATTTGAAGCAATAAAAAATTAATTTACGATCGCGACCACTTGAAATACGATATCGGGTTAAAATGCACTTTCAGCATGAAAATTATGTTTCCTCTATTGCCGAATAAATGACTATACAAATGGGAAAATTAATGCCTAACCATTCACATCATTCGATTTTTATGTTGACCAAATGATGAGTAAAAGAAGACAGCCAAAAATTCGTGTTCTTCGTACCTGTGTACGCACTTGGCTTGAGAGATGCACGTTTTGTATATATAATGCTTTTAAAATAGTGGAACATTAACAAGTGTTGGTTTCAATACATCTTATTATTACCGCATGGAATTAGCGTTTTAAATCAAAAGAGGATATTTATGACTGTAGACTGAAATTCGATGTCGTCAATTCGAACATCGTTCAAGTGGAAAGCATAACAAAACATGATCGTTAATAAATTGACCGACATTGAAAATAAAACAATGGATTAAATAGCAATCATACACAATGATCAAATGCCTAGATAAAAAGCGTAGAGTGCGTGCCTAAAACTTGTTTCCATGGAATGGGCGTATCTTATAAGATATGCCGACACAAATGCAACAAATATTTTTAAAAGAAGATAGAGAAATGCAAATAAAGCAGAGAGTATCCAAGATATTTTATTTGGAACGCCCATAAACTCTACACACATCCGAAATTAGCACTGTATTGAAACATTTTGAGAATTGTTAGCACTAATATCGTGGTGGGATGTTAGTAAATTAAAACAAACCAATACAATTTTCTTATAAACTCAGCTAAAGGATAAATTCAATCCGATTGAATGGTTTTTTTTGCACACAATTGTGCGAAATGCGCATGCTTCACGTTTGCAAGTGAATTAAGTTTGATTCTATACGATACCAAAATATAGTATTTACTGATTGCAGCGACATTCTATCTTCCTATTACATCACACAAAGTGTTTGTTTACTGTAAGTAAAGCGTTCAAACAATGACGCTAGTAAGGTTGCTTCTAATATATCAGTCCGTGAAGATTCACAGTCGCGAAATTCGCAACGAAAACAATGTATTCTTCTGCTGTTGTTGATTAATTAATGCAATTATTCACAAATTATACACTTTATTAGGTAAAATACTGCATTGGATTTACAACATATGAATTAATGAGTGCAGAATATAAGTTATATAATAGATATTGATGCGTGCAATCGCGCAACAACGAATGATTAAGTAATTTACAATACAAATCACACTTTTTCGCTATTGTAATCATCAGAGCAAATCAAATGTCCAAAATTGCATATTAATATGTACTTTTGTTATAATACACTTTTGCTTTCGCACGTAGTTCATTTAAAATCAGTTGTTGATTCTCTCTGAAGAAAAGAGAACCAGTTTATCTATAAACACTTACCATCAATCATTTAATAAATTTTCGGTGTACTTATTGGTTTCCTTTGATTGCCTTTGGATGTGGTTAATTTTTAATTTTTGTAAGAATCCAAATTGCCACAATTCGGAGATGTGTTGATTTAGATCCGAAGATTTTTTAAAAATATGCATATACACAGTATCCATTGTGTCCTCATAGCAGAAGATTCATTTTTGTGTAGTGTACTGTTGTCGTCTGTTGTTCGTCTATTTTGAACTGTGTTAAAGTTCCGTAAATTTTCACGTAAGTCAGCATTTTAAACATTTGGGCAATATAATCATGTCAAAGCAATTTTGTTATTCAATAATTGGTTGAAAACAGAAAATCTGATTATTACCAAATTAAAGCCAAGACCGGTTTCTGAAGTCAAGAACGGTGTAAATCAATATTTTATTCGAAAAACATTGCCGACATTTCGGTTCTGTGCATGAATCTTCATCAAGGCCCATGAAACAATGAAAACCAAAGATAATAATCAGAAATTCTTATTATTATATAAAAATGCACCCAAATCACTAATCTTTAAAATCATATCCATTTTACCAATTTTCCCAATTGATCGACTGTTGCATAATTTTATTTAAAATGTCGTAACATATCTATTCTGAATTACAGTGAGTCATACAAAAATCCACAATAAATAAAAATAATTTAGATATGGGATATAATTTCAATATCCAATGTCGTAAAAACTAATTTTTATGGTTTTCATTTTATCGTATGTGATCACATTTATAATTCGTTTATTTTATAAAAATGCGGTATGCATTCAGACAGTAGTTTACGAGCGCATTTTTAATCAAAGTAATCTATACAAAACTGTACATAACCGAACAGCTTACCAAATCTCGTAAAATACATTCTCAAACAATTAAAGAGGGAAGATTTTTACGATCAATTGACTGCATTTCAATTAAAATAAATATTATTTTCTTTGATGATTCACTTTCGCATCACCATAAAAATTTACTATCCCAAAAATTACATGACGAACTACTCAATTCACTTTGGGCGTATTGCAATGACGTACATATGCTCAATTGTCGAAATGCACAACCTCAGCATTCTTAACATTTAGGGTGTGAAAAAATAGGGTCTACTTTATTTTTGATATGTTTTTTCGAAGATTAAAACTATTAGATACCAGTAGATACCATCATAAAATTGAAATAAAAAAAATTAGTGTAAGTCTTTCAGTGATTTCATGCAGTTTGTCTGCAATTAGGCAATTATTCGAATTTGCCACTTTTGTCATGGTTTAGACATAAAACATTGATGCAATTTGTTTTATCTCTCACACAAACGAAGAAAAACCAAACGTTGGTTCCTCGAGAATAAGAAAACGAGAAAATAAATTTGATTCGAATGTTGGCGACTAAAAAAACATTCATCGTACGTACTGTATTGTTCATTGATATTTTTAAAGTTAGATAGAATCATTAAAAATATGGAAAATTGTAATAATTCACATGAATATCATTTCCTTTATCACTTTTTGACTTTAAGAGATAAGAGTTTTTTTAATTTATTGCATACATGTCTGAATATATGCGTGAATTCCAGTTGAAATATAATACCCACGTTCATTCGCTTAGAATACACAGCTATCGCTAAGGTTACTGCGATAATGGAATTGAAAGAAAGTTGATTATCAAAAAAAAAGATCATGACACTTGGTAGTAGATAAGTCTGCAGAACTAACGGATAGAGTGTGAAAACGCATCTGATGAACAACCTACTATACGATGATAACTTGAAATTTCCAAATACGCACCATACACTGGATAAATACTTTCTGTTAAACCGTTTTGTATTTAGTATAAGTCGATATATCGAGCGCGATGGTTGGATATAGATGTTGGATATTCTATAGAATCGCGTGAAAGAAATCTGTATCAATTGGTATGCAACCGTAGTAAAGGGCACGATTTCAATTGAATTTGGTATCAAACGTGGCATTTCAAGTTTTTTTTTAAACTTCGCATTTTGGCATCCGACCGTTTTTTATGATAAGGGTAAAAATACATTTGATATAGTAATAGTTACCTAAACTAATAAGGGAAGGAACAATAAAATTAAACCGATTTTCAAACCTTTTTGAAAGTTTTATATCCCCCAATAAAAAAAGGCTCTTGCTCATCATATATGATCAATAAAATTGTAGATATATTTTTATCGTTTTATGCTAGACGTATGTAAAAACATTTGTATAGGTTTGAATGTAAAAACATTAAAAAAATATCAATATAATTTTGGATTTATTTTATAAAAAAAAGTTCCGTCAAAAAACAAAAAATCTAAATTGTTTTAATTTATTGCTTGCATTGTTATGTTTTTTTGGGACATTTTCAATAAAGCATACAAAAAATGTTTGAATGGAGAAAGCAAACGAACGTTTACTTAGTAAACAAACGATAATTTTTCTCATTCAAATAATTTTTGGATACCTAATTGAAAATTTCCCAAAAACATAACAATGTAAGTAATAGATAAACATTAAAACATACATTGTTGTTCGGTGGATTTTTTTCCCATAAAATAATTTCGAAACAATGTATTCGATATTGAATTGAATGTCCGAGAATGAAAGCGAGACTTCTATTCACAACTTATTGAAATGTAACACTGCCAAACAAAAAGTGCTGACTGTCAGCATTTTTTCTATGGCGGTGTTACATTTCAATAAGTTGTGAATAGAAGTCTTGCTTTCATTCTCGGGCAATCAATTATTCTCATTATTTCCATTTTTTGATAATCAAATCCAAAATCGAAGTGTTTATTGGCACAAAACAACAAAGTTTTGGTCTTTTTCCAAATTTTGGTCTTGTCCATCATTTTCGAAAATTATCTTCGAAAGACATAAACAAATCGAAAGCTTCAACGAAAAACTAACACTGGCAACGCCATCTGTTTGAAACATTTCACGATCGATTCGGCATTTGTTAGTCAGTGATGTTGAATTGTGACAGTGACATTTACCAACAACTGATTGAGAATGTTTTTGAAATTCGGTACGGTCGCAGTTTGATGAAAAAATCACGATATTTCTCATCAATAAATTGAATATCTATTGTCAATGTAATCATAGTGTTAAATATCGTAAAAAATATACTTTTTATATGCTAAAATATTGCAATATCGACGCATTTTCGGTCAATGTAACAAAAAAAACAAGTTTGGATAGTGGAAAGTATGTCATATTCTGTTTTTAATTTGTTTGTCGGCATTTTTAAAATTAACAGTTTTTCTTGGAAATTAAATTGGTTATTTTTTTAAATAAAACCGAATTGATGTACGTCTTTTTGTTTTACAGGCCACTATTGACACAAAGATGGTTAAAAGCAATAAATGGAATCTTATCCGGCTAAAGCAGGACAGAGTGTTTTTTTTAAATGTAGGTAAGTCGACAATCGGCCGAAATAAAGAAGCGGATGTTTGCACACCGTCTAATATATGCAGTCGCAATCATTGTTTTATCACACTTGATGCAATAAATGACTGTGTTACACTTATCAATCAGGTTAGTTTGGTTTGAGTGTAAAATTAAGTATTAAATAGCCAAAATAACACTAGATTTCTTGTGTTTTTTTTTTTCACTTTGGTTTCACTGTCAGTCGACAAACGGTACATATGTAAATGATGCTCTAATTGAAACCGAACCACGTAGTTTGAAACACGGAGATATCATCGGAATTGGATGTACAGAATCAATTTTTGAGGTTGAACCAAAGGAAAAGTGGAGCGGTTACTATATATACAAACTTGTTAACAATACATTAAGAGAGAACGGCAGCGATAATGTAATTAATTTAATAAGCGACGATGAGGAAGATGTTCAACCGCAAATTCCAAATGAAAATCAGGCTGCCCAAAGAGTTGAAAACCAAGTTGACAACGAAGACAATGAAGTCAATGAAGTCAACGATGACAATGATGACAACGATATTATTTATTCGCAGCAAGTTATGTTGGAAATAAAAAAAGAGGTGAATAACACCGATGAAATCGATGATGATTATTCGATTTTAATTGATAGCGATGACTCGGATGATGGTAATGAGAGCTGGTCACATAGATTATCGCAAAATCAAGATTTTGTTATTAAAAAAGTAACGGAACAGCAACAAAATAATAAGCGAAAATCGGTCAAAGAAATCGAACCCATTCCATTGTTAGCAGCAAAAAGATGCCGAAAAAACTCATTGCCAGCAACTGCCAAACAAATTTTATGCCCAGTGGAAACAATGCCAAGAGCACGTAATGACTTATATGATCAGCCATCAACGTCAGATGGAAGGACCAGAAGAAATGATGATGATAATGCGAAATCGATTAAAGAGAATGAAAAACCAAAACCATTTGTCGATAAATTTGATCCATTTGTTGCCAAACAAAAGGTAGACGAAGCTAAAAAAAATTTCGACGAAGCTCTCAAACAAGTAGCAACTTCATCGACGAAGAAACGTATTGCACACAAACCAAAAATCCATCCAAAAAATGGTCAACTCGTTTCAATATTAAAAAAAACAGTGCGCGAAGAAGGAAAGAGTGGAAGAAGGGGCCGTAGAGTACAATTCGCGAATGGATCGCCGACAATTCGTGAATACACACCGGATAGAGATGATATTGGTGAAATTATTGCATCACCTGTCAAATCAATGCAAGCACATGGAATGGATAGTTTAAGCAGCTTTCAAAACGATCCTCTGCATAATATCATCACAGACGTCACAGAATGGAGAACCGACTGGATATCACAGAGAAATACTACGCCACCAATAAACGGTGTTAATTTTGTTGTAGCACCTTTATCTCTTAGCTACCCGAATTTCGAATCATACAAAAAGTGAGTCATTCGATTCATGTTTATAGGTGTCAAATGTCAAATTGATTAATTTTTATTTTAAACAATTCTATAGCACCCTTACGCCGCTTCTCAAACATGAGCTGTGGTCATCGATTCAAGCTGAGAATCGTCATCAAAACCGACTAGAAGCAGTTATCAATGCAATGAGTCTTGCCAAAAGGGCCAACCGAAATCGATATGTATTCCATGTTCAGCGTAAGTTTGATGAATTTCCATGAATGCATTATAACTATTCGAAATGGTTTGATTTCATTTCAGTTGTCGGTGAAGGCTCAAACGCCACATCAAATACGGGTGATTTCGTTTGTGTTGAAACAAATAATCATCCCAATTTTTTTGCCTATGTCACAAATAGTCGTTCAACAGTCTCAGGTTGGTCGAATGTCAATTGAATTGTTCGAATTTGGCTTGTGAATAATCCATGAAATAATCAAATGTCTCTTTCGAAATGAACTAGGCTACTCAAAGACAACTTATCTCACACTGGAGGCATCTGAAGCGGTATCCAAATTAAAGCACGGCGAATCAACTACAATATACATAAAACCAATCGCTAATATTCGAACCGAGTTAAAGTTGTTCAATGCAATTTTTTACTTGAATCAAACACCATTTAAAAATCTTATTCTCAATCCAAAGTTATACAAACCACCAACAATTCCGAATAATATTACGAAAGAATTTTCATATTCAGGCTATGTAATTTTTCTTTTTAATTTTCGATTTTTAAATTGTCAACAGTCTATCAACATGAAAACCAATCAAACCAGAATTTCTGTTGATATCAAAACTCTTTTGTTTTCAATTAGGATGTATTGAACAAGGAACAATTGCATATTATGAAATCTATATACAATAAGTGTATGAGTAAACATCCAACTTTATCATTGATTGAAGGTAATTTTTCAAACATTTTTATCGCTGCTTTATTTATACAATTTTTCTATATTTTTCTATTCTTAACCATGGAATTGAATATTTTGCTCCATCATTCGATCTACGGACTCAACACCACAGGACCGCCCGGCACAGGTTCGTTACCTATTAAAAATTGAATGTTGTAAAAACTAAAAATTTATTGTCAATTGAAAAAAATGCCAGGTAAAACCAGGGTCATTGTATCAATTATTCTGCAACTTCTTTACGGCAAAGACATGACAAGAAAATTACGAGTCTTAGTTTTGACATCCAGTAATGCTGCCGTCGACATCATAGCCAGAAGATTGCTATATATTCGTGATAAAATGAACGACAAAATTGGTATAAGATTTTTTTCTGCAATTAGAATATTATCATTGTAAACGATGTAAAGTGAAATTAAATAATTTTTCAAATTTTACAGAGAAACAAAGAATTCTGAATGTAGTTCGATTCGGTGTTCTGAATAGCATGCATCCGGACGTACGAAGAATTGCACCACAAAATCTAGTCGCAACACCAACATCACCACGTAATCCCGAAATGAAGAAGCTCCACGCTGACAAAAAGAAGCTTCTAGAGGATAATGATTCGTTGAGAAAAAGTCAACACATTGCTGACAAAGAAAAGATTAAAGACAACGAAAAACGCATAAAATCGATAGACGCTGCATTGGAAAAGATGGGCAATTCATCCATATTTGAGTATGATAACATTAGGGATGTTATGACAAACGCTAGAGTTGTTTGTTCTACACTCAGTAGCTGCATCAATTTAAAACAGTGGGTTTTTTTCTTTCTTTGTCAACGAATGTGATTAATTGAATATTTTTTCCCGTCAAATTTCTAAGGTACATTGCAAAGTTCGACGTATGTTTTATTGATGAAGCGTCTCAGTGCACTGAACCGTGGACATTGGTTCCATTACAGTACGCTGTGTCATCGTTTATTTTAATTGGAGATTCAAATCAACTGAATCCAGTGGTTTTGTCAAACGTAATACCATTTTCGTACAATTTGAAAAATGTAGGAACATAATAGATTTTTTCTCTCCTTAGGTGTGTCGATCTAATAGCTTAGATCGATCGTTGTTTGCACGATTATATGATACATTTGGAAGTAGCAGTTCGAGATCACTAATCACATACACGATGACAACTCAAGTGCGTATTCTATCTACAAGTAGCAAAATGTAATCAGTAATTTTTGTTTTTTGCTTTTTTTCTCTTTATTTTTTTAGTATCGAATGCATCCGGAAATTTGTAAATTCCCAAATACTTTCTACAAAAATCGATTGATTTCGGCCGGAAATACAAAAGAACCCTTTGATCTTCAGCCCTACTCTGTATTCAGTTTAAATTATTTGCAGTCAAATAGTGATATGATCAATTATTATAATTCAGAAGAAGCCACTTTTATTATTGATATGTTAAAAGTGATGGTCAAACATGCTGATCCAAAGAAATATACATATGGCATAATTACGCCTTATGCACAACAGAGATCGGAAATTCAAAGAAAAATGGGGTATAACAATTTTGTTTTTTTTAGCACGTTAAATTTATGTTCAAGTCTTAATCAGGAACATTTCCTTTTTTTATATTACAGAACATCACAGACGCTTGCCGGTTTCAATATTCAAGTAAACACAATCGACTCTTATCAAGGTACATTTAAATTTATTTATTCAATTGTAATTCATCATGATCATTTCCATTATTTGTTGATCAATTTTCATTCTTTTGTGACCCTCTTTCAGGCCAAGAACGGGACATTATAATACTGTGTACTACACGAACGACTGGCATTGGATTTTTGGCAAATTTGCAACGTTTGAATGTGGCTTTGACGCGTGCCAAAAAATGTTTGGTGATCTGCGGAAATTTTACCTCAATATCGGTAAGTATAATAGATGATTTGAATTGTTGCGGCGAAAGAATAGCACTTATTTGCTTCAAAATAATACTTCAACATGAAAATGATTCGAAACATTCGAATAATATTTCAAAATACTAACGTTTCGTTTATAAACAACATTCATACCATACTTGACCAGAAGGGAATCCGTAAGTCACATTCAAACAAACTCAGTGAATAGCGACAACAATTCGTTTGGATGCGACATACGCACGGACTCCGTCATTAGGGTGAGAAACGGCTCTAATATTGCTAATTTTTCACAATAAGCCCAAATTTTTCTTAGTTTTTTTAGTTTTCTAATTTGTATCTACCCCTAGCTCCGTCCGCAACACAAATAGTGCCTATGAATAAGATCTGCGAAAATAGCACTCCCATAGCTGTGGCCGCAGTACATTCACTGGTTTTTTCTTTCAATTAACCGTGTTAATTTAACACAACGCACTCCCTCCCCCCAAATTTTTTTCTTTACGCACTTGTATTTTGCAATAAAAAAATCAAATAATAGTGCAACATGAATCAAGAGTATTATTTTGAAAAATATAAGAGCTATTTTTTCGCCGGAACGATTCGTTTTTATTTTCAGAATTTATTGATCATAATGAATCCATTTTATATTTTGCATACAAATAGCATACCAATGTATGGAAACATCTTTTAGCAGATGCAAAAGATCGACACAAATTCCACAATATCCCATCAAAATATGATTTTCAGCAAATTGCTGATTTGTTAGTAAAAAAGTAAATGAATCTATCTGGTGAATGAAATTATGTCAAAATTGATATTTTTTTTAAATATTTGAAATAAGTATTGAAGCAACCTGTAACAATAGTGAATAAAAGCGATATTTTAGCATATTTTTTTACCTGAAAACAACATGTTTTTTTCCCTTCAAATGTTACATTGTTATTCTTTGAATTGTCATTTCCATTGAGCAAACAATGGACATTACAATAGAATTCAATTTTCAGCTTCTCTGCTTCGTACCGAGTTTTCCACCAATTTGTTTTACTCTGTTTGATTTTGCTGAATGCGGCGCTTGTTTGCTTGTACACAGATGAGTCTATTTGTAGATTATTATGCCAACATGCGGTAGAATAGTTATTAACGCAACATGCTTTGTAACTTACGCGTTTTTGTACATTGTTTAAATTCTATAAGTTTACGTATTTATGTTGCTGTCGCATCACTAGATGGAGTATTGGTACTCATTTTGTGATTTTGATCGAATCCATTTGTGTTATATCGTACACGGTGCTATACTTTCTCGAATTTCTCATATCCTCGATCTTCTCTTTTTGTTTCTCAATTTATCGTAAGAATTTACAGTTTTTAGACCGGATAGAACGCATGCATGCGAGGTGGTTTTGCCCCACATTTATAAACAGTATATACGCACACATCATCATCGAAGCGTTGCAGAACGCATTAAATTTTTGTGTGTGCTACATTTTCCGATATGCTGTCAAATGCTTTGTTCAAAGCAAATCAGGGAGCAAAAACTCTTTCGAGCAACAAAAAGTCACTTCACCTATCGTCTAGCCCAGTGACGAAAAAACAACTCACGTTAAGCAAAAGCCGTACACAAATAGAAGGCCGCATGTAGAACAAATGTCCATACGGTCCTTCACAAGTTCGGGTATGGATGTTTCGGACGTCATGTGCTTATGCTATGAGTTCGTCGCGCTAAAAATGTTCTCCGCTTTTCGACTTGTCGGAGCGTGCTTTTCCTACATACAAATACACACCGATATAAGTATAAGGAGAGAGAGAGAGAGAGCGAGCGAGAGTGGTACGCACATACGTATACAATGTGCTTTCCACTGTTTTTTGTGCCCGCTCTTGGTTCACACTTGTATTGGTAACGCTTGTTTTTGTTCTTGCTGTGATGTATGTAAAAAGATGCGCGCGGATAATGCGTTACTCTCTTCTTTTTGGCTATTGTTGTTGGTATTGGTGCTGCTGCCTCAATATTATGAAAAACTATGTACGAACGACCACTGAGAAGCGCTCCAATTCGAAAGAAGGAAAAAAAAACAACACTCACAAAAAGAGAAACGATATATATATAAAAGAATATCAAATAAGAAGAAACGCTTTCCTTTTTATTCAAACACACAGTTCGTTCGCTCTTCTCGTGTATATTTTCAAAATTGTTATTGTAATGTCTATGTAGTGTGTGTGCCTATTGTGTATGACATTTTTTCGAGTCTGTCCATCAGTTGAGATTCGGGCACCAGACCGAGTGTTTCGCGTGTTGTGTTTCTCTCCTATACCTATTGAATATCTGTTTCTCTCTCATTTCAAATATCCTATAGACACGAACAAGAGAACGGAGCAAAAGTTATTAGCTAAATTAAAACGACAGCCAACGAAGCGAGAAAATAGAGCAACAGAAAAAGTGAACTTTTGACTTTGGTGGTGTTGTTTACTGTGTACTATTTAAAAAAACATTATTTTCCGGGAATTTTTTTTGTTTATAATTGTTTTTTGATAAGCATTTAAAAGTAAGTCAAACAAAAAAAAAGAAAAGAAAATTAAACTGTAACAATATATTCAGAGGATAAATTTGTCTCTGCTATATTTTGTATCTGAATTGTGTTCACGGTGAAGAATGAAAACGTTCCTGTTTTTTTCTTGCTTCTGCATTTTGGTATAGACTCAACGAATGTAATCGACTTTAAAATATACTTTAAAGTTTGAAATTTAATCAACATGTGTGTGTTAAATGATGTGATCCATTTGATGAAATTGAAATAAATGAATGTTAACGAAAGAAATGTTTGAAACGAAAGCTCAAATTTTTCATTTACACATTGTCTCGGCAACAAGCATAAACAAAATTACGTTTTATTTGCACATTTCGAACTATTTAAATTGAAGTGCACAATTTATTCGAATGGCCGATGATTCAAATGCCAATTTATGACAGAGCACATGTAATTGAAATAATTGAAGTAAGCATGGACGAAGCATGCAAAAGCATTTGTGCAAGTGTATTGTGATTGTGATGATTCTGGTTAGAACAAGAACTCTAGTGTCTAACTGGAAGAATTGTGTAAAAAGCGTTTTCATTCTAACGCAGAAGAAGTTTTCTTCAAAATAGATGCTTCTGGATGTTTAAAGTTACGCCCAGAACATTCTCAGCACACATATGTAACTTCCGTGGTAAAAGAAGTTGACAGAAAAAGATTTCTACGTCAGAATGCTTACATCAAATACCAATTCCATTTTTACAAGATAACGTCTAAAACTGAAAAATAATTACCAAATTATAGTGTTATACAAAACTTGCATAAAGTTCGAAACATTGTGGCGATGTACAAGTCGGTCGGTAACCATTTCAATCATTTCTTTGTGTACAATACAGACTATGGTTTCTTTTTTTTTTTTCATTTGGCAATATTGCCATCATTCGAAATTGATTATGCTCGTTTTTTTGTGCAGTTCAAATTTGGTTTGCGAAAAAAATTGAAATGGTGCGGTATTTGTTCAGGTTAAACTAAACAAGGTCGAGTTGCGTATGAAGCCCCACCACAAGTCTATTCCCACTTGACCATCGATAGAATGTAGCATTTCGCCTTTTTAAAAAAAGTGGATATTCTCTTTCTTTCAAATTCATGCTTTTGTGAAGAAGCTTTTACAAACATTTCGTGCTTTCAACGTAAGGATTTGTATGTAAGACCGAATTTCGAGCCACTGTCTATACAACTAGAGCAGTTTTTTTTTATTTCGACTTTTTTCTCTCATCCGAACATTGTTTCGAATAAATAAACTAAAGATGAACTACCGAAAAAAAATCAATGCCAAATGATAAATGATGTTGCAAATCAAATTTCGCCAAGCAACTGCAAGAAATGTAACATTGAAATTACGACAGCAATATGGATATTTTCGAATCCAATACATCGAGACTAAAAAGACAGAGTGAATGAATGAGATCCAAACATATGAACAATACAAGAAAATCAAGCCACATTTATTGAAAGAAATGGCACTGAAGTTCAGCAGACAAGCATGGTGCTGCTGCAGCGTGTTGGTCACAGCCGCAGGGATGTTGTGTGTGTTTTTTTCGCTTCTTCTTCTTCGTAATCGTGAATGTATCATTGTTATGTGTTTAATTCGATTATGTTCTTTTGTTTGAATGCCTTGGAATTCTCTCGTCGCTTAAGTGCATTGTCATGAGCCATGACCATTGAATAACCACCAGAAAAACTATTTGCTGTTCATTTTAATTTGATTTAACCATATCACTATTTTACCAGATGATTTATCTCAATCTTGTACATACAACATTCATATTGTGTCGCATACTTTTTGTTGCGTTCATTTTCTCGCTCAATCTCGTCTATTTGTCATGTGTATAGACGCTCACCATCATGCAATTACATATGCAGATCCCACAACGAGTTTTTTTTTATTTTCAGCCATCGATTTACCTTTGACATGGTACCAATCCACATAATGTGATTTCATTTCTTTTTATTATGCGTTTCAATTCGTTTATTGGGTGATTTTTTTGTGTGTGAATCATCATAAAATTGATATATTAATATGCATAAATTTAATGAAAAGCAAAAAAAAATTACATCAATAAAGGTTTATGTGCGAATACAATGAGACAATTTACCGCGAAAATATTCCATTTCAATGCGCATAAATTTTATTTTAATGTACATCACACAATACCTCCTTGTGAACACAATACAAATACAAAAACCAAAATCGAGATAATTAAAATCGCCCCAATTTACTAAATAACATTTTCGGCGTGGAGATGAATAAATCCGAAAAGGGCTTTTCGTGTGAAAAACAACAACTCATTGAAACAAAATACATCAAAACCGATTTATATTTATTTCACACCAAAACAAAATGGGAATAGTTTCACCTCATGATTGAGTATACGTTATGTGTACGCATGCACTTATATAAATGATTTTAAATTGTTTTTCTCGTTTTTTTGTTGAAACACGAAATTCAAATAAAATTCATGTGAAATCCGTTAAAATGCCAAGAATACAAAGCGAAAGTTAATAAACAAATTTGTCTGTCCATTGATTTGGTTTGATGTGCAGTGGATAATACAATTGGTTCGTTTTTATTGGAATTAAATTCGGAAAAATATTTCGCCAAAAACACGGAATTTGATGTCTTTTGTCTCAAAAAGTTGAATGAGTAAAAGTGAATTCATCGAAGTGAATAAACAATTTGAAAGTCAATATTGAAATGTGCGTTGTCATATTAATTCAAGCAAAGTGTATTCGTGTCATATGTATTTGCATTTGATTATTGTGCGAGGATAAAGAACACATTTAACTGCGCATAATGTTGATTATGAAAATATATATGTTGCCGCAAAAATTGGTACAATATTGTTAAACCACGGAAAATTCAGACGAAAAATAATAATAAAAACAAAGAGTTTAAATTGTATACACTCAATTAAGGACATTCGATTCACGTAAAATCAACATACATCCATTCGCAGATGAACAGACTGATTACGATTTAAGGACGCAATAATATTTTAACTACGGTCTTAGAAAATAAATAAATCATCATTATTCGAGCATAAACTTCGCATACATTGATTCCCACAATTGAACGCATAATAATATCATAAGGTAAGTTACCGTTTATTTCTAAATAATTTCCAATTTCAGCTGGATATCGGTGAATGAAATACAGTGTTTTAATTCGATGGTAAAAATCATTCAAAAAATTACGATGCAAAAAAATTTGAAAAAAAAAATCGTCTGAAATAAGCAAAACTCACTCAATTATAATTTACATTTTCATCGCTTTCTATTTCTCTATACAACGTTCTTTAAAGGGACCATTATCTATTCAATTTCCTTTGTCCTGCGTTTCAAATGAAGATTCTATGACACTATTCAAGTCGATCAGACCTCTTCTTGAATAAAAATGATGATTATATCACATTTAAACGAAATCATGACGTTAAAGTCAAAAATATAGTTGAAAAAGTGATATTCATTCGGTACCGTTCGTTCTACGTACAATGATTGTTGCCAACAAAAAGAATTTTTTTTCTTCTCTTTCCTTGCAGTCTATAATGGTATTCATGTTTTTTATTTTTAATAAAAATTCATAAGATCGGTCAAAATCATTTATCAAAAACGACGCACACTAAGAGTGTATACATATCACATCTGCATCATTTTTGGCTTGAAAACGCAAACAATATTTTGAAGCAGGGCTTTTGTTCGCTAAAAAAAAAACATTTCACTACAATAACTACTCACGTTTATCACAATATCGACGCATATTTGCCAATCGTGTTATCTCTTTCTATGTTTCATTCTCCATTTCTGATATTCCTCATTTTTCTTCTCGCTCATATTATTTTTCGTTACCACCCATTGTGGTTAGTTTCGTGCGAATGCATTGTCATTGTTTTCGTCTTTGCTGCATTAATGTTGAATTGAAAAGAATCACATAGATGCTTAAACATTGACTTTTGTCTAGACTTTATACGACCAAAGTATTATCAGTGTGGGATTTCATAACAACATTTAAATGGTTTAGTTGACACACATAATCATTGTCACAAATCCAAAACCGAAGAAAACAAATTGTGTGAAATTGCTCTTCTCAGTTTTTTTTATTATTATTTTAAATGTCGGTATGATTTTGTTTGTAGGACTATTGTCTTTTTGCTTTTGGAATGCATTCTCATCCGCCTTGCGTATATTTTTCTCTCTCTCTCTCCATGGACAATCTTCAAACGATGCCATGAAGCAAAAATATTCTTAGCGTATATAAATCGCTTTTCTATAAAATTTATGAAAATAAAAATAACGAAGAAAAAAAAGCGCGCAAACCGCAAATACAAATGATACAGTGTGTGCTTTCCAGTTTGTTTGCCTTCCGATGCTTTGAAGTGAATAAAACATCTTTTATTTATAACACATTGAAGTTTATGTTCTCACAATTTCCTCTGTGCTCAATAACCGAATGTCAAGAGAGGAGAGCGAAAAAAAATTATCTGGCAACATATATGACTCTGGAACATTTTTACGATTGCTCAAGGCATTTGCAATTTGTTTTGTTTTTCACAATATTTGGGCATTTTATCGATTTCGAGATTTGTTTTCAACATATTGTCATCTCTTTGTACAATATCTCTCAACCATTTTTCGGAGCAAAAAAAAAATTGAAATTGACAACGGTAAGAGCTTTTAAGATTGGACCATTAATATTGGCCAATACGACGATATCATGAAACAAAACACATTCATTCTATATTGTAGTTTATAGCTTGTAGATTTTTTTCGAATTGTTGAGCCTTTAAATGTGTTTTAAGGTGTAATTTTCGATATAAAATCCGCAATGAGAGTGCAGAGACATATATTGCCACAATGTGGCTGCTACAAACACACACTAACACTTGAACCACAAATCCATCGATTGTATCATGGTAAAACCGAAAGAAAGAATGAGGCAGAATTGAATTTTCCAAAGAATGAAAATGAATAGACGAAGAAAATTGCACACAGCATATACCTATGCTTAAATACACACATTTTCACGGCATGTTTTCTCGATACAATTTTGATCTCGGTGAGGAACATGTTTTTCCCAACCACCATTTGATTTTGACCTCCCGTTGTGTAGACTGTTGTGTTGACGGATCCGAGGATATATTCTTTTGCTATTTTCCATATAGACTGAATGAGCCTCAATGAAACCGATATTTTAATTCTTAAGAAACTTAGCGTAAATACATGAACCAACAATACATGCTTTTTGTGGTGTAATCATGCAAAAATACAAATACCTATGGCCGTACCACTGAACGGTGAGCTTATATGTTTCTGGGGCTATTGAATCGCACTCAATTTCAATATGTAATTTTCATCCATTTTGGTGAACACAAAATTGTTCAAACACCAAGAGGCAACTGCTTTAAAACATACATATTCACCGTTGCCGAAACACGTTGGAAAGGCTTCTATGTTGATTCATTCACCCATTCCCTGTTTCAGATTCGATTTTTCCTCAATCAATTGTTCTATGTCTATCTCTAATGTATCATTTGAAGCATTTTGTCTTTGTGCGAGTGTGTGTGTGTGTTTGAGTTAATGTCTATTTTTTGTTTGTTTGAATGTGTTGGACTTTTCGACCCCCAATTTAACAAAGTTGAACAAAAACTGTTTGCGAACAGTTACATACTGTGATTTGAGTGCCAACCAAAGTGTAAAATGTTCGAAATATACATTGAACATAAGGCAAGATTATTTGATTTATGAGGGTATTCGATATTCATAGGGAAAAAAATCAAATTTATTTACATTATACCACCAAATATTGGACTATTTTGTTTTGATTTTTTTTTCTCAATAAAATACAAAATAATATGAAATTTTTATTTAATTTAAACGGCTTTGTTATAAAATTGTGAAAATTTTTTGCCCTACCAAACCTTAATTTTCAATACTTATCGCCGCTTCGTGTCTGTTTGTGAATTACTTTGAATGGAATTATACAAATACGAAATTCCATTTGATTGAATTCTCCATCCGTGTGGTGGTCATGTGTGGTATGATAAGGTAGATTCAAATATGGAACACACGCATTGAAATTGGTTTGTGGCATGCATGCTATAATCATACAACGGTCTTATATATTAAGTAATATATAAGTATTTGATTTCTGAAGTCCAATTCCGAGCTCATGCTCATATGAATTCATTGGATATCTGTATATGGAAATTGTTCCCTCGATTTTGTCCGGCCAAATACATAAAAGGAAGTTTATTGATGTGTTTGTTTTTCCCTTTGACTCGACTATAATTTACAGCTGAAATGAAATTTATGTGCATTTTTTTATATCAAACGTCTACATTTGATTGTATATTTCAAGCAATTCCGCCGCGTTCCGCCGTAAAAAAAACATCAGTAATAAGAAAAACAATATACACTCCACCGCAACTCGAATCAATTGCCCTACTGTTTGAACAATGATTTTTAGCTTTTGCCTGCTACTGTTTTCTTTTTCGCATACTCCTCTTCAACGTCCTATTCATTTTACATTTTCAATGAACAATCGAACTGCAAAAAAATAAAACAATAAAAATACATACATTCCAATTACTGCGATATGCATTTTTCGTCGAATTGAGACTGTGCTAAAAAAGCTTCCAATAAAAATTGTGGACTGGCAATTGATTTTTATTTTCACAATTCAAATTCGTTTGTATTTCCTTATCTGGAAAAATGCATTCGTTTCGATTGAAGCAATTTTGAATATTGAACCAAATCGGTTAACCAAAGCAATTATTAAATGGATTGAAATGATTGGGCACGTTTAATCGTTTTTGATTTTGTGAGATAATACATTAAAATGTTGATTGTTGATACTAATCGAAATTACAATGATGTCTTTTTTTAGTTGTCGTCATTGCTTTATAAATAGTTCAACCATTCGGCATACGAACGAAAAACTTATGAAAAGTTTTTTAAGCTTTAAAATGCGTGTCAACAATCAAAAAAATGTATCATTGAAGCGATGAGCGGAACGATATCGATTTTATTGCAAAAATAAAGAGCCGTTGAAAACTAATGAAAAAAAAAAACAGTGACTGTCAAGTCATATTCATGAGGATGAAATCTCTCTTATGACTCAGATTTCTCGTTCTTTCTCTCTCTCCTTTCCGTAAACAAACTGATGGGTTTTTACTATATAACACTTCAATGATCATAATTTTTTTTACTTCGAAATGCTTTCGGTATTTTTTTGTGCGATTTACAAAGGTCACACACAAATCACATATATATAAAGCGATATAATCATATTTGCGAGAAAGAGTGTGGAAATATTTTCTTTTTTTTCTTTTTATACATTTGCGAAATCAACACATCGGTTTTGCATATACGCTATAAATATTTTATAGTATTTATAAACTTCAGTAAATAATATTGTAATTCAAAGTGCGTGTGTGAGTGTGTGTTGATCACAAGGAAAACGGAAAACAAAAAATCCCATAAATAAAATGTGATGTTACATGTATACGGTGTTTTTCTTTGAGTTCAAACCATTTCTCTATCTCTCTTTCTTTCAATTTTGTTCGCTGCACTGTTCTTGAAATCTTATGGTTGAGCCGGCGTTATGTTCATTCGATGCATCAAGTTTTTTTTTTTGCACTTCAATTAAACTGAATGATTAAAATGAATAACTTGTATGAAGTGTATCGTTGACGTTTCCCTGGAGCTGCTACAATACCATATAGATAAATTGTCATGATTTTTATTCAAATTTTTACACAATCCAATTGAAAAAGAGCGATAAGTATGAATCATGTATTTCCATTCAAAGTTCATCACTGGAGTTTTGTGTTTTTCCCATTTGCATGGCCAAGAAATTAATAATTAAACAAATCATTGAACATTTTCGTTTGTTTTTTTTTTTATCTTTATTTATTTGTTGGCGGTCGCTATTTTATTCACGAGGAAGGTAGGTGCTTTAAGAAAATGACGATGTATAAAATACAAATAAATCGCTGATTCCATAATATAAATTAAAATTCTAGAGCATCGAATGAATGATTCTGTAAATGATGTCAATATTTTGATGAAAAAAGTGAATTCAAGTGAATCGGGTCCTTTTAGAAAACTAATATTTAATAATCTATAAATATTTGCTGTCCATTAGGTGTTTAGAAACAAAATCAAAACAATGTAATAGAAAATTTTGAAAACAGTCTGAAAGGCATACGTTTTGAATACATGTTGAAAAGAAGCGACAGAGCAAGCAAGTATTATGAGCGTGAATGAAGCAAATAAAGTGATGAGTATTTTTACCGGCTTGTGACTAGCGCTGAGTCAATCGATTAGCGCTTAGATCGAAAATGCATAGCTTCATCAACAGCGATTATTTGCTTCGATTGTTATTGCGTCGATTTCAGGTTAAAGCCATTTAAAATTGAATCAGAACTTTTCGCAGTAAAAATACTAACAACAACAAGTTATATATATACATATATATATAAAAAAAATAGACAAGCTCTATTTATATAAAATGTGAGTATTTCAGTACCATAACACTGACATAAATATTCGCTCTCGAATGTGAGTGCTTGTATATCAACATTTTGCCACTGTTTGCTTGCACCAATGACCGAACAAGAGACCTTCACTACATGCTAAAATATACTCGTGCACGTGCTATACGCTTCTCCCTTTTACTCTTTCTCTATAGAGAGTTTGTATTCAAACAAAATTGTGCATACTCTCCGTTTGCCGAAGTCATGCAAAACGCATTAATTAAGTCAAAATTGTTCCAAGTTCAAATTTAACGCATCTATATAGTCATGATTCAATAGATGTTGTTTTCGTTGTTTACATAATATGAAAGAGGAACACTTCAGTGATCTTTTGTTGTATTGTTTTGAAAACCACTTCAATGTGGTGCAGCGTTAAATTGACATATACACAATCTATGAGCTTTATCTCACACCTTATGGGTGTCTATATCAGTTTATAAGCGACGCTAGTTTTAATTCGTTCTAATTGAGGCACGTTTCCTCAAGATTATCTCCCGAAAATTGAGCCAATATCTCTTTGATATAGTTTCCTAGGTTAGTACGAATTTGGTCCCCAGTCCTTGGAAAATGTTGTCGTCCATCATGCGAAGATAAAATATACCGAAGAAAAGGTTCAACGTGAGCTCAGCTCACTAAATCATTTCTTTTGCGTATATTAGGTACTATTGACGAATGTATTAGAACCATCTACTGTACGTTTAGAATAAACCGTTATATTATAAAATTATTTAGCTAAACCTGCTTAATTGAATAAATTCTTTGGCAGAAAATTCAATTTGTACATAAATATAAAGCATCTTTTCTATTTATAAATAAAGGGTGCCTCGGGGTTTGAATTACCCCTTCCAAACATTTTTCGGAAAGCTTCTTCCTAGAATCCTTTGATTTGTTGAGGATTTTTGAACTTAATTCTCCCCCCGTAATCAATTTTTTTGCGAGTGGAATTAAAAACCCATTTTTGCTAGAGATTTTGCCGAGAGAACACCTTTAATACCAGATAAAAGTGACTCTTATGAGGACCTCCTACGGAATTTTGCCATCATCTTCCCCTAAAAAAAATCCGATCAACACCTATGAAACACAAACATCAATGAAACAAAATAAATGGGAACAAACACCATCACCATCAACCTCAATCAAAACCATAGAGAATAATAGAAATGGCTGGAAGGTAGGAACAAATAAAGAACAATTGGAGTTTTTTAGTCAGCGGTTTTATGAATCTTTATATTGGTAACACTTCACGTGTCAACAAATGAAAGCAACGTCTGAAGTACCATTACAAAAGCACATCAGTTCACAAAGCTAACTCGTTACATGACCAACGCTCAACCTCCTTTTAGCTCGAATCTATGATTCTCGAAAAAAAAGACGAATAAAAGAAAAACGATATACGCATTATATTTTTATCATTGTGTTAAAAAAATATCTGATTGTCCCATGTAATCAATTGAAAACACAAAAAATATCGCGTTAAAATGTGTACATTTCATCGAAATTCCTATTATAAAAGTTGTTTGTCAAAAATCAAAGTTTGTTTGCTTCGATATATTATTATTCTGTTGAGATTGCATATAGAATTTTTTTTTTTTTAAAACCATACGGCTGGCTTCGAAGAGACATTTTTTCTGACAAGTGTTTTGATATAGAAATTCGAATATATCAGTATAACACGATGTGCAAGTAAAGAAAGTGAAAGATCCCATTTATCATTCATAATATGCAAAGATACATACTGTAATAATGGTAAATTCGGTAGTAAGTCGCACCAGGGCCAAATAATACTCTATATATATATATATGCTTGCCTGGATGGAAAAATGCATTTCTTACCAAAAGTAGTCGATTAAACTCGATTGTGTATACTGTTGTTAAGCAGCATAATGTAGTGTAATCAAATGTATTTCAAGATCTTACACACCAACTACTTGAAAAGTCTGTACCTGTATATGTTGTGTGTTGTCATGGTATATGCCAAGATGGGAAAGCCCAACCGAGACAAAGAGTGTTTGTGTGTCTATGTATATAATGACGAAAAACCACAGTAAAACGCCAAAAACTACCTCTCACATGTTTGAGAAATTCTATACTTAAGTATATTCTTAAAAAGAAAATTCCATCTTTTTTTTTCTTTCTCGTCTCATTTGTAATGCCATTTCCATTCTATGCTTATACATCGTACAATATTCACATTTATACATTCAATTTATCGGCGATAAAAGGGTGGGGCACAATAAATTGCGCAAAATCTTTCTTCAACGATATCGTCGTTTTGGCAAAAAAAAGAGAGAAGAAGAAAATAACACAAACATTTCTTTGGCTGTGTGTTGAGTGTATTTGAGAATGCGTCTTTCGCTATGCCATGGATACATGTGGGTCTGAATAAGTGAGTCGATGGTACATGCAATATGAACATGTGTTTGGGAATACAAATTGGCAGACTAGGAGAATGGGAACAGACAATAATTTGATGCGAGAGCGAGAGTGCAAAAAGCACACGAGATAGAAACAGGGGAAAGCGATTAAATCAGAGAGCCGAAAATCGAAAATATAATTTTACGTCATGGCTATGACGTCCCAGTTTTCAGTTCATGTAAAAAATGTGCTGCAACATTCAAGCAAACATACAAATACAACGGCACCATATTCCCGTATCAGAGAGAGGGAGAGAGAGAGGGAGAGCCGAAACGACCATTTGTTGGAGTCGCGTTGGTGGCAAAACTTATGACGTCACTCATATAAAATACGAATATAACATTGCGTTGTAGCCAGATATCCACAGTGCAGGCATCAAAAGGCAACAAACATTTTAAGCGACCCCAACAGCAACACACTGTGAAGTGGCAGAGCAAAGACAGAGAGCATAACATACTTTATCTACTTTCTTATATTCACAATTGGTATATACTCTACAGCTCTCACAAATTACACATATTATAGTCGAACATTTCATTCTTTTTCTCTGTCATCGTACGACCGATACTTACGCCATGTTCCATATAACATGTTTTTGTGCTTTACTATTGTTCACTTTGGATGTACTTGAAAATTGTCGCCCATTTTCCCTTTTCATCACATTTTTTATGCTTCATCGATGCTTTCACGCTGCTGCATTTGTATTTTGCGAATTCAAGAGTTTTCCGTGAATGCGATTATTCATTACGTTCATTGCATTCCATTTTTCATCGCTATTGACAATGAGTTATACCGAAGTTTTTTTTAGGCGTACTTACAATAAGAATTCAGTAAGATTTTCAAGACTTGAAATTTATCTCGACAATTCGATTCAGAGTGTTTGATTATTTATTATATTTTGTTTTCGAACTGAAATATTGAATCATAAGTTTGTCAAAGTGCTTCACTTTCGAAATTTCAATTGGATTCCATTTCATCTTATTTCGTTAATGAGTTTTCTCGTTTGTTCCGATATTAAGATTCACGCATTCATTCCGTCTTTTTTGTCTTTTCCATTCGGTTCCGCCTTTTCTTAAAAAGTCCTCGTCTTAAATTCGTTTACGTCTTTTCATTGAAAAAAACACTTCTGCAAATTAGTAAGAAAAAAAAAAGATAATATTGTTCAAAAGCAAGAAGAAAAAAATTTATAATCAAAATCGCTAATTTCTCAATATATGGAGCCAGGCCACTATTGGTAGATTAATTTTTGCCCACTTTTTGATCGTATAGTGATAGGCAAGGATTCATTTCTCTGTTGCTTGTGTATGCAATCATGAATCGTTGTTATTATGCATTGTTAATTGATGTATAAAAATATATGATATGCGCCACGTATGACCACACACCACAATCAAATATTTAATATGCAATTTTTGTATACAGCGCGTTTGTATCACATGAAAAATAATTAAATTAAATTCATGTCATTTTATTCAAATTCCATATTCAATTTCCTCAATCAATAGATAACCAGGTCGGCGTGGCGACAACTGACATGTGCGTGTTGCTGTGCCGACGCACTCGCCATGTCTTTTTGACATCAATACAAAAACGATGGCATAGAGCAAAAAAGCAATTGAAATGAAAGTGTTCATAAAATATTGATGTTCCGAACATAAAATTTCTATTTTCAGACAAACACTGAACTATGGCTTGTTTCATTTCTATCTATATGTGTATTGAAATTCATCGAACCGAGTTCATTTCATGGAGTACGTATGACATGGCGCGTATAAATACCATGAGTGCAATAAACGGTGTGTCGTTGGTGAAAAAAAAAACACTGAAGAAAATAAGCAATTATTGTATAGAGTATTATTTGGTGTGTTTTTGTAAACGATTTTGATACGAACTTTGTGTGCGGTACGATCGGACGAATCAATACGCTCGCATATTCATCATTAAATTGTATATACGTAGTGGCACAGAACGTTGAAATGGTGATGGTTTGAATGCTTGACATTGAGGAAGTAATCCGTTTGTCGAATCTATTTTTGATGTTTATTTTTTCATGTGTACAATACACACGTCATTTTATTTTTATATTGGGATCTTTCAGTGTTGTCGTTGCTCGATCGAGACCTATTTTTTATTATCTATATAAGATTTACCATAAATTGACACTCGCTTGTTCAATTCGACCGAAGAAAAATTGAAATGCACTGCGAAAACAACAAATGATCGGTACGCGAAAATCATGTAATTAAATGCATGTGTGTATTGCAATTCTGGCGACTTTACAATAATCTACGATAAATAAAATCACGTCATAGTTAAAACATAGCAACTCAAGTACCACAAAATCAACGATTGCCTATGCACTTGTTTTCTTGTTTTTTTTTTTTATCACGCCGTTGTATGTGCGCGAGTTTATTCTTTTGTCCGTACGACTTTCGATGAGTGCAAATATTCGAGTGAGCACGCTAAATGTCTCTTGTTCGTCACATTTATAAATATAAATAAATCCTTCTTGCGCACAAACATACACACAAACATACATCGGTCGTCGATTTAAATACGACATTTAACATATCCCATTCGAAATGTATGGAAAGAAATAACACACATTATATGGCATTTATTTATAGTTGATTCGATAGTTCTTTTCTCACTTTTCCATTTCATTCGATTTTTGCTCAGAATCGAGAGTACTTTTGGGAACTCTCTCTCTCTCTCTCTCTCTCTCTATCACTCACTCTAACTCAAGAGAAAGCAGAGAGAAAAAACAGTCTTATACAGTCAAGTCATACAGAGATTACAACACTACCGGTTTCATGTCCAATTGTACCACGTTTGTTTGTCTTAAACCAACGTAGAAAAAATGTTGTGGCACATTTTATTGAAAATTAGGTTTTTAATGTAAACGAATACATACCCAAATAGCGATTACTACGACATTTCAAACGTTGAAAACGGTGACTTTGTAATATTTCTCAATATCATGTTGGTCCTTCTGTTTTCACCTTCTCCTGCTTCGTCATCTTCTATATGGATCCAATTATGAGTATAACTTACGTTATAGTGATGCCGTCATGATTCTGTTATATTATATTTAGATCATAGTTTCAAAGACGAAAAACAAAAACTGAAAATATATAGTGCGGCAGGTCATTTGCATACCGTGGTTATTTCGGTAATATGTTCCCATTTTGAAATGATCTAAAAACAAACGACGAAAATGCCAATCTATTTACAATTCAATTTTTTTAAAACCTTTTTTGATCATTTGTTTCTAGTATTGTTGTAAAACATAGAGCATTGGACATGATTACGTCTTTTCATATCCATCTATTCGATGTCGTAGCAAATTAAACGTCCGTTAGTCGAACATTTGAACCACTTTCAATCAATGAATTAACGTCAGAAATAAATCAATCGCTCTCTTCTCGCTCGCTTGCTCTCTCTATCTCCCATCAAAAACTATTTTTGATGATAATATGACAGGGTCTTTGCATAAGTCACACATATTACGTATAGGTGAACCTTTTCCAATGCCAAAAAGTGTCAGTTAATAAAATTATATAGAAGTTCGGGCCATACTCTCTTTCTAAATATAGCTGTAGGTTGTTGGGTCTAGCCACTTTTCTATTTCAAATATAAACAGTTAATCAACAAATTAGAGTATCCTCGATAATTGTATACAAACAATTCACATAAACACATAAATACATCCGAAAACTTTCGTATATATTGTAGTTTTAATATAATATTATTTGCTTTTTTTCCTTTTCATTTCCATTTCCCTTCTCCGATTACCTGCATTTTTCTCATTCTAAATCGTTTTATTCGAAAAAATATATATGAAATAACAATACAAATAGAAAAAAATCGATAATTTTCTGTTTCTGGTCGCGATATATATTCAATTAGCACACGTACGCTCAACATTGTCACTGATCCCGGAAAATTGCTGGAATTCATTAAAAATTTAAAGACACATTTACTCATTAGGCTTTGTTGTCATTCCTAACTCACTCATTTCACGCTTAGCAAATTAAATTTTGTTTCTTTTTTTTCCCTTTTCGAGATTTGTTTCACTTTGGTTCTGTGCCTAGTACAGCCAATTCAATTATTGCATATGGAAAGCCTACATTTGTAGAAAGGGCTAATCAAACAGCAAAAACAACAAATATCCCAATATTAGTGAACCTATTGTATGCTTTTGTTGAAGCTTATTTGATTTCCGAGAGAAGTTTTTGTGGTAAGGATTCAATTAGATATCGCAACACGTGTTTTGTTTGTGAAATGGTAAAACAATCACACTAACTGAGTGGACTCTCAAACTGAGTTCTCGGAAATGAATTTAAATGTTCTGTAATATTTTATTAACTGCAGCTATTTCCATGGAAATGTTGTTTTGTCTCTTTTCATAGACAAAGACTGGTGCGATTCTCACGCTTTTTACAAAAATCAAATAAAATATCGGCAAAAACAAACAAATACTTATTTTTACAACACATTACACCCACAAACGTATTATTTGTCTCACCTTCACTTCACTTCACTTGAATCTACTCAAGTTCAATGTCCTCTTTCATTCACATATATATGTGTTCGACTGTTTATCAATATATTGTATGCGATATGAAGTGTTCACAATGGACCGATTTTCAAACATAGAAGAAGTTAGAAATCATTGAAAAGCAAGCAAAGTATCATTCAGCAAGCGTCTCTCAATCAATTTTTTTTTACAATTTTGACTCGATACAATTGAATCCATCCAAATAAAATTTTGATCAGACGTTTATCAAAAATTCAAATCGATGCAATATATCGTATTTGAACATTTTTTTTTTTAAAAAGCGTCATTACTTTTTATGCTTTACCATATGATTGTGCCTGGTTGCATCCAAAATCTTCGGCCATATTATGTACTACAAATGTTTCAAAACCGTTGCTCACAGAAACTAAAAATCCTTTGGTCATCAATAAAATTGTTGTCAACTGTATACTGGCAACTGTTCATGAATAATTGTGCACAGTTTGAAATCTATTGACAACAGAAAATAATAAAAGCCAAAAAAAACCGTACCAATATGGAAAAAATCATATCATTGGAAATTCCTGGAACGTGCTGAAAATAGAATTCTGGCTTTCAAATGAATTTTTCGAGGCGAGTAGCATGGGGCCAAGGCAAATAAAGTAAAAAAAATATGTATCTGCGTGACGTTATTAATGCGTGTGTCGATTCCAATGGTGTTTATTGTACATATATGTATAAAGCTCATTTATATACACACGCACACACAAAAAAAAAATATCATACATCATCCAACATCGCATTTTCGAATGTTTTTATTACCTATTACTTACTAGTTTTTTTTCGTTGGTCGAAAAGTAGGTTGATTTCATTTGCACTATGATATTCGGTAACGAATGCTTTGATGGACGACATGGCATCGTAATGAATTCAGACAAACAAACAAAAGAAGGGAAAAATTCACGATGATTTTCTGTATAATTCAGATATTCGAAGTTCTTCAAGTTGTATACGTTCTATCCACACACTCACAAAAACTACAATGTGAAGCCACTCAGAAGCTAGTAATTACTCGGATATTATAAATTTTATGTAATAAACTCGCCATGAAACTCATATTGACAATAATTCCGCGCTATCATTTCTATCGACATTACCCAACAAACATTTGTTGTGGCAAATTCATCCATTATCGGGCATATGTTGACGGTCATATTGGGGTTGGATTTGTGTGTAGTTTCAGTCAATTTTACCGTCAAAATGGAAAGGAAAAAAAGAAAAAAAAAACAATTCAGTTAGATTGAATGCAAAAATAAACTATCAATTCAATAAAGTACTCACCTACGGGTTCTTTTATATTCCGCACAGCCCTAAATAGGGACCCGTACTGCGGTCAAGGGTACAATAGAAATCCTTGGATTTAAACTATTCACGCCTAGTAACTAACAAAATTGTTAAAATATTCTTCTTATGATTATTGTTGATTTTATGCTGCTATCAGTTGACATTGTTCGCATGGTGTGGATTGTCAGGTCTCTTCAACGAATCGGGCAATGGTATGCCAAAAAGACGACACATTCCTATAAAATCAGAAACAACCACAAAACATTAATCAATTAATATGAACACTGAACACCAAACGCTCTACTCTCTATTCTCAATTTAATATTAATACAATATACAATTATGCACATACCTTTGAATAAAATATTCTTTGCGGCAACAATGTCACGGTGCCAAATGACTACGTGCTCAATCATGTCTTCTGGTTCAGCATCACCCAATTCATGGTATTCTCGAGTTAATGACCAAGTTTTGAAGATAACTTTTATCTTTGGCACTAAACGCTCGATGTTCTCACGATCTGGATTGATTGCTCTCTCTACAATTCGCTCTTTCTTAAGCTCTTGTCTGCTCAAATTCGTCACAATTATCGGTGGTAGTCCAACAATCGGTTTTGGTATGCAATTTCGACAAATTTTGAATCGATGATTTTTGGTTTCTCTTGGAAATCGCTCGTGACAATTGGCACACGTTATTGATGTACCCCATTCATCTTGAAAACTGACCTTTGTGTGCTCTTGTTTCTTGAAGCTGGTCGCCAATTTACGCGTTCCTGGGCATCTTTTCCGCTTCTTTATGCCCCATGGCCGATTTGGTGCCATTTCTCCAGCACCAATCCAAATCCAAGACGGTTTGTTGTTCGTTACCCGCATGGCAACTTTATCACTTGTTTTGGTAGCGTTGATGTGGTGATCGAGATCCAATCGTGCATATTTTCGAGTCGCATATGCTTGCATTCCCATTCGTAGCATTTTGATGCGATGCAGAATGTACGCTTTCCATGTGGATCCACGCGGCGATGGTATCACTGGGTACGACTTGAAATCCATTTTTTCTTCTTCAACAAACCACCAGGTCAATCGATCTGCCTTTCGATCTCTCTTCTTCTGCTCGGTTTGCCAATGAAATCGTGGATTGGATATTTTAATGTTTTCCTGTTAAATAATTACGTCAAATTTCAATCACGTTCCGAAAAAAAAAAATGTAATAACAAACTTAATTTACCTCAATGTTTGAATTGATATGGCGGCGCACAACGGCCACCCACGTTTTCTCGTTAGGATCGATGGCACTAGCATATGTCATGTTGTTAAATGTGGCCTGCTCCGAATTTTACACCCAAGCCTTCGCTGGCTTCTCGTACAATATTGACACGCAAACACTATTGGTGATGATTTGCGAGTGAAACCGCTTCTGCTTGCCGATTTGTTTGATTTTATTCATGTCGAAAACCAAATTCCACAATTCATCTCTATGGCCGTTCATGTAATATTCCAAGCTGTATAAGTTCATTCGATTGGTCAACGGATTGCGAGAACTGGGCACCACTCCTAGTACAGTGTTCGCCAAATAATACATATCTTTCATATCCAATCGAACGTTTTTCAGTTGGAATCGGCATAACGGGACAAGTGCGAAATTGTTCACTTTTGGCGGTCGATTGTTCGTTATCAATCCATCGCGACGGAATGCATGCCATTGTTGTGAATATTGATGAAACACTTCGATTTGGCGTTGCATTTGACCGAACATCCACAGTGATTGGAACCAATTGTCCTTAACGAACTCATTGACAGTGACTGGAACCAATTCTTCATTATGAACTTTTTGACACTGCCAACCGATTCTTTCCAGTTCATACAATAAAACTTTCATCTTATTTGTTCTCTCTTCATCGCCATGTGTCAGATCTTTGTTACTAGTGGCGTACACTTTTGCGTTTCGTATATCGATGCCGTCGAATTTTGATCCATTGTATTGATGGCCATTGATATTCATGTTATAATACCAGCGTTTCATTTGAAAAAACGATTCAACATGTTCTGAACAATGAGTGTTGAGATTGGTCTGATTATTTCGAATGTGATCTTGGTAGAAATAATTAAAACCATTTCCCAGGCATTCTTTATCGGGCCATTCAAAATTCTCAACACCGAAGTGTGCCTCGACAATGTTACGAAAAGCTGGCGACATTAGTTCCTCTCTGTCGACTTTATCGGCTAAAACACCGTTAAAGCACTCGATGAAAAATGTTTTACCGTTTTGTACAAAAAATTGTTGGTTCCCATCATCGATGGCTTCTTGAATTTTATACAACGCTAACAATGATGCCAGTGACGAAATCAGTGTCATTTTGTAGCTTCGATGATCTAAAAACTGAATCACTCTGTCGCGATATTCTTCCCGTATGATTGACTTGACGCCTTGTTTTATGACTACAAGGTTCTTAATGTCGTCTTTCCTTTCGGGTGGACTGTATAAATGAAACGAAAACAAAGAAAAACATACACACTTATTTAAAAAAAACTGGTCACAAAACAATATCGCGAAATTGCATCGAAAATCCAATGAAAAAAAAAAACACAGAATAAATATTAAGAAAAACAATGCTTACATATTAAATTGATCCTCTCTTGATCTTGTTCTACTCATGGTTTAATCAATCAATCACAATTTCTGGTGCTTTTCCAAATATTATGGGATAGTTATCACTATTTTCGGTTGCAATCAATTCGCATCAATTTCACAATTCAAATTGTAATTTTTAATGTGTTTTCAAATAGCTTCACAGCGCGAACGGTAACTTTGAACTAAAATGAATGCAGAAATGTACCGATATTTATAGCAAATTATTGCTGTATTGCAAAAAGTCAAGCCTCGAAAACTAAAATGACTGGAATTAAACGATTCTATTGATACATCAATATATGCAAACAAATTTACAATATTTTCATTCAACAACTCAATCACTCCACTTTGATTTGCCACAAAACTCTGCCGAAAATGCATTTTTAAACAGGAACATAACAAATCACAAACGAGAGAATTGTCGAAATGGCTCTTTTTTCAAATGTGTTTCGATGATTTGGAATATTAACAGTAATACTTTATAAATGTTCTGTCGTTTGAATTGAAAACAGAAACAGACACAAAATATTTCCGCAAATATATCCATCACATTTCGTGAACACACGATATCGTTGTATCAAAACACTGACGAAGCACATCACAAAAACAAGCGGTGATCGGGAATACTGTTGTACGGTCAAAATCCTACAGTTTGTTGCATTCGCACTAGTATTTCGTTTACAGAAAAACAAAAACACAAACACATATTATATTGTCTCTCTCACATGTTTCGTTTCTTTGTGCTGTGACATAAAAAAGCCACTGATACAATATTAGCACTAAAATCCATTTGTCTTATTTTATCATGTTGAAAACTGAAATCGGTTGTCATTTTGAATTTAATTTGTTTGAAAAAAACAACAACAACGCACATTTTCTGACCGCCAATAAGAACAAAGAAACTCGTGCGTATGAAAATTCGATTGGAAATCATGGATATACTCTACATTCTGTTTGACACTAAAATGGCCACATAATTATCCTTGTGAATGTGTGACTCTCTCTGTTGTGCATTTGTGTGTGTACAAACTTTCAATTGTTTATATGCGCGACCGGTTCAATATTGCATGTTTCAAACCGAAACACCGAATGAATTTGTTTATATCACTTTCCCTCACACACACACAAACTCTGTATTCGTAGCGATATTTGACTTTTTGAATTTGTCCAACTGAATTTTAGGCGACGGAGAATGCAATCGTATGAGATTGTTGTTGTTGTATACCAAAAATCATCTCTTTCTAAACTGGCGGCACTTCTCAGTATAGTTTTGGCCGCAATAAAAAAAACAATCCCGTTAAATATTGAATAGAGTGATTTGTTTGTTTGTGATACATGTTAAATCGAAGCACAAAAAATTCCTTTGCTAGATTAATTCTGTTGAAAACTGAAAAATGTGAATACAAACTTTGTGTGTACTCCAGTTGAAAAGAAAACAAATCTGAATGGCAACTCATTATATTTCGTTGTGATTTTGTATATTGAAACATTTTTGTCAACACACTGTAATTTTGTCGATGTGTGATGTTCAATATTCAACTGATCCTTGCCTTCTTAATGATGCTGGACATATTTATGAATATAAGTGATACAAAATGCAATCAAACAGCGAAAACAGTCGATAGAATTGTTGATATAAATTTTATGTAAACAAAATCGAACATTTGAATCTCATGTTACACATACTTTCATTCTTTAAAAGAGTAAGAGTCAGCAAAACGCGCATTGTATCAATACCGTTGTATGCTTTGAGATTCAAACAAAAACGGCAACACATTTGAGTGAGTTTGAATGAGACTGAAAGACTAATAGGAGAAATAAATTGTTAAATGTTAACGTAATAAATGAACAATTTTATTGGAAACTATGCATATAATCAACTTTCCATTGACACGAAAATTACCACCGAAATGGGTGAAAACGTTACATTTTTCAACGTTAAAATAGATAAAAAAACGTTACATTTCTATCGACATTAATTCGAATCGGTTTCGCAATAAAGCCATATATACAAAACATCGAAGCGAAAAAAAAATACCACACAGTGAATATAATTCATTTCTTTTATGTAACTTCATAATTCATTTTTCTCTCTTTTCTGTTATTGCGTGACACAGCAATGGACTAGACACGTTAATTGCAGAGAGCAAAACAGAGTACGCATTTGTGAGCACACACACACACACACACACACGCTGTCCATATGTACTGAGATAGTATGATACGTGTTATGTGGATATTAGTTTTGATTGTAAAAGTATTAAAAAAAGCGAAGTGAAAAAAAGAGTCCAGAAAAGATTTAAAAATTATTATTTATTATTTGTATAATTTATGATGAAAAGTGTGGCGTATACAATTTCTCATTTTTTTCATAATTGCTGTGATAATTATCATAAAATTGGAAATAATCCAAGCTACTGCCCTCGCAGTTTCTTATGGTGTATTTTTTTTAAGTCGCTAAATCCGAATCTAGGCATGCATATTCAGTTTTAGCGTGCTCCAAAACTACAAGATTATTGCTGCATTTGTTCATCTTCATCATAATCTGGAATATACAGAAAAAACCAAACCATCCCCTTTCAAGCGTTCAATAAACTCATTTTCATTACTGAACCTTTAATCCGCTGAATTTCCTTTTTTTGCATCATACAATTTCAAATTTGTAATAAATCAGTCTTCGTTTATTCCTTTAGATGGATAATACGAATACAAACAATGATAATGTGAAGCGAGATTTAACGACTTGACTAACTCACACTCGGCCAAGCTATAGCTCTGCAGTCATAACGCAGAAAAAAATACGAATAAATTTACATAAAAGTATTAAAGAAAAAATGCTTTTAATATAAACGTCAATGAATTCAAAATAAAATCACCACAAAATAACGGACATTAAATGATACCAAATACAATGTAATATTTATTTGAATGTGTCTTCGTTTAGCAAACTCAAATCTTGATGATGATAAAAAGTTGAAGCGTAAAAATAAAAATCGAATGAAATGAAATGAAATCTGATACATAATTCATATTTGTGTTTTTATATTTCGTTTATTTCATTTTGAAGGCAAGCCATTTATTTATGAGAAGAAAGAAAAACACGAATAAAATGAAAATGGCGAAATTAAGTAAACTTGTTGATACTCCGTATATACACTAAACTATTTGAATATCAAATTACATTATTAAAGAAAAAGAAAACAAGAAGAACCAACACCATCAAATGGTGTTAGAAAATGAGTACAATGTTACAAATATCATATTGTGCACGTGGTGGATCAATGTGTGTTATACATTGTGATATCGTGTAGTATGCTAAAGACTCATTATATAGATGGACATTACAACTGTTGAATATCTAACGAAAATGGGCTAGTTTTGCCAGTACATTAAACGATTAAAATAGAATTTACAGTGGTGCAATCCGGGCAGTTTAATGCGAAATAATGTTGAATTTCCGTGAAACGTGACGGTTTTTATGTGTGTCGTCAATGTGGCTTCAAACAGACTTTCGTGCAAATTGGCACTTATTTCGAACTGACTCATAATCAACGAAGAAAAAAAACACACATTTTTCGTGTGTTACTTTTTATGTGACATTTTCACCAGAAAATAAGGACAAAAAGAAGTTACAAATACAATATACAGGGGGAGGAAAAATTTTTAAGCCTGATATAGAAACACACATTGTATTTTTAAATGACTATATTTATTATTCAAAGTAGTCTCCATGAACACGAATGACACTTTCATATCGATGCTTCAATGCTGTAATTCCTCCTTCAAACCACTCGGCATCTTTGTCCTCCCATACGTTGAAAATATCGTTCGATATCTCTTCTTCGGACTCATATTGCTTCCCCTTCAGATATCTTTTGGTGTTTGGGAACAGGAAATAGTCGCTGGGGGCCAGATCTGGAGAATACGGTGGATGGTGGAGTTGTTCGAACCCACATTCCCTGATGGCAGCTTGTGCAAGCAATGATTTGTGAGGCGGTGCATTGTCATGCAAAAGAAGAACTTTTCGAGTGAGCAAACCAGGACGCTTTTCTCTGATCGCTTTACGCAATCTATGCATTTGTTGTGCATAATAATAGCCCGTGACTGTGGTATTCTTTGGAAGGAATTCAACCAATAATATGCCTTTGGCATCCCAGAATACAGAGGCCATTACTTTGTTTGTGGCAATTTGTTTGCGTGGCACTTTCGATGCTGGTTTACCACGTTTGTGCCATTCCATCGTCTGTGATTTGAGCTCTGGATCATAGTAGTGGATCCAGGTTTCGTCGCCAGTCACTATTCCCTCAAATGTGTCCGTTTCATTCCATTCCAACAACTCGAGAAACTCGTGTGCAGCAGCAATTCGTTCTTCTTTTTGGGATTTGTTCAACGTTCTTGGAATCCATCGCGAGCAAACCTTTCTCATGTGCAATTTTTCATGAAGTATGTTGTAAATACTCTTCTCTGAGATGTCAAACATTGCTGCTAACACTTTCTTGCTCATTCGAGGATTTTCGTGCACGTGATGTTCAATTTTTTGCACTACATCTGAAGCTGTTGCTTCAATTGGTCGACCTGTATGAGGATCATCTTCCAATGATTCTCTACCCCACTTGAATTGTTTTGCCCATAGTTTTACTGTGGCATACGATGGGGCAAGGACCCCATAAACAGCACGCAAGCGATCATTGATATCCTTTGGTGTCACACCTTCTTTTGTGAGAAACTTAATCACCGCACGATATTCGATTTTATCCATTTTTTCAAAAATATCGAGGTTACTTGGTATGCAATGATGTTGAAAACAAACGACGACAGATATCAACTCAATTTTTTTCTGCAATACTATTGACAGTTCGTACGTCAATTACAGCACAAGAACAATTTGTATATAGTGCCGTCTATATGTCAGGCTTAAAAATTTTTCCTCCCCCTGTAAACACACACACAACGAGCGAAATTTAATTCAGTGCCGATTTTTTCTTTCTTTGCTCCAATGCTGAGTTAAACCTGTAATATATATATATATGTATTTTCCGCAAAAAAGAAGTTATTGTTGCCATCATTGATGTGCACATTTTGGTCGATAAACTAACCTTTATTCAGTTATTGTTTTCGTTCCCACTTTGCTTTTATTTCTTCCTTTTACATGTCAAATGATTCGGATAGTGTTTCAATACTGCTGACCATCCTTTCATGACCACCATGGTGTAAATGATTATAGAAATGAAATTAGCCAAAAAGGAAATGATTCATTTTCAGTTTACAGTTCACAACATAAAACATCATCGCGCATCAAATCGGACACGTCGTATTGATCGCCTGATTGATTTTATTTTGGTAATATGTGCGGTCAGTAAAAAGCTGATTAAATGATTCGGTATGAGGTGTAATTCGAGACAGACTACTTCATTTCGTATTTATTTTTCTTCTGTTTGGCTAATGCAACAGTGTTTGATGAATGGTTTCACTAACTAAGCGAGTTGGACTCGCTTTCGGTTTCGCTGTATATATGTGGAGTGTTAAACTATCTAGGCAATTACGGGTCAATTACTAATTGGCAATTAGTGACGCCATCTGTTTTGCGATAAAATTTAAAATTGAGCAATGATCAAAAAAGCCTTTTTTGATTGAATTTGAAAGCGTATTACGAATATATAATTATTTCGACTTTCAGTGATGTTATAAGTCTTCATTGAATTGCCGAATCATAAATGAATATTAATGTAAAAAAAAGCAGAGAGTAGAAAATACTACCGCTATAGTAATACTACATTAACAGTGCCTATAAATAGTTCCTATTCTACTCTCTGAAAAAAGCGTGAAATAAGTGACTCGCTAAAAAATGTAAATTTGTGGCTCACCACTTTGGCATCTTTTAAAACCCAATTTGCGACTCCCCAAAAAGTATCCTTTATTTTGGAATGATGATTCTAGATGTAGAATTCTCAGTCAGCCAAAAACCCATTGGATGCACACGTAGGATATGTCAAAGTTCAAGCTTTTTTCACATTTTTTCTTTCAAAATACATTCAAGTTTTACGATTGCAAATGTGCTGAATTACTTCCAGAAATTTATATTTTTTTGCAAATGCACGATTTGACCTGAATTCATTACCAATTTGTATTTGTAAGAATTTGGCGAGAAAAGAGAGGGAGTTTTGTGTTTTATTACAATAAGTCATATGTGGCTGCATTTATTCTTTTGGTTTAAAGTTTGTGAACGCAAGAGCAGTGAGCTCAGAGCGAAAAATGAAACTAAGTGTGAATGTATATGCGGTTAGTTATTTAACATTTTATGATTTTAAATTCATTCACGATGAGAAAAGTTTGTTATTTATTACCTTGAATTTTTTGCTTAAAAATTCTCATTTAATGTGCTTTTCTCTGTTGAAAAGTCATTGCGCTTTCTGCTATACGTGTGTGTGTGTGTGTGTGATAATGCAGTGTCTCTTCCTCATAAATAATACATGCAAAACATGCACTTTGGAAATGAAAAAAATATATAGAGACTCAAAGCGATGAAGGAAAATACAAAAAAAAAGAAATTATTACACATTTGACAACTGACTAACTCATAAAACGACAAAGTCCCTTTCCATTTTCTCATTTCTTCAATTGATGTTAGTTTGGTTGAATTTTCTCTCATTTATGTCCCAAATTGGTCGACTACCAGAAAATTAGTTTTGAAAAATAATGGCAGAGGGGGAGATAAATGGACTCTATTTACATAACTTGTTTAATTTGTATTCTGATTTTGAAACGGTATGCAAAGCATGGAAAATTCGAATTTACTTATTCTAATTTATGTAAAAACTTGGTTTTGATGTATTTTCTGGAACCAACAATTAATCGCAACAATTTTTTTCTGAATGTCTCTCGGACTCGAAAATCGTTGTTCATCACTGTTGGGTGCACTTTAACTTAATAACACTTTTTTTAAATGCTAATCTGACTCAATAGGCTGTAAACATGCATAATGTAAGCAATGGCTGTGGTTTACTTTGAAATGATACCTTTTTTTTGTTATGATGTTGTTGATACACTTCCTGTGCAAAATTCAACATCATCATCAGTTTCATCGTCGTCTTTGTCAGTAAATAAGTCATTATGTATCTATTCAACCTTTTTGTAGCGTTAAAATTCAATGTGAAAATTATATGTCATGACAATCATGACTTTGAGCTTGAAAACATACATAAACCATATATAGTTGAGTGTGCTTTCCATTTGCCATATGTGTGACGATATATCTGCAATAATAAAATAAAGACTTTGCATGATATGGTTTATTATTTGTGCGAAATTGTCAAAAATGTTGTTATTCGCCGTATGGGTCGTATATAATAAATTGAACTCAAAATCATATAAAGTGAAAGTCAAGAAAGAAACTAGTACATGAGTAAGTTCACTCAATTCATGCTAAATACTGCTGAATGCAACAGCATGCCACAAGTTACATGACGATGATGAAAATGAAACCAACAATAAGCCAAAAATGATATGATGGATTTTGGCTGATTAAGTAATGATTGTATGACATGTTATGAGTGTGCACATTTTATTTCAGTTCATATATGTAAAATGGAATTTATGAGTAAAAATAAAATGCATTTTTCATACTGAATTGCAAAACGAGCCAATTGAAGACGAAAATGTGGAAAACGATTGGAGAAAACTACCACCATCGCCACAAAACATAATATTTTAAACATGAAATCGCGTGCATGAGCAAACAAACCACAAATAGACGATTGAGAGAGAGAGAGAGAGAGAGAGAGAAATGTAACAGGCTAAACAAAAATACGTTTCCATTTGAGAATTGTGCATGAAATAAAGACAGCTCTCTAAATAATTTAATACATAATTTACAGTTCTATAGCGCTCAAAGAAAATTTTAACGAAATAACTACGTGTAGTACAACTAATTGCTGTCGCGTGCTGATTTCGACAGTCGCACAGGTTTTTTTAACGGTTTCATTTATAGCAAACGAGCTTGTGGCTCTGAACTTATCTCTAATTAGCTCCGTTTTTTTACAATTCGCATTCATTTTTCATTCGTTCGTTCGTTCACTTCATTCCATTCAGTTTGATTCCACTTCATTAAAATATTTTTAGGAGAAAATGGGGTATAAGTGTCGCTTTTATGAAAATCTTCTAAAACAAGATGAACAAAGTTCAGTCTCTTTAGAAATTCTCCTCTCTTGATTTGTATGTCACTCATTTTTACGATATTTTTTGAAGAACTCTACGTTTTTAGTAACTATTTTCATGCAAAACAGAGTTTCTTTTACATATGCGAGTCCCAGCTACATGAAAAATTACCCCACACTGCCTCAAATGATCCATGTATGATTAGAAAGTTCCAAGAAAAAAAAAGTGCACAATATGCTAAAAAAGGTTCATATATTGATACCGAACATAAATGGGCATTATCAACAGTTTCAAGGAGTATATTGCTTAAAACAAGTGGGGTCTAAGCTGAACCTGTTCAAATCTATTTAAAACCTTTTTTTAATTCATAATTTTATGTTCCTTTTTTAAATCCACTTAAGCAGTTACCAAAAATTGAACAGCAAAAGTCCATATTGGCATTTCGGTTATTTTGGTTTTCATTCCATATTGTATTCTCTGAAAACAGCCAATTTTCAAATGAATAACTAGCCTTCCAATAGACCCTTCCTTGGGCCACTTATGATAAACTGAGAACCATCATATCCGTATTTATGTAGGTACTCAGTGCCTTTTTTTGTAAAAGGCGCGGTTTCATTGTTAAAATTGACCAGAAAAATTAAAACACACGCCACATTTATTATAAATATGGTAATTTTTCTTATTTTCACACTTTAAGCCATCAATTTTCAGTGCGGTGCAAAACATGATGTGGTGCAAATTTGTTGGATATTTTAACAAAGTACACATAAAATATAATACTTATATTTCGACTTGGTCAATTATGCATTTTGTATTCTTAATTTTTCATTCGTTTTCATTCTTACCATCGGAAATAAACGAAATATTTATAAAGTTCTGACATTTCGAAACCATATTGTATTTTTTGTCGGTACAAAGTTGGACATTTGATAGTTTTACTCTTTGGCTCTTAGGAATATGGCTTCGGTTGAATGGAATGCTCCATTTCACATGATGAATTTGTAACAATACATTTCCAATAACACAACGAATAACGTTCTGTCTTCTTTTCTTTGCTTCACTTTATCTAAAAATTTTGTTTAGCAAATATTTTCCCTTTAAACGCAACTTGAAACGATATAAAAATCATTGTGAACGAATTCACTTTGATTGGATTTTAGAAATAGAAGAAAGTAGGAACAAAAAACTACAATACATCAATGTAACTTTAGTTCCAATCATTTTACATTGTGTTATATCGATCTGAAATAGAATATTATTCTATTATTTATTAAAATTAATAGAAAAAAAAAACGTATGATGACAAAGAAAATTGAACACAAGCCCATTACATGCTTTCAAAATTGTTTTCAAAGTACGGCAACAAAAAACGACTCCACCTTTTGCTTACTCATAATATAATGTTGCATTTAAAGCATTTTTAAGGACCAAATGACAACTTTTACAACGTTGTTTTGTTGATTTTGATGAAAATCAATTGCTTGCAAAAAGCACCCTGCGCAAAATATTAAACCTCAATTCAGCTATCGAGTGGTTATAAAAATGCTACTGTTTCTGATTTTACAAATGTTTATCTGTATTTTATGTACACGTAATGTTACCTAGAGAAATCACGAATATTTATTCATTATTTTATTAAAGTACATTTACGATAGATAAGACCATCGATAATGATAACATTACCAAAACAAGATATTAAGAGAATCACGTCTTATGGGATGGCGTAATATTTCTAGTAAATCCAATTGTGTCAAAAGCCATATTCATTGATATATTTGTGATAAGACAAGTAATGAAGAACAATATGATTGAAGTATCTCTTGGGTGAAAGATGTTAACACAAATGAATGAACAATACAATCACTTGTGAGCCAACACTTCACCCAGAAATGCCGTTTGTATATACCACATCAAAGTGATTCAATATTATGGTCTATAGACAAGAGTGTTCTCAATTACAATCATGAAAAAGAGCAATGAGTACTATACGGAAAGTAGATATTCACACTCTTCAACGCTACGTTATTAAAGTGTTGCAATGTTGTGTGTTATTCACATCTAGTACATCGAGACATCTATTTATAATTCATACAATATTGGCATTTTTGTCATCATTATTATAGTTGATATCATTTCAATACATAATATCTATGTGTAAAATTACTTGTAGAGAACAAATGGGCGTTTTTTTTAAATTATATTTTGTATTGTATTTTAAGTACCTTATTTCGGTATTTCATGTTTAAATATGCATATAAATCGACAATAACATTGAATATGTATGTGGCGTTGTTGTTTACGTATGTGCCAGTAGTTGTTCAAATGAAGTAGATTAGTAGTACATTTATTCTTCTCGAAAAAATTGGTGTGAATATCAGTCGGTGGGTTTGTGTGTTGATCGATCGAATGTGTAACAAATGCTCTTATGCGGCCAATACATGTCATATCAAATCCAATTGGAATGCAAACGAAACAAAAAACGAATCATATTTTGAATCAATCGAAATGAAATGGAATTGTACCATTCATTTTAGCGTCAGATACATGCGGTATTGCACGCTGGCTAAAATGAACTGTACACATATAAAGGACATCAAACAGGCATTTCACGCAACAACAGCAACACCGTTGTGAACGAACAAATACCATTGAGCGTAAGCGACGATACGAACGCATACTTATACACCAGCACCCACAAACACATTGACTTGGTTTCAGTTCAGAATATTTTCTGTGTTGACTTTCATGCATACATGTTTGAGAAAATAAAAACGCGTCGATACAAAAGCAGCCAAAGAATACAGAATGCGAAGAAAGACTAAACCCGATAATAATACACAAATACATAAATTTTTGGCGTCGGTTGTATCAAAAGCGCATGTACGCACAACGACGGATTTTCAAGCCGGAATCAATATTATACGCTAAACTAAAAGACATTCGCCCATATGAGTTTCGTATAGTTTAAGTTGTAAAAGCTTTCAATTGGTTTCAAAAGTTTATTGCCATTGAAATGGTGAAAATTTAATATATCATTCGACTATATCGAGAACACCGAAAACCATTGAAAAGGTGTAGGTGAATAAGACCAAAAAGCACTCATGCGTTTACCCAATAATAAAGACACTCGAACAAGCAAACGCATCGCGTTCGTGTAACTTGTAAGCAATCATGATAGAAATTACAATGCCATTTTGTATACAAATTGGTTTTTACGCCCGATATAACCATTTCGCTCCGCAAGCATAATCAATCTCACTAAATTCCCGTTCCCCCTTTTTTTTCATTTATTCATGATAACTCAAAACGAAGAGTGACAGAGAGAAGCCCAGCAGTGAAACGCACTGTGGGATAGAAATTGCGCACGAACATACACAAAAACAACAACAACAAAAAAAATCTGCAAGTTAGCTATTACACAGCCATGACTCGTAACTGTTTGGATTAACGGGTATCAAATATGATTTCGCTCAACGGTATTAGCATTGTACGCAGAGTGAAATTATTGACGTTCACAGTATATCTGAATGGACCCACTAAGGGCAATCTATTTAATGCTTGCGCGCACTCAAATCAAATCATATGGCCATGAAACTTGAAAAGAAAAAAAAAGAATAAATAATCGATTTAAAACCAAAACGAATTGTTAAAGGGACTCATGAGCTTCAAAATTTCAATCTGAATAAGAAGATGAATGAAAGGAAATTAACAGAAAAGAGACAGTTTTTGATAGGCAGATTCAAAGATGGTGCTTATCGGTGATAACTGGCATTACCTATACTAAGTTACCGATGGATTACCGATAGTTTGGATGGCTTTGGTATATACTACGTAGCTGTAGCGCAATGTAAACTCAACATAAAATTATTTCACGTTTAAATCCCACATTGCAAATAGTGTCGTAAACCATCAGAATACATTCACACGAACAAAAGCACAACGACTTTGCGTTTCTATTATTCTTTGCTGTCGCATTTTTTCTCTTCTCGACAAGACACATTCATTCAGTCTAAAGTACACTCAACATATTGGTACTGGTTTGAATTCGGAACTCAAGACTTTGGAACAAGAGAGCCACATAGAATAGTTCTCATACGAATGACAGTGACAAACACCATCTATCCTCTCCTTCTTTTTAATAAAAAGTATTTTACTTATGGTGTATAAAGTTGTGCTACCTAGATGGCACCACAACCACATAAGCATTCCAATGATATCCCTTCTCATAAACTATTCAAGCCCTTTATAGCACAAAATCTCCTGCTCAGGTAGCTCTAGATAGCTGCAGAAGTTATGTTTTGTAGTTTTTATCTTTTCAATAAGTTACTGCTGCTATTGCTCATGCTATTATTGTTCTTGTTTTTATGCGGTTTTTCATCGGCAACAGAAAAAAGCTCCACAAACTCAACATGAATAGCACAATCAGTTTTTATTTGTTTCATGATGTAACTTGCATATGATCTTGACATGGTTTACTATTTGAGAAAGATAGTGCTTCATATCATACTTGCCAATAGTTCAACCTATTGCTCACTATATCTATATGCTTGTATGAAAACCGTTACGATTACATCTTGGCATAATTTTAAGCTAATTCCAACGAATGCAATCATTAAACGATAGATTTAATACAGCTCCTTTTTCATACCTTTCCGTTTCATTCTTGTCAATGCATAGCGCAGGAATTGAATGCCTTGTTTCCTAAACACATGTTATAGTCGTACACAGCAGTGGCTCCCTCTCTGCATTCATCAGCATTATATAAAAATTGATGAAAAATTTAAATCATCTTGTATTGATTTAGTGTGGCGTTGTCAACGATTCTGAGAGTATTCTTGTCGTCATCGTCATTGAAAAAAAAAAAATCCAGAATGGAAAAGTAGAACGGATGACTGAAAAATAATTGCACAAACTACCAAAACAGCAATTCAATGTGGTTTTTTGTTGGTATAATTAGTGCGATGGTTGTTGGAATGAAATGAGAAATCGAGATCAAAAGAAATTTGCGGTGTAAAGTAGCATCATGACAAGAAACGACAATATTTCAACGATCTCGACAATCTCATTTCGAAAGCATCAAGTGAAGTCGGTTGATTATGGGAGTTGAGGTAAAAGTTTGAGTTTATATGACTGCATATGCCCAGCAAAATGTTTTATTTTCATATTGATTTTACATTTGAATGGTTTGGAATTGAAGTACCATGAGATTGCATTGAAAACAGAAATTGTAATTACCACCGTTCAACAAAGAATATCTTATTGATTGAAAAAGCGTTATGTTTGTTTCGGAAAATAGCTGAAGTGCATGTAATTGAATTGCTTTGATTTTCAAACTGAAATATAATAAAAATGGGAAAAACGCCAATTTGTATGGAACGCGTGAATTCATACATTTAAACGTTTGGTTACGTGAAAAAAAATGAATGTTGCGATTAGTAATCACTGATTACAAAAATTGAGTGAAAAATCATGGAAAAAATCCTTTTGAAAAAGTAATACAAATAATATCCAAATGATATATGATCTTTTGAAGAACGTTTGACCTAAATCGTAAAATGTAGATAAGAACTGTATGCTCTTTCACTGAGTAATACTTGAATATGAATAAAGCATTTGAATTAAATGCCGTGCACTTACGTAGAAGCTTTTGTTAGACTTTTCAATTTTATGAGCGTATCTTTGGACATCTGTATGATTCCAATTAATTTTTTCCTCCAAATATAGAATATAAGAAAAGCACATAAATCATAATCAAAAGCATAAATATTGATGACGAAATCACTAACTCATGGTGAGAAAAGTTTCAAAGAATATTTACAAATATTTCCGTATATTAAGTGATGTCTTCATTTGAGGTGTAATCACTGCAAAAATACACTTGCGTATAGATATTTTCCCCTAGGCTGACTACAATAAAAACGGCACACACATACACACAACAGACACAATTCTTGTACCAATTCCTTTGGTTTGACTCAAACTGGGAATGCGATGAGAAAAACTAACATTTGGCATACTCTGCGTAATTTGTTAGATGAAAAAAAAACGTCTATATAAAAATGTTGTTGTTGTTGTTTTTTCGGAAATGGGGAAATATTCTTTAAGATTCTGACTATGAACAAAATTGTTCGTTGGTATCCAAAGTTGACTGGAATATATATATAAAAACCAACTGTATAAATTATGCTATCGAATAACGAGTGCGAGAACCATAAATTTAGTTCAAAATCAGTTTCTTTTTTTGCCTCTTTTGTGATATGATTGCGTGTTCACATTTATCATACAAACTTCTATTCATTCGTTTGGAACTACCATTACTGCTGCCAATGAGATGTGTTGATGCTTCAACACAACACACAACAGCACCATGGGTGAAGTCGTTAGACATAGGCATACATAATTTCAGGCGAATTGTGCTTTTATTTATATCGGATTGAATTAAAGTTATTCAATAGATTTGGGAAAATATGAAAGCCGATTGGCGACGCAGAAAGCAGACATATACATTCTATGTAATGTGCTTACAAAAGACGTAAAAAAGGGAGACACGAAAACAGAAAATCTCGCTTCTCCAGCTTTATGAGATAGGAATAGTTTCCATTTCGACTCCACTTACGATTGAATCACAATGTTTGCGTATATAGCAGCTATTGTACTAATCTATTTTCTTCATCACTTTGTATGAAAATAGCAGCTGAGCTCAGCCAAATAAGATAATTTATCTCAGTAGATATACTGATGCATTAAATTGAAACATTCAAACGCATGCGGATACGAAGGAACTAAAGAAGGACCAATTCAAGAATGTTGTATATCGTCTGGTGTTACTATAATTCGTATAAAATAATTAAATGCTAAATGCTAGTTGTTGTTGGCAGTTTTTCCAAACGAATATTAATAATAAACTCGGTGTAAATAAACTCAATGACAATAGCAATAGCTTTTCAAATCCAAACGAAAAATTCAATAACCAGCCGAGCTCAAGGTATTTTATAAAATTTGAGGAATAAAGGAATTTTATAAAATACGTATAAAGAGAAAATGAAAATTGAATAATAATCGTTAATAGTTTTCATTTATTTGGCTATCGAAAATGTTGTCTTAACTACCAAAAAATGATTCAAGTATGCTCTCTCATTGGTGTAAATGCAAATGAAGTTTTATCATTTGCAACATCAGTTCAAATACATGGTGAATTTGTATTTCGTTTCGAAATTCTTCCCTACCAAAACGGCATTTTTTATCTATTGAAATGAAATCTTGAGTAAACTTCCTCTTGAATTTCGCTTATCTTGCTCTTATATATATACTTGTGTTCAAATGGCTCCCTCCAAAAATTCATCACATAAGAAGATAAACAAACTCAGTACTTGCCACAGCAGTGAAACGAATATCATAAAAATACCAACTATTTCATTCTTTTTTCACTGGCAGACATGGTAAGTACACTTTCGTCGAATCGATAAGTTTTGTAAACATTAAATGGAGCTTTAATGTTTTTATCTTAAAAAAAAGAAAATTGTAACATTTGTAATTTCATTGAAAGTACTGTTTGTTGATTGAAAATGAATTGCAGAGTAAGCGATAAAAAGGGCATAATAATTTGTTGAAATAAATAAGAATTTAGAAAAGATGGAAATTAGTGTGAGTGATGTGCATGAAACGATTCACCTTGTTATCGATGTCCTTTCGTGTAAAATTGGTAAAACTGTGCCGTCCTGCTAACCAAACCATCAAAAGCCGTCAATAAGGCTCATAATCGAAATTAGATATTCTCTTTTACTCTGATTCTATTTTGATCGATGTTTGTTTAATGATAATGGCAATTGATAATTGATATATTGTATCGGCTTAATATACCATTACATTGAATGTGTGTGTGTGAACAAAAGAGGTTGTTGAATGCGATATGAAAAGCAGAACGAACCATACCAAACCAATTTAATACGGAACATAAACCATATGAATATTTATTCCGTTTTATTAATTGTCGATTAAATACTTTAATAAAGGCATGACATCCTATAGTTTAAACAACATATAAATATTTATGAACATCAATTTCGAAATAAGAGCACGATAATTATAGAATTTGTTACAAATGCTCGATGTAATGGTCATAGCATTTGGGAATGAGGCTTGAATTTAAAGCGGTCCCATTGTGTGTCAACTATAATTTCTGGATGTTGTTTCCTAATTAAGTTTTGTGCACAGAATATGCGGGAATCGACAGCTACGCACACAATAACCAAAATACCATTAGATATGCTCGTCGACTAATCCCCCTAAGGTCTATCTGCATAACATCATCTTTATTAATTATATCAAAAAATTAGTCATTTGATCAGGTCATATGTGAAAAGCTATTGAATTTTGTAATTATGTTGTAGCTAGCGATGGTCAAAATTGGGAATTTATGTTTTTGGAAAGAAAAGTTTTGAATAAAAATAAAAACCAGTAAATATACACACCGGTTTACGTAAACTATCTTTCCTCTAGAGAGGAAAATTCATTTATGTTGATAAATTTACGGCACGGCGATGCTTCCGCCGTTGCGTTGGTCTATGACATTACATATACTGTCGAATGTCACAAGGCCTGTATACGTTGTGAAAAAAACACATTACTATCGGTGGTGGTCATTTGACACAAAACTGGGTGTACATTGAGCACCCACACATATGTTTTGATATAGACCAATTTTTTGTGTCTGCGTGCATAGACATTAGATTGAGATATTTTCAGCTAGCTGAATCAGTTCAGGTAGCTGTCGTCAAGTGCTGAAATGAAATGACAAAAATTGCACTCCCATCGTTACAGTCACTTCTTTTGTTTTCACTCCACTTCAGCGCCTGACGACAGCTTCCTGAACTGATTCAGCCGGCTAAAAAATATCTTAATATAATGTCTGTGCATATATGTTTATGTATGGAATCAATGGAAAAAAGTAGGACGGAAAATATAAAATGATCGATTTGTGAATATTTGATAGAAATTGATTCATAAATATAACACAACATTGCCCTATAACCCTTTGCTCGATTCAAAGCTGGGAACCAAACAAAGTTCTAATGTATATACAAGCAGTTTGATAGTAACCAATACATAGTACGCTACAGTAGCTGTAAGTAACATTCGTTACTATAACTGATCATTATTAATGCTATTCGCTTCATGTTTGTGCCCATTTGCTTGTTTGTACGGTCACATTGGTGTTTCAAAATTTGAGTTGCATTTTATTTGAGCGCCATTTATTTGCAAAGTGTACAAAAAACATCAAATACAAGAAGAAATGACGTGTACACGATAGTTTTAAGTTTCGTTGAAATGTTAATATCTATATCACATATTCATCAAATATTTGCCATTGTTTCGATGAAATGAAGCAGAACAAGTAGTTTCTTGTCAATGATTTGAGTAAAAGACTTTTACTAAACAAAGCGGTCAAAATAGTTTGCGCGCTACATTGTCTTGTTTAATTATCGTAAGAAAGACTGGTTGCTGTATGTTGTATTTAATTTACTGTCAATCAATAAATAAATGAGAATGTGTGTCCAAGACGAAATAAAAACGAACAATGAAACCGACAAACAAACAAGTGAAGTTCGAAGAGCCACAACAGAAAACGAAATAAACTTGTAGCGATAGATAAAAGAAACATTTTTTTCTATTTTCCTAATATTTCCCTGTCACGAATGTAATGAAAAATATGGATCATTAAACCAAAAGAAAAGCCAACCATCAGTCCAATAATTCCTACCATCGGCTTCTTCTCTAAACATGTATTGGCCACACAATGTAATGTATGCACAACATGATGTCTTTTGTATGTTGTTTTTTTCGTTGAAAAAAGAAGAAGTAAATAGAAAAAATCATGGAATGAATCCAGTTCGTCTGTCGTGTTTTGAGTCACTGTGTACATTACAAACAGAGAATGATGGTTGAAGAGTGACCAATTTTCCATGCAATTTTTTGACATTTTTTCAACACATTAAAATAGCGAGTAACTTATTGACTTTTTGAATTTACAAATTTATTCTTGTGACTTCCACGGACTGAAAGCGCTTATTTAGATTGGTCGATTTTTCTCTAAACAATACGTTTATGATTCATAAACTTACAACCCGGATACAAATAAATGTCTTTCTCGTTATGTGCTCTCAATTTGCATGTGCTTCAAAAGCAGTCGTTTTGCCATTCATTTTAGCGATTTTACATTCTGCTGCTTACGTATATTTTACGTGCTGTACATTACATTCGAAAGTGGACTCAAAGCGCTATTCAACAGAAAAAAGTGGGCATAAAATAAAAATTGAGTTGAAATCAATATAAAATGGAAAATTGGTTTGAATGAAACCTTATATATCGATTACGTTTAAGTTTAAAATCAATTTTGATTTTCAATCGTCTTCACATGGAAAAAGTTGTTTATGGTTAAAAAGTGGTTATTCACTTTGTGTGTGTGTGTGTTTTCTTATTATCACGAATTGAATTTGAATCGCTCCGTCTGACCTTATTTCATGTGTATTTCAGCATGATGTATGGTTTTATGAATTGCTATATTTGTAATAATGTTGAAACGTGCTAAATCCAAAACCGCACATGCAATGCAGTGATATGTCCATAGTTTTTAATGAGTGGTCAAACCAAAGGCTGAACTCAATAAATTCTCCATTTACTACAAACCGCATCTCACTATCATCTCCGTACTGCAACAGTTTAGAACAATAACTCTTGAATCCAAATTCAATTGATCATTATTACAAATTGTAATCGAAAATCATATTTTTAATTCATTTTTTTTCTCTTTATCTTCTTTATGCAGGAAAATCGATTGAACAACATGGAACGACGAAAAGGTACTGGCTAATAACAATATGGGAGTACATCACAAGCACTTTGTTTAAAAAAACCGCGATTGATATTTTTGCGATGACCACAAACCCATGATGGAAAATTTGTTTGGATCCGTAATGAACACATCGATAATAGATATTTGGTTTGGAATTGTTTGTTCGAAAACGTTGTCAATTGCATTAAATTCATCATTCATACCACGCTGCTATTGTCATAAGTGGGAAAGCAATCAAAGCAACAGCTTACAAAACAACTGTAAAATTGATTCGGGCAATATTAAATTGCAAATCATGCAAACAATGCCATTAAGGAAATACGAATCCTTATATGCCACTGAAGAGAGACATGAGTAGGTTTATGTAGCGGTAAGTATGGGTGAAATGAATAGCAAGCCCAAATGTTACATTTCTTTTTTACCGGCCATTAGCTGCTATTGTTTTATTGTTTCTATTTCAAATGAATGTCAAAGTTAATTGATTTTTATTGATAGACGTGACATTTATTAAATTCATATTTCAAATTCATTCAATTCGAAAATCGTGCATTTGTTTAAATATTTACTCTTTAAAATGACAGACTATGCCGTATGATTCGCATAGTACGTTTGTTTATTTATTTAATTTTAATGTCTATTTTACTTTACAATCAAACTCTATAGAAAAACTGTATCTTATATTGTAAACTGCATAGTCGGATTATCAAAGTAGACCCAAAAATCAATAAATAATAATAATAATAATTTAAAAAAGCTGACGTTGTCAGAGTAGGTTATTTCGTTTCTCTGTCATATTTTATCTTATAAATGCCATAATTTGGGATTTTTAATGCCATCATTTGACATTTTTGTGGATAACATTGAATGCACAAAATTCAATTGTTGAATAGTTTAGCTAACAGAGACATAGAGTGTTTATGAAAGTTATGTATAGTTCGCTATTTATGAATATGCCCATCCAGTAAACAGCCAGTTATATTAATAGCCTGTCTCTCGTCCCCTCTAATTTTTATTTTTAAAAAAATGCCCTCTTCAGTGACAGCTCTATGTTAGGAGAACGTGACCGAATTCGTAATGCGGTGGGTTGGGAACTGGATGAATCAGCAACGTCATCGAACAACAATGGCGTACAACAATCTAGTTGGGTTGGCGGAATCGGTAACGTTGGTGATGGCACTGAAAACAATAGCGTCGGCGCTACTGCTCGATCATATTCACAACATCAGTGTAAGTATCAGTCATCTTGATGAGATAGTGGTGACCTATATATTTCTAGTTGACACCATGTGCTTTCACCATATCAAATAGTTTTACTGGTTATATTGATTATTGTTTGTTCCTTCCAACAAAACCGCATAATTCTAGATGATGATGAGTATGACGATGCACCCAACAATAATTTTGGTGAAACCAGTGGCGATATTGCAAACGCCTTTGCTGGCACCGGAAAAGAAGTACGATATGCACCACAACATTCGTTTCCAATTTGCAACCAAGCACCATTACAAAGAGCACATTCCAGGTAATGCGGATACAATGGCGTACTTCTTCTTTAATGTATACCAAATTCGAAATGGTGCTTATAATTAAAATTGTTTTTTTTTTTTTTTTTTTTTGTTTTTATTTATGATAGCAGATCGTTGTCATCGATACAGCCAGAGCCCTTCATGATAGCGCAAGCAAAACAAACAAATCGCCGAGTATCGATCAATGTGGGCGGTGTACGGCATGAAGTATTGTGGCGGACATTAGAACGTTTACCACATACACGGCTCGGCCGATTACGCGAATGTACAACACATGAAGCGATCATCGAATTATGTGACGATTATTCTCTAGTTGATAACGAATACTTTTTTGATAGGCATCCGAAAAGTTTTAGTTCAATATTAAATTTTTATCGTACCGGTAAATTACACTTGGTAGACGAAATGTGTGTGTTAGCGTTTAGCGATGATTTAGAATATTGGGGCGTTGATGAATTATATTTGGAATCGTGTTGTCAACATAAATATCATCAGCGCAAAGAGCATGTGTTTGAGGAAATGCGAAAAGAAGCCGAAAGTTTGCGACAACGCGAAGAAGAAGAATTTGGTGATGGTAAATATTCACAATATCAAAAGGCTTTGTGGGACACACTCGAAAAACCAAACACTAATCTGGCGGCAAGGGTGAGTGAATCGTTTGACTTTTATATTTTTTTAAATATCTATCATAACAATATTTCTTCTTTTTTAACTTTATATGATTCAAAATAATAGCCGATAAATAAAATCTAACCAATATCTTTTTAAAGTTAAGACTTGTTCAACGAAATCTACATGAAAAGAACACTGGATACAGTATATATGCTGTAAAAAGTGTTCTGAAATTATTTTATTACTTAAACACCATCAAGTTCTGTGAAATGTTTAAAAAATGAGAAACATTTTTTTGTAAAGAACTTTTCTCTTGAAATCATTCATCAATTTCAATTATAGTAATTACAATCTGAAATGAAAGCACATTTTTCGCAAAGACAAGCATAAAATGACTGACTTATTTTTATTCAAACACACGTTGAGATTCAAAATAACGAGTTGAAAGTGGCTTGAATGGACTCACACCAATGGAAATAGATTTAAATTACCGATTTTATCGACGAAATGGCTAATTTTTGTGCATAAATGTCGTTAAAATACCAACCTTCATAAAAAGTCAAATGAATGTTCTTTCGCAGACTTCCAAAGAATAGACGAAGTGTATTTTTAACAAAGACATGTAATAAATAGCACCGACAACTGTGAATGCAATTTGAATAGAGAAATGAACCATGAAAATGGAAAAATAAAATGCTACGGCACACTCACCCACATTGAATGCGACACACATCGAAAATTTAGAATTATTGAGATCATAAATTTGAATGCTAAATATAAATTTCCACCCTTTCTTCCATCTATATATTTTCGATGTTTTTTCCGGTTGTTGGCCATTCTGTAGCTGGTTTCTCTGAACATTTTTGCCCCGTTTAACATTTTAAATCGTTGCCATGTGTATTTTTGGATGTGCGCTCTCACCTGCCTTTAGTCGGTACATCAGCCTCAACAAACAGTTCAAATAAAAAGAAAAATGAAGCATATTGAATTTGCATTTCGTCACAATGCTGTACACACTAAAACTTTACTCAATTGTCGCGTTTGACTTTGGCGTTCTAATGGAATCAAATTTGAATATTAAAACATTTTGAAGCCATTCAAGCATTACCACCAACATAAAATACACTTTGCGTAATCATAATTTTTAAATGTTGAACTTCTCTTTTACACTGTATCATATGATTGGAGCGTTCGAGTTTTGTCTATATTGCATAGCCAAAAACCATATTGGCTGAAATATTGGGATATTATGTTCGAAAGAGAGAAAGAGAGACCTTTGACACCAAAAACAAAATGACGGAAGTTAAAGAATGTTTTTCCTTATGTAATATATTGTTGTCTATGTATATGTTCAATTTTCCTCGGCGCATGAAAAAGCTTTATAATTTTTCGTCACTCTTCTTCATCTTTATTCCTCAAGAAAATTGAATGCAATCTAATTTTAATACTTCGTTGCGAATAATAATATTACATGTACTCAAATGCTGAAATGACAAATAAAATAAAAAAAAGCAGCAACGAACAAAACTGATCATGGTGACATGAAAATGTAAAATAAAAACTGTGTCCATAGCTCAGCATATCCTAACCTCCAGCTGCTTTCAAATCCATTGCATATTTTCGGTGGCAAAAACAGGTTATCACCTGGATGTCGGCCAAGTTGAACAAATATTATAAGAAGAACAGCCAAGGAATTGAACAACCGTTGTTAATAACCATATAATATATATTTTTTGGTCGCCACATGTAATGCTAACAGAACGTTGTATACCACACAATACTGAATGCACTCTCACTCACATTTGGTATCAGCATAATGAGCCCAATTCAAATTGGAAATCAACAGAAATAGTGCATAACACGAAATGTACCCATTCGTAGCACCTTGATCCACAACACTATCGTTCGTTGACAATTGACTATTCTTTAAAATATTTCCTCATTCGACTTCCCTTCGATGGTCTGAAGTTTCGTTTAGTACTTTCAGAGTGACATGAAAATACACAAGTAGAAACATCAACCTTTCAATAAATTTGGTGTCGAATGCGCGTGTTCTTTCTTTATTCTGGTCTTTCTTTTATTTTAATGCTTCAATTACGTAAATATTATTTTGTTCACGTTTAATATTGTGTCCGAAAACCGACCAATGCTTATTCTCACATGGTCGTTTTTGTCGGACCGATTCGGTTTGTTCATATCAAACCATAAATTATGAATGATGTTCATTTTCAACAATCAAGCCAAAAAATATCGAGAAACCTCCAACTAAACAACATAAAATGTCAATTCATATTTTAAAATCAAAATTATTTGGTGTGGCCCAATTTCGTTCAGTGTCACCGCTCTTCATCTCACGTGTGTATTTCTTAAGAATAACTTCCTCATTAAAATGCTATTTCATTCAAAATATGCTCGTAAGCCGCGTATAACATTGAATGTTCGCTACACTATTATTAACATTATGTTAGCAGCAACCAATGAAACGGAGAGGAAAAAAAGAATCGCGTTTTTTTTGACACTCCTTTCAACTGCACCGCATTGCATTTTAAATGGCCATTTAATTCAAAGTTCAAAGTTAAGGCCTACGTCGAATACATTCGTCATACCTTAATAAATTTATCTCTGCTGTAAAAGCGTCATTTTATGATTTAGAGATAGAATACCAACGAAAAATTATTCAAATTTATGTGTTAAAAAAATAGTCAACGGCTCGTGTACGATTATACATCAACGAATCTCGAGATATTAGCTAAAACATCATAGCTTCGTCAATTATAATGCAATTGATTCGATTATTTATCTAAATTCCTTTATTCTGTGCATTGATTGCTCAAGAATAAATATTGATCATTTTCAACGAATGTTCACGTGAAAAATAAGTTGGATAAAGAGAAGAGAAATTTAAAAAACTATACTCCAATAACTGTCATAGTCTGTTAACAAAAGTTGTGTGCTTTGCTTTTATGTAAATAAATTATCAGTGGAAATAAACTAACATATAATTTTGGGTTACATCGAAATATAGCCGTAATCAAAGCTTTTGTGCAAAATCTGTATATGCTTAAAAAAGTGACACTTGCATTTCGTCCAACTTCATAAAAAATTCTTTAAGTTAACTCTGTGCTCAAAGGAGATACATTACTCAGATACTGCGGTTGTGCGTTGTAAATAATTTTTTGTATATATAGTATTTTCGCACATTCATTCATAGTCTTTTCTCAGATCGTGATTGAATACCAAAAACTGACGAAATAAATCCATTTTTCGTCATTTTTTTTCAATAAAACAACAATCAATTGAAAAAGCCTTTCTTCATTTCAGTACAAGTGTATTCAAATGATTTTCATGTGATTGATTATTTCAACAAATTTCTCACTTCCAGAAGCACAACATAAAATCAGCTCCACGCTTAAAATTGTGAACATATTGTGCTTTTTCACGAATCCAAACAAACTAGGCAAAGAATTGCATTTCATTAGGTTTGAAAAAGCTCTAGAAAATGACTTCATTGAATACGGTTCGATAAAGTTAAAATCACGGGCCTTATAATGAAAGCAAAACAACCCAAACGAAAAGCATAAGAAAAAGTTAAAAGTTTCTTTTCAGATTCGAATTTCAGGGGCGTAATTTTATTCGCACTTTTCTTCGATAGACTACTTAAAATGTTGACAAATTCATAATCAACACAATGGAAAACCATAGATGTTGATTCAAACATTTGTCATATAAATGTTTATTTACCATAATTTGTGTACGTCTTTTAATTTTTCTCTAGATTATAAGAGTATATTTATATACATTTTTAAAATGTGTTGATTTTTTCAATTGCTTTGGTTTTTCTATGTTGTTTTTGAATTGATGTTGTTTTTACTCTATAAGATGCTAACGCGGCGAAAAAAAAAATATTTATATAATATTAGTTCAGTTGATTTTTCGGTACCTGTTTTTCTTCTTTTCCGTTTATTTTTATTATTTCAAAATATAAAGCAGACTTTCGCATTATTTTATCTCCAATTCAATTTTCAAATCTATTTGATAGATTTTTCCGTTCTCTTTTGTTTATATTTTTATTTCAGTACATTACTTATAATTTAATCTTTACAAAAAAAAAAATGACATTCCATAATTAATGTGTGAAAAACTTTTTCTTTTTTTTCTATTTCCTTTATGAGCAAAAATAAAAAAACTGGAAGATGCCGGTGTTTCTTTGATATTTAGATAATAAAATTAAGATGTTGATAAGTAACGGTGTTGATGTGAATATTGTATCGTTTTGAATAACAAATTTTATGGAGAGAAATTTGTTTTTTAACATTCGGTGGGAATTGGTACATGGCGATATGACTGTACGCACCATATATAACATACGAACCAACCAAAATCGAAAAATGAAAATTACAAGTATTACACGACGCATTTTTTTGGCAGAAATTTTTTGAGAATCAAATCAAGAGATTTAACGCAACGACGAATAATAATTTATGAACGAAGTGTAGTTTGAATCAAACATAGAACGCTTATTCCGTAGACAAGCGGCCACAAGTTTGTTCAGCATTTTTTGTGACTCATTTCGTTCGTTCTATATCATCATTTTTCTTATCTTATTCCATTTTTTTTTTAACGATTAGTTGAAAGTGTCAGAGTTGAAAGAAAAAATGTTCAATAAATACTGGGCGCTTGGCTTGCACGGAATATCGCCACACAAAACCGCACTTCGCGAATGTCAATGTTTTGTTCAAGAGATTTTTGTTTGTTTTGTTTCATAGCTTTAAAAAAATGCTTTTTTTTTCTTTCGTGTGGCGCATCAACTTTGATGCGTTCGAAATAAATGTTGTTGATGAGATATGAACCAAATTTAAAAAGAAATTCAAGTTTCAAAATATTTTTTTTTTTTTCATACAAAAAAAGAAGAAACATTTAGAATACCAAAATTTGAAACTTCACGCTAAAAAAACAGATGAAAGGAAAGAAAAAGAAACGAACAATCACAAAACAAATGATTAAAAAGTTTATTGACTGATTTCCCTAAACCCACCTTCATGTTTCGATGCATAATGAATATTTGTTGTTGTTGTTTTATGTACATATATATAAGAAAACTTTTATTTTAAATAAACGTACTTTTCTTTTTTTAATTTACCGATAAAAAATAATAGCAAAATTGACATGAAGATGTCAATTAATTGTAATTGCACGAGAGCATGCACCCATTAAATCTTATTTGTGTTTGCGCACACTGACGGGAGTGAAAACACATACACACACAACATATATATGCGGATAAATAATGTATACTCCTTATCCGTATGTTATGTAATTACCGATACGGCTTTTGTGTCATTAAATTTTTTATGCACACGTACGACATCAAAAACACAACTCAAAGTCTCAGTTGCGCAACGCTCAACAAATAAAGATATTGGAAAATGATATATATTCTGCCGCTCTCGGTCATTTGGTTCTTTTTTCCTGTTTGAAGAAAAAAAGAATTTTTCATGGCTATTATTTCAATTTATTGTGTATATACAACAAGCTTTTCACTAATTAAACTGGCATGAAATTATAGGTGTAGTTTTCCTCACTGTAAAGTAATTTGTAATAGTTAGTCCACACTGTTATTTACGTTGTTTTTGTTCCTGTGTTCTTGTGCTTTTGAGTTTTTTGTTGCAAACAATGTACATCCAACTCTTTATTCATACATATAACAAAATTGAAAAATATGATATTTTTTTCTATATATGTAAACATTTTGACACGTTGACATTTGTCTAGATGATGAGGCAAAGACGAATAAAGAAGAAGAAAAAAAATCACATACACGCATGTATATACCGTTTGCTTTGTCAATAAAGCAAAATTGAATAATAAATTCATCGAAAATTTTGTACAGAATGTAATATAACATGAATGTCTGTCACGCGAAAATGTTAAAAATTTCAATCATACGAAAAATTCATAAATAAAAATTCGTTATATATCTTTTGAGCACAAACGACATACCGTTTTTTTTTCTTTTATAAGAAAATATGTATTTTTCCTTGTCAATTCATCAAATATTCGATCACATTTCCTGCTTTGTGCAATATGAAATGAAGTGACAGCATGCCTCTGTTTCGCTAAGTAATTCACTTTCAACAGTATTTTCAACAGAGTAACAACACATTTTCCATTAAAGAATGTACACAGCATTGTTATTTAACACATTTTTAAAATTGATATTTCTGTGACCATCATTAGTGTAATAGTGATGATGCCGCATTACACTCAACGCCTGTGTTGAGTACCTTCAATTAATTGGCCATTTCGAAATTGACATCATTTATATAATTGCATCAACCGAATTGAATTGCATTATGTATTGCATGATGGACTATATTATAACCATCTTCACGCGGTAGCGCTATTAAATCTGCGAGCATTTTTTTATATATATATTTTTCCATTCTCTTTATAATGTATTATTTCAAAGCGATTGAAATGTGCAAAACTCACTAATTGCGAAAATCGAATGCCGAAGGCGATGTTAAGTGCGTATTTGAAGACCATAGCATAATGTAGCATATTTGTTACTATTTATGCCAACGCATGCAATTATCACAGTTGTGATGTTATCATTTTAAGTTTTACAATGAGTTATATAATTGCGGTCAATTTAGAACTATTTATCTTCGTTGTAGTAATGAATGACATTATTTGATTATTAGCTGTTGGAGGAAAACTTCTTTTTAGCATATACGTATAAACAGAAATTTAGACATTTCATTTATTTCTTACTCTGCTTTCTTTTGAATTCTTTTCTGGGTCTACTGAAAATGCAAATATTCTTTAAAGTGATTTGGTTCTTACATTAAAATATAAATTTTTGAAAAAAAAAAAAAAAAAAAAATCTGAAAAAAGTATATTGAGCACATTCTGGATATGTCCAATGAATTAGAAATGCCGTAATGCAGAACCAAATCGTTTAAAAATCTTGCGTCTCTTTTTTTCTTTGTTTATTTTATGAAACAACAACACATTGTATTTAATTGAATAGAAAAACAAACACACAGACACACAATCGGATCTTGGCCGAATATTATTACACATATCGGGACATCATAGCTGTTTGGCCACGTTTCAATTTTTCGAAACTGATAGGATTTCCAAAATTGAAATTTCGCAGTAGTATTGAGTTTGATAATGATCAACATTGATTAAGATGAATAAAAAAAAACACAATGGACAGCAATAAATTTATTTGTAGAGAGAACAGAATTGATACACATTTTTATTGGGTTTATCTATTCGTAAAGGATCTGTAATCAAACACACAAAAAAATATTATTCCAAAACAGAAATTAGCTAATATTCTCAACAACACACAACACAAACACACGATCAAATCTTTTGAATTTTCTTAACATACAGTTTTTTTGTTATGTAGAGAGCTATTGATTTTCATTTTGTTTCATTTTTCAAACTCTTTTTCCGGTTTTTGGATTTATAATAGACACAACACATACATAATAGAAAAGAAACACATTAAGAGTGTGGATAAAAAGCACTTTTCACGAAATTAGCATTTTTTATTCATTTTTTTTGGGCATCCGTGAACCACCCATTTTTATGCAAATGAATTGTAAGAAACGCGTGTCGGAAGATCTAAAATCGAAGTGAACACAATACGCTTGGATAATTCGACATTTCGTTTCATGTAATTTTTTCTGCTGTACCTTTTTTTTCATTCCATAGACGTTTTATTTTAACTTTTATTCCGATCGAGGGATGACCAACCCAATTAGTGGTAGTTTTGATACGTATTTATCTGTCTGAAATTTTTTTCTCTCCTATAAGTAAAACTAAAAACCGAACACGTACATTTAGATTATTTTTAGTAATAATTATATTAACGCGATCATCCATTGTTGACTAGAAACAGAAACAACATTGATCAGTCAAATGAAAATTGAAACAAATAAAAAAAAACCGAAAGAAATACAAAAACCCGAACGCCCAAAAGAAAAAGGGAGAATTCACGATTACACAACGAATTCCAGACATAGAGAAATCGATTGTGTTCTGGTTACTGAAACAAAGTGATAGAGTGAGCGAGAACAACACAATCAAATGTTAAGATGAAAATGATCGGAAATGTGAAGGAAGAAAATGTTCATTTCGTGTACATAATACAGAGAGTTGATTGTGAAATAAAGTCAATCATGTGCCTGTATTAAATTCATGAAAGAATATTTTTTTGTTTCTCATTTGTTGCATTTTTAGTTTGAACATTTGATTAGCTAATGAACAATCTGATTGAGTCGAATAAGATAAAGACACCAGTAACCTATCAAATATATATTTTAAGATCATTGAAATATGAGCAAAACATGAAAACACCCAAAATGAAAACCAACAACAACAACAAAATGTATTAAAGGTTCAATGTGGACTTTTTCTTAAACTCTTCACATTCCAGATTATTGCTGTGATATCAATCCTCTTCATAGTTTTGTCGACAATAGCCTTAACGTTAAATACAATACCGGCACTGCAACCCGAACACAATCAACGTAATGGTACGCATAAAGGCGGTACACAACAAGACAATCCTGAGCTGGCAATTGTTGAGGCCGTTTGTATATCGTGGTTCACACTTGAATATTTATTAAGATTTGGGGCGTCACCAGATAAATGGAAATTCTTTAAAGGTGGTTTGAACGTGATTGATTTGTTAGCCATTCTTCCCTATTTTGTGTCGTTATTCTTATTGGAAACGAACAAAAATACCACGGACCAGTTTCACGATGTGCGTAGGGTCGTGCAGGTGTTTCGCATCATGCGTATCCTGCGAATCTTAAAGCTGGCGCGTCACTCAACTGGCTTACAATCATTAGGCTTTACATTACGTAATTCGTACAAAGAATTGGGACTGTTAATGTTGTTTCTGGCAATGGGTGTTCTAATATTTTCGTCATTAGCATATTTTGCTGAAAAAGACGAGGAAAACACCAAATTCATAAGTATCCCTGAAACGTTTTGGTGGGCGGGGATCACAATGACAACTGTTGGGTATGGAGATATTGTACCCACTACCCCATTGGGCAAATTAATTGGTTCGGTGTGTTGTATTTGTGGTGTACTTGTAATTGCCTTGCCCATTCCAATTATTGTAAATAATTTTGCCGAGTTCTATAAGGTACTGATATATTTTCATTCAAATTTTTATACATTCAATCCGATTTATTGATTTTTTTTTTCATAATTTCTTTTTTTTTTTTTTGAACTGGTTACATTTTTTGGTTTATTTGAAAAAAACTCACACACACTTCAAATGATACAATTTTTTGGAAACATACATTTTATTAAAAATCACATCAACACCTGTATCATAGAATCAAATGCGTCGCGAAAAAGCATTGAAACGCCGTGAGGCGTTAGATCGAGCCAAACGAGAAGGCAGTATTGTATCATTCCACCATATAAATCTACGGGATGCCTTTGCCAAAAGTATGGATCTTATTGATGTGATCGTTGACACAGGTAAGCCAACTTAATTTTATGCCAAATTAAAAACGATTTCTATACATTTATATGCATAAAACAATATGTACAATCATTTTTGCGGACAAAATCGTGTCGGGAATATTTGAATATTTGTAAATTAATAAACAAAAATTCGTTCGAGCCAAATCAATCTTCAGTTTTCCGTTTAACTCATGAATTGTGTGTCGGTTGGTAAAACTGCAGATTGGTCTGGTGAATTTCAATTTGTTTTCGCATGTTTAAAGTGTGTTTTAACAACGAGACAAAAAGCATATGAACCCTGAAATTTTTTTCCATCATAAATCATCGACCAATAAGAATTATTTCATCGAGCGTAACAACGAGATATTTGTAATGCTTGTCAGAATGAATGACAGCTGGAAAAAAATTTCATTGTTTATGTTAAATTAAATTGTTTGAAAAGTTGTTAGGTCGTGAAGTCACTTCGTATTTAATTTGTATTAGTTTCAGAAATGAAAATTTGCCGTGTAATGAAATAGTTAAGTTTTCAAAGCCAATCACATCGTAAGATATGCATGAATTGTCCCCTTATTGTTTTTTTTTATATGTTTGGTTTTCATGAAACTCTGTGAACTGTGTAGATAAGAAGCAAGCATTCGCTTTATTAAAGCTTGGGAAACTATGCATACTTGCTGCTTATCTATACCGGTCGTGGACGGCTGGATTTTCTGTTTGTTGTACGTTGTTGGTAAACTTTTGTCTACGCTTTCTGATAAACAATTGATGTGTCGAATATAATTTTAGCACAATACATATAGCATATTTGTTTAGCTTTTCTCCGTGTGAAAGCTATGGTTTGTTTCAAAATGCCTGCAACACAAGAAAACACTTTCTGTCTTTTTCGTCCGTTCCGTCTGTGAATTCTAGTTCGGAATAATTGTTTTTGTACATGATTTGATACATTTTCTACACGAATTGGATGTTACATTGCCGGTTAATTCCCACAATTGTCACCCTTATGCGGTAATCAAACGGTGACACCAGTTAGAAACTTTTGTGTCAGTTAACGATATCATAATTCCAATTGATTTTCTTGCTGTACTACTTCTTCGGGACTTTTTTGTTTTTCTATTTATCTCCCAATGAGAAGTCTCCGTTCTTTTGTATGCTTACACTATAAGCCTGAAAGCACTCCTTCAAAATTAATTTCATTATGGTATTGTAAGCTTACGTATGCATATCTAAGGTCTATCATTCAAACATTATCAGTGATGGTTTTTTCCTATCTGAATAGCGCTAGCTATTCGCAGCGTCTGTACAGCATTGCTGCCCAGATGCTGAATCGTAGCGGTTGCCGCACGCGCAACACACTTCGTTTGTACCGCACAGAGCATATACGTTCACGTTCTTTCTCTGTTCGACATGCGTTTGTATACTGACTATGGTATTAGTGTATCATACTCTGTGAGCTCACTGGTTACTTAGACTATATGACAATATGTTGTGTGGTAAAAAACGCGTGCGGCAACCAATTCGATTCAGCATTTGGGCAGCAATGCTGTACAGACGCTGCGAATAGCTAGCGCTATTCAGATAGAAAAAAAACCATCACTGAACCTCATGCAGACATTATTTAAACACATTGTAAATGCGTTACAATTTCACCGTGCTGGTAGGCTACCTCAAGATGATTTTCTCGTTGGTACAACACAAAGTAGTCAATGGGTCAAACAAGCAATGCATGGATGCTTAACATTTTCAATGAACCTATAATTATCTAACAAAATGTTTTTGTTGAAAATGTTAGAGAAAGATTAAAAAAAGAACAAATTCAAGCGCATCATTTTATTTATTTATTGTACAAGGTCAATCACACGAACGAAGTTTAGAAGCAATAAGAAATACCCTTTACATAAAAATTCGTGTAAAAAATGTTCAGTTATTTTACAAAAACAATACTTCCATCACCTAGTTCTCTTATCTATTATTCTATTTTTTCCGTTCTCTGTCCGTTGTCCTTTTTTTGTAAAAAAAAAACTCATATTCGCTGGATGCGTATTAACACACACATAAACACACACTTATTAACATATTTATCGAATTCCATCTTGTTTGTGCAAATAAAAAATCTGCCATTTTCCATCATCATTAAAAAATTGATTGAAAGGTGTTTCATTGGAAGTGCAGATGTTATTTGCTTGTGTGTGATGTTATTTTTGCACACATAAACAAACACACACACTCGATAATGCATATGTAGTTAAAATTAAAATAAAAAAAAAATGTCCCTTGGATCAAATGTTTCCCTACATTATGTGCCTTCCAACTAAATACTAGACGAGAATCACATAATTCAATGAATTTTTCCGTTTTACTTTCGGTACAACATTTATTTCTATCTTCGAGACATTAATTCCTATCTTTACACTCAATCTTTTCCTAACACCCTCTGTCTTTCTTGGCTTCATGTAATGTATGGAAATTCGAAATGTTGTCAGCCATATTTTACTTCAATTGCATTTCATTGTTTCGTGTTTTTTTTTGTTCATTCGTTGCAAATGTAAATAACGTTGAATTGGAATTGTACAGAAAAGATGTTTACGTTCGTGAAACTAACTTTTATTTTGCCCAAAAAAATCGTGTTAAATATTAAATATACTCTCACGTATGAAAAATAAAATTCGAAATTCTAGCAGATACACAGAAAGAGTCAAATAATTTTTATTTTTACGTGAGGTCCTAAAAACTGCAATTGTTAATTTATTTTTCTTCTCTTTCTCCTTGATTGAATATCTCTTCCAGACGAAGAAGAGGATACCTAATCAGAATAGAACATTGAATTAAGTCCAATGACACAGAGCACACACTTTGACTTGCACACAAAATTTTGCAAAACATTCCAAAATGCACAAGCACTTGCAAAACCACAGACAAATACACAACATATACACACATGCGCCTGAACACAAGCACACAAGCACACAAGCACACATACACTCATGCACGTACAAGCTCTATACCGCGTTTTCGTACAGAACAAACAAACCGAAAAACAAACCTCTTGCGTGAACATACAACAACGAAAAAATAAAACAGAAACACACACACATAAAATATATTTGTTGACACCGAATAATTAAAATCGCTCATAAGATAAAGTTATGACAACAGTTGAATTACATTTGAATAAAATAATAGATTTTAAAAAGGAATAGTATAAAATCTCTGTTAATTGTTAAGAGATAGCGCAACTTTCTTTTTTGGAAGTTTGTGAGATGACTTTCACAGAACGGGGACCGTATTATTGATGTCGCTGTATAGATGAAAAATATATTTCGTTGTTACTACTTATAAAATGTTAAAAAACATATATTAATCTAGATTTTATTGAATAGGAAAGCGTTTAACACTCAAATTTCACATTGAGATTAATACACAAATAATATACGTATATTCAGGGCTAGGGGGGTAGACACACAAACTCGAAACCTAGGAAACATTAGAACCAATTAGGTCATGTCAAATATGTACACGTTATATGCGTTTTACTAGGGAAAAAGATAGCAATAGAAAGACTCTCCCCTAGATTCGGGGCCTGTCCGAGCAGAGGCAATTAAATGCAAATATCGTTAACGATAAATAAATAAGAAAAAGCTTTGGTAAAAGTAGTTCCAGAAAATCATAAGAGCATCTTGAAACGAACAGAACTTCCAAGCACAAAAGTTAGCTCTGTGCACTGAAAGAGCTCAAACAGGCTCTGAATATATTTAAATATTATCTCAATTTGTTTTTCAAGTCGTTTTTAAGATCCTTTTCAAATTGTTTTTTCATTAGAGTAAACATACTTTTTCACAATGAAATGTGGTAGTCGTAATTAATATTTACTGTGTGTTTGTTCTTTTTTAGGCAAAAAAAAAATAAGTTTTATGATAAACTATATTTACTGTGCCTCAAGTATTGTATAATTAGTAGTATTAAAAGTTTTCGACTGAGCGATAAGTAAAATTTTCTTTCAAACAAAAAAAAAATAATTAATTTCACTCCAAACACAAACACAAATATAATTTTATCTTAAATAACTAGTTTACTTGCATACAAGCATTGTTATATGTACATGCATACACATAGCAGCACTATACGTCCATTAGTAGTATATTATACGATAAATTATTCATTTAGTTGATAATTCTAGCTGATAATAATAACGTAGGAAAAAAAATTAAGGTGGAAAATGTGTATTTTACTAAAAAGTCTCTAATACGTGAAATAGATATCGAATCATATTGGCTCGAAACGAAATTATGTTTTCTTATTCCTCAAATCATTGCCGTTAATTGCACCTTTTTACGGTGCGAAAAAAAAATACAACGAATTATTATTTTACTGGGTAGGTTCTACAATTTTATGTGGACCATTTTCAGTGCCATTCATACGTAAGCCACATGGAATTTATCCTCAATCAAAGGATATCGTATTGTCGATAGTTTTGTCCATTTTTCATATATTTCTGATTTTGTAAATCAATGATTTTAAATCATCATATGGATCTGCGTCTCAATATATGCAGACGGATAAGAAAAAATGATGTCTTCAAACAGCCGAAAAAAAATACAATCGAAAACCTCCGTACTTTTAGGTTCACTTTCCTTCTTAGCTACACATATATAGTTGTTTGAATCTTTAAATAAACTTGTTAAGCCCATAGACAATAAGCTGTTGAAGAAAATACTAGGTCATGAAAACTATGTTTGTTTGATATTAGAATGACTTGAATTGCAGAATCTATGTTGTATGCAAAAAATCCTTCCGCAAACTTGCATCACAATGGAATAATTTATTGTGCTCGAACCAGAATCACAACAGAAAATGCACATTTTTCACAATGCGACAAATATAACCTTTTGTTTACATCCATCGACCGCAACATTTGAGGCCCAATGTAGTTAAAAGCCACTCAAAATTAAATCCCATGGCAAAAAAATTCGAATCCGACCTGACGGTAGCTGAACGGAAGGTGGAATTGAGCTACAATACATTTGGTATTCACTTCCAAATGTTCGTACGGTGATATAAATTCAGCGGTTTTGTATAATTCGTTTGGAGTATCTGCACGATACGATTTATTCTAAATAGTTGAGTGTTTGTTTTTTTTGCAATAGATTGGGCATCCATACGTACTATTATTTATATTAACAAACACACACAGCGTATATAATAGAGTCTTTTTTGATACAAAAGCTAGGAAGAAATTAATCATCATTGGTATACATAGATTATAACGAAAAATTCCATGTTCACGCAATACACAATCAATTAACACACTTTGCGCACACGCACAAGCACACATACACACACATATACACACAATCGAATTATGAAAATGAAATAAAAAAAAATACACAAAAGAAGAACAGTTCTAATAAAAAAAAATCGATGAGAAACACGCGAGAAATTTACAAACGTCTGGAAGAAATAATCAGAGTTTAAAGAAAGCTTTTAACAAGTACATTTATTTAATAATTTGGTACTGTCTATTTACATGTGAGTTGAATATGTCTGAGAGTTTAATAATAAATTGCTCGAAATCCGAATATCCAATGTGAAAATACACAGTACATAGTTTTAACTTTTCTACCTCAACACAATTTGCCATCCGCGATAATTTATTGGAACAATAGACTTTCCACTTTCATGTTATATGTCGACGATTGACGAAGACATTTGCATTACATCGAGTGAGAAAAATTTACAAAAAAAAAATTCAATTTCTACTTCAATATTCAAACAAAGGCATTGATAAATTCAATTAAAACACAAACAAAACTAAGTTATGAATGAATTTCTCCCTCACAGTTTTATATACATCTAAGTAAAGAAGCGCTATAACAAACAATAAGAAGTATATTTTTTCTACCATATTATTTGCTCTTGACATAAAGATGGACTATGGAGAGATGGGAAAATTCTGTAAAATTTATACATTAGAATTGTTGTTTAATTGCAGCATACTCAATATAAGTGACCATACTATGCGGAAACAATGGTTTGACAATTACCTTGACACTTCTGGTAATATACGAGTGTATGTTTTTCAGTAGATTGTCATCCAAATAAACATTTATGTTGCATTTTCTCTTTCTATCTGTCTCTCGCTCTCGCTATTTCCGGTTGATTTGTTTGAGTTTAGTATGTATGAGCGGCAATACAAAACTAGAAAAGTATAAGGTTCTTCATAAAAAATGCGATTTAACTGTTACAAATTTCAGATACACGTTCACATGGTTGAGAAATGTGCATGTTTAGCATTTGAATGCTATGCAATAAATTAAACATTACGTCACGTGCATTATAATCCCAAGCCAAATGTTATACATACTACTGTATTAAATTTTAACCTATGCGAACACAAATCAGAGAGAGGGAGAGAACGTTGGTGGAAATTTTTAATCAAATGAAACGAGAAAAGGAAACTCGCATCAGATACAACTCTCACACAATGCACTAGCGAAATTCACATTCTGCTATATATTTTTTACATCAAAATGTCTATTCGATATCATTTCAGTAAATCGTAATGCGTTCCTTGGGTCAAGCTCATTCTTTTCCATTGTGCCGTTTCACATTTTTCTCATATTGCCATTTAACTGAAAAGCATGTTCTCATGGGGCACGCACACATTAAAGATTGAGGAGTCCATTTTTTCTACAAATTTCGGCTACACCAAGAAACCATGCTCAAAGAGCTTCATGAACTTTGAATTTAACAACTTTGAATTTTACAATAGTTTGTGCGCTGTTTACTGACTTCAGAGGATTTTGTCATCCATATGACACCAATCTTTACTACCTTAAAAGCCATCTTTAAAACGATGTATTCATTCTTCTCTTTTGTCAAATTTACTAAATAGTAAATCTTAAAGCGCTCTTGAAGCTTATGGAGGTTGTATCTCATTTGACATACATGGAACGTATTCTTCCATTCATATTTATGCGCTTCAAATGCGTCCAGAATGCAACTTTAGCATAGTATCCTAATCGCTGAAAAAACAATTCATAAATGGTTAATTTTCTTGAGAACAAAATCGAACATTTATAATTTAACATTGCCAAAACAAATCACCGTAATGCATTTTCTTTCCTTAAGTTAAATTTTCTGTTTTGATATTCAAATATCATTCGAATAATGTAATTAAAACTTTAAATATTGTTAAAATTGCAAGAGAAAGCAAAATCTCAGCAAAAGATAATTCAACGATTGAGCAACTCGTTAACGAAATGATGTTTGAATTTGAAATGTAGATGATATGATTGCCGAATAGTTTTAACATTGGATTCGCTCATCTCGCATACTAAAATCTAGTACCAATTATTAACATTCATTCGATTAAAACACCAATATCTAGATAGAGCACTTTAATAATTACTAACTTACTCATTCAAATGCATACAAAGTAAAACAAGCCGATCCCATTTCTAGATATGCCATTATTTAATAGAGTTGACGTCGTCATTTAGTGTAGACGTCAACAAAATGTTAACTACTAGCAAAACAAATTAATTAGATGAAATTAATCATTTTAGTATGAAACCGAGCAAAAGATTTTAACCAAAACACAAAACAGTTAGAAACCAAGTACACCTTTAATATGTAATATGTATCTATATTATGTAGTACAAAGGGGGGAAAAGGTTATAGTTTTTAATCTAATAAATAATCGAATAAATAATTAATGACTAAGTAGAATATTAAAAAAAGAAACTTTTTAATAACAACAACCTCCACCAAATAATAATAATAATAATCCTAAAATCAAAAATGATAATAATAAAAGATAAAAAAAAAAACATAAAATGCAACGAAATGCTGTCGAATGTTTCTTCTTAAACACACCCTTCTTTTCCACACAATCTATAATTCCAACAGGTGACAAAAGCGAGATTGATGGTATCGATACACCGTCCACTTCTCTAATTAAAACGCTGCCCGACACACTCGATATGCGAACACCGCTCACATCACGAAGACGTCTATTATCGTCTCGAATAAGCGAAATCAATAAAGAATTTTTAATCGATAACGATGCTAACGATACTTGACCCACTACTACTACTACTCCTACTACTGCTACTATTCGTGATTCGCTCCAAAATGAAAATAAACATAAAAATAAAAAAAATATATCAACTACAATGTGCCGTTTACATTTTACAAAATGCTCCATTATACATAACATTCTATATGTTATATGTAATGACATTCTGCTTACTCACAACAACACTCAATTTTATTCGCTCTCTGTATACAACTAGTCCATGTCATGAATTAAACGACAAATTAAAATGTGACAAGCTCAACATAAAAATCTAAAAAAAAAAATCTAAATTTAATTATTATAATATTGAAATACAAAAATTAATCACTTCATGCAGTTTAAATTATATAGATGATTTATTAATTAGTAAAATGAGTAAAATGATGAAAAACACCAATCTATACAACAACAAAAAAACATATTAGCTATGATCAAATTCGTAACATATACATATATATTAAGCTCAACGGCTACTCTTTTTCAATTACTTTATGATTAACAAAGAAAACCGTGCTATTCTGCTGAACATTTTAACGCTGCCATTGTAAAATCGAGTAGACGTGTATTAAGTTTTTCGTATCAGACACTGTAATAGTACTCGCAAAGTATACAAGTGAATATAATAAAAATACATTTATAAGAAGAAAACAGAAGCCAGTTTGTCAGTGTGACATTTGTATAAAAAAAAAAAACATTATATCTCGATTTGAATTAAGTGAAACATTTTGCCATTAACCGGATTCCAAATCGGGTAGAGGATTCCAAAATTTTAATCTCTGATATATAACAATACTTCGTTTCACTTTGTGAACAGTAGATCAGGTGATATTTGAGATTTAAATACTCAATCACTTTATTGGCAATCAAAATATTATGTTCATTCATCATACTCATTTTTGAATAGCATAATATAAGAAAAGACAAACACATTTTGACAAGATGGAATTGATCAAACTTATAAATGTATACCGTACATAAAGATAAGGTAAATTAATTTATTATGAACAATGCTTAGGTAAATTTTCTCTCACTCACAACTCCCTCAATCACAACTGAGTGTAAATTATCACTTCGACAGCTATTATTTATTGCAAAAAAATCATTTTGACACTGCAACGAAACATATTATGCGTGTATAATAAAATATATGTCACAGAATAAAATCATGGGATGCACACAAAATACTTTACTTGCTACAAGTACGCTTTGGAAGTGAGGTAAGTGAGCCATGCTACCTAAAAAACAGGTACTTGTACCAATAATGTATTTTGTGTGTAAAAGCTCGATGCAGTTGAGATTCAAGCGCCTTATTTTTAACTTTTTGCTTTGTTTAAACAAAAAAAAATCTTCCTTCGCTTTTTAATGAAAGAAGCATTTTGTCGAAATTTACATAGATCACTCACATAGAAAGCCTTTTAAAATTGTGTTCATTTCAAAATCGTCATTTTTAGCTATGAAAATTGAAGTAAATGTATACGAGCTTGGCTTGAAATATATCTTATAGTAAGAAAATGATGAAAGCAAACAAAAAAAAAGAAACAGAATTCTTCTTCTCTTTAGTTGAATTTTAGATAATAGTATATACTATTTTACTTAGAATTTTTGATAATTGTTTACAATTGAACGCTTCCAGTTTTTTTTGTTTTCATTCCATTGAATTTGAACTGAAATAAATTCGACTGTTGCGTTAGTATATGCAGATGTAATACCAATTAAATTTATGTTGGCATAAATAACCGGGTAAAACGTGAAAGATATAAACAAATCGATTTCATATATAGTGCCTTAAGATAGAGCAGCAGTGAATCACAATAAAAAAAAAAACGTAGTGCGATCACATTTAGGGTGATTTATTTACAATTACCTTATTTATAATGACGATTTTGTGTAGGCATATAACACATGTTAAGTAGTAAAAAAAAAACCATTCATAATTTTCATTCAACTGTTATCATTCGCTGCAAATAAAATCACATCAATTTTGAATTTTCATGGGCTGACCCATTTATATCTATCTCTGCAATCCGAAATCAAGCAAAAGTTTCCAATCTATGTATTATTCACAATCAAAACTACTGATTCAGGAAAGTGACATTTTGTTGAATTTTTCTGCATAGCATAGAAATATGGTGACACCTTTATTATGAGATAAAAATCAAAAAATCACTTTCCACCCTTTATCTTCTCGTCATTTTCTATTACCTTCTTCTAAGCCTAACTCGGCTAATCTTCTACGCAATTTTAATTTGTGTTGACAATCATCAAAATCACGAACTCGCTCTTTATCTATAGAAAATACGAAAAATGTGGCATGGGAGTGCCTCTTTGTCGATTTTGAACCAACACATAAAAAACACGTATACAAAAAACATGAGCATCAACAGAAAGCACTACATGGAAAACAACCACAAATCGACTTTTACTCATCAATTAAAGAAAATCAAACATAAATATTGTATGTTTTTGGATTAAATATTATTGTGGAATTGGTTTGGAATTGCTTGTACATACATATTCTGCTGTCTAAATATTCCTGTACAATATCTGTTTTATTTCTGTATTGTATTTTTGGACTTGTTTATAATATTATCTCATTTCATTATTGTATGTATAGAGGAGAACAGGTTCTCAGTTCTTGGCTTCTTTCTTTTTTGCACATCAATAATTAAAAGACGACAGAAAGTATAAAATAAGAATTACAAAAGTCGTTTTTTAACTTTCTTCCGCAATCTCAGTGGATCATTAAGGGAATTCCATTGTGTTTTGTCGTCTTTAGAAGTAATTTCAACATACAATTAAAGCGTCTCTTAAAACTTTATATTCATATAACCAAAATCTTCCTCCTCGTACATACATAAGATGCAAGTCTCACAGTTATTAGTTTCGTTTGATAAGCCTCACTGACGTCTCTGCTATTCGAAAAGAATACAAAACTATGTCAGTTACTGATTACAATGTATAAAGTTTAAAATGCGCAACAAATTGAGCAGACGGGAAAGAAAAATTAAAATTCTCATTTATTCATTTCCTCTCCTTACATCGACCGCATTTATTTTCAATAGATAATAATGATTTCGGAAAATTTATCAATTTCCTATTCAAAACTTCCAAACTCTAAAAAAAACTACAACTTAAGATTAATAAAAAATATATATATACAAATAAATACACTCAATCTCATAAAATAATTCTTCCGTCTCTCATTCGATCAAAAACATGCTATTTACAGATGGTGAATCAATCATTTTAGTTTCTTACATATTTATCTGCACAATTATGTGTTATGGTTAATGTTGATATAAACGATATGAAATTAAATGGTTGGACTCACATTTTATTTATTTCATAAAATCTTCCACTTTAATTTAGTTGAAAACATTGAATATTGTACGAAGTGCATAGAGGCATATTTTCCATTACTCAAAAACTGAACATAATAGTATATATGTTAATATTGAATTACAAAAAACGAATAGTTACGCATGTGTAATATCAATTCACTATAATTTTCTTCCAATCTGTTTTTCACCATGTTTTCGTACATTTGTAGCAAAAAAAAAATCAAATTTAAACTTAAATAATTTGCACCCACCCCCAATGTCCTTGTTGAGAGTTTTCTTTTCACACTCAATTCATTAAGTTCATTTAGTTTCGGAAATGTAATGAAAGCAATTATTTTATGCAACAACAAACAAAAGAAGAGAAACGAGAAAAATATTGTTAACAAAAAGAAACATTTCCATTGAGATTAAAAGAGTCAATTTTTATATATGTCTAGGAGAGAGATAGCAAATCAAAAAGTTCAATTAAATACAATTATTTAATATGTGTTAAATTATAAATGACGATCAAATAAAGAATAAACTTCATAAATCAAATAAAAACATATTTTGTCCATCGAATATTTTATAATAATTCTACATACATACACACACACACACACAACAACAACAAATAAGACAAGGGTATATTCTTTTCTGTTCTAGCACGAAATTCTTTTTTAATTGTATATTGATGAATTGTGTCCTTTTTTATTTACTTTTTCTTCACCTTTTTTTTCCAAAGAAACAAAAAAAACACACCTTATCTCTTTAAGCCCAACACTATGTTCTCTATTTATTCAGTATGTATTTGTTTGATTAACTTTTTCATTCTTTTATGAACTTTCTTTATTATTAATTTAAGAAGTTTATTTCAAATGCAAGTGCTGCACCAGAGTGTATTTAATATTTAACTATAGTGAATGTGTGTTGTGTATTTTCTTTTTACGTTTCCTATTTCATGTTTTTTTCGTTTTTAAATTCTTGTTCAGTTTCTTTTGTGTAAGTTCAAACACCGAGTTCGAAATATGTATACTTTGGTTTTCAATTGTTTTACGAATTTTTACAATTTCGATGCGAAATCGAAACAATTTTTTTATAAATAAAAAAAAAAAAAATAATGACTTAAAACTGTTTTTTTGGTCAATGTTCAACAATTTTAACTCATTTTATGTGTGTTATTATCGTGTAATAACTGCACTGTGAACAAATAAATAGCCGGTTTTGAGAAGTATATAGACCAATGTTTTGGGTTTTGGTTTTTTCCGTTTTGTGTTGTAATCAATATATTTGATCAAACTGTTTTATGTGTAAAGAGATTTTGTTTAGAAGTTCGTTTTTCTGCCGAAATTTTTTCTTTATTGTTTGTACATTAGAATAGAGATTAGAGCACGGGACACGAAAAAAAAGATATTTAAATGACTTGGAGATAAAAGTACAATTGTAATCGGAATAACGTGCTATAGTGAATATTTTTGGCTTCAAACTCTCTATGTTCAGGACATTATGAATAAAATGTGCAGGCATCGTATGCACTATTCACGCTTTTGTGCATTGTCGACGGAGTCTCCCCAAACACATATTTGCGAAAGAGAGAGAGAGAGACTTGAAAAACTAAAAGTCATAAAAAATAACGATAAATACTACAATTTTCATATTAGATTTGTATGAATGTGCCTTCAAAATTCTTTGATTTAGATTTTCGATCTAATTTTTCCGACATTGTTTATTCATTCTCTCTTTTGTTTGTGTTGGGTGTAGTCTCTTCTTTCGTATTCAACTCTGTATTGAATAGTATAAAGTTCGCACAAGGTGATCATCCCAATCCCAATCCTCATCTCGCGTTGGAGATTTTAGTTTTAAAACGTGTTTCATCACAAATCCGTTATCCAATCCAATCCATCCAAATCAGAGAAAGGTACAAATGTGCAAGTGTGTGTGTAATTTTATTGTTTTTTAGTCAGTTTTGGGAATCAAAGCGAACTCCACGTGTGCAAGCAAATCTGTGCATTTAGAAAGTTAAATAACCAAACGAGAACACAACTCTTTCATTTTTGTTCACAATTTCAAAAGCATCAAGCCCATTCATCTATATATATATATCGTATTTGTTGCCAACAATAAAAATGATTTAATGAATCGCACCGTCAGCTCGCACTTATCGGCAGTTGCTATGAGCAGGAGCAGAAGGTGATATTTGTTGAATCGTTTTCATTCTTAGCGCTACTAATATTCATTGGCAACTTATGTTTCGTGAATAATCCACTCAAAGCCAATAATATGTTTGAGAATTTGTAATTTATTTTGCAAAACACAATGTGTGTGTATAGACATAGATACAATGTAGGTGTCGTTGTTGCGCATATTAAATTCGCTTAGAAAGCCAGTGTGTTTTTTAGTGAGTAAAATTTTGAGTTTTCTTTTATTTTGATTTTCTCATCTAAAAAATTCCGTTCTTTTTTTATTTCATTCTTCATTCAATTCGGAACCGAAACGATTTGTTTTCTCTTGGATTGATTTTGGTGCGAAAATATCAAAATATTTGTATGCATATTCAAACATTTTGGAATGTGAATACGAACAACCAAACAAAATTTCGATGCGATTTTAATACAATTGGTGATATCACAAACACAAAAAAAAAAATTACCCATAATACCAAACGAACAAACAATTTAATCGGCGAAAACAAAAAAACAAAACTGAACTATTCAAAAATCAAAACAACCATCAAAATTGAAAAACCAAAACCGAAACGATTGAAATGTACCATTCAAACCGTTTGGTAACATTTAAAACTTGTCTACAAAACTCGAATAAAAAAATATACACAAAATAAAAAAATTAAAAAAAAAATAAATGAGAAAAGAAAAGAGTGAAAGACGCAAAAAAACAATATCAAATTGGCAACGGTTAACTTACGCGCTTCGGGGATTGCCTACAGGACACAACATTTCACATGGGGATGGTAACAGTTCAGATGGTGGCGATTCAATTGATAACCGTAATCCATCTAGCACTGGATTTGGATGCTATAAAAACTATGAACACCAATCGGTATTACGCAACAGAGACCATTTATCACCGCAGGTACACTCATAACATCCAAATGTCATATTTTTTTTTTGTTTTGCGATATCAACATTTCGAAGCTTTTGAGTTGTAAAAAAAGAGTCGAGTGCTATTTATAACGTATGACTTTTGTCGCTCAGGACCGACAGATAAATTTCATCACGCAAAGCTGTCGTTTCCGAGCGACAAACATTAACTCGGAGCATATAAAATCTGATTTGCATCGGATTTCCATCGCATATTTGTTACACTCGTTTCCAATTGATAAATTAAATTATATTTTCATAATGTTTTTTCTCTTTTTTTTTCTCTCTCGTTAATATCAAAACGATATTTGCAGACATCAATTAATGAACTTGATGGTTATGATGAATTGACAACACAAGCTCTGTTCCCTGGTTTCCAGCAACGAGATCGACAACCCCTTCCGGCCATTTTGCCACCACAAGATGATGTTTATCAAGATGCTGACGAAAGTCAACCGCTTACATCAGAATCTCAACAAGATACACCACAGCACATGGCCAACCAAATGATGGTTACTCCAGCTGTAAGTAAACTTTATTTTAACAAAACAAATCACATTTTATTTGGAAAAAAACAACTGTTATCTTTCTTTTCCCTGTTTCATTCTTGACCTACACATACATCAAGTTAAATGAAAAAAATAAAATCACCGAGCGCAAATACTCCATTTCCTTTTTCTTTCCTCACACTATACTATGTATCTAGACCTATCTTTTGGTCTAAGAGTATGTATGTATGTTTGTGTGTTTATTTTTTTTTCTTCAACTTTTTTTCAGTCAGTTCAATTTTCAATAACAAACTCTAATAATCTTTGTGTTGTATCTCTTCTCTATGCACACACAGTATATAAGAGTATACATAGAGTGATAAATGCGTTTATGTTATTCATGTTCTATGGTTTTTTTTATTTGCTGCGTTACAAGTTGATACTCTTTCGATACCTATTCTTCTTTGCTTACCACAACGTAGTCCACTGTATAAGCAATTCCAAGGAGAAAGCTATTATACAAACTGAAGAACGATTGAGTTGTTGAGAATCAATGTGGGAATTGCCGAAATCGTGCTATCACACTCATATTTGGACGAAGACACTTCTTAGCTATTTCTTCTCTGGAAGTTACTATATTTGTTTTATTTATATAGACCTTTTGCATTCTTGTATAGAAACGTCGATTGACTTCAGCAAAATATATGTAATATTTGGTTTTTTTTTTATTTATTAGTTTAAGATTCGGACAAATTTTCCGATCGTTATTCTTGATAGCTTTTTTATATTCATATATGAGTTTGAAAGCGTGGGTTTGGTTGTTTCCACTGAATTATATAGTATTTTTGTTTGTTTATTTGATGAATTGCATTGTAGTAGTGTTTCTCCAGATATTTCACTTTAGTCACATTGAATTCTTGAAGACTAGACAATATGGATATTGCCATCCAGATACTTCAGCTCATCTGGCTGACGTTTTGCATTGAAATGGAGTTTCTGTTGTTGCTATAGTGATAGTTATAGGTATAAAACGACTCCCATCACTATAAAAATAACTTCTATTGTTGTCGCTCCATTTCAGCGCCTGACTTCAGCCAGTTGAGGTGAAGTACCTGTATGAAAATAACCAAATATATTGTCTGTTGAAGACAAATGAAACATTAAATAATGAGATCTAAACGTGAATTCATTCACTAATGTGATTTTAAGCTTTTGTCACGTTATGTACGTTTTCAAACTTTTCGTTTCCAATTCAACAAATATCGTGCACTAATTAAGCAAGATTGAATAATGGACCAAGATTGCCAGCCCTCTATCTCCTTCTTATTTATCGTGCTATGAATTTCAAATAGTTCATCTTTTGGTTTTCTCGTGAAGAAATTCTCTTAAGATTTTGAATCTTAATATTGTGCGAAGGAATTTTAATATTTACAATTTTTTAAATTATAATTGAACACTTCGAATCATCAGAAATTTGTTCCAAGTATATACGCTTGTTCAAATATTATATGAAAAGGGCACACAGTCAACGACACATGCACCGTTGACAACACTCACATGAATACCATTTCCGGTATGCATTTCAGGAGTTTTTCAATCGTTGTCCCAGTGATTGGTTTTTATCCGATATACGTACAGAAAAGAAAATATCGTCCAATAAATTTTGAGTGGTGCTACAAAAAGGAGGAATATGTCTTTCACCAAAAAAGATATTTTTGTGATAAAAATTGCTTTTTGACAAAAGAAAAACTCACCATTCCTCCTCCTCAGAGGAAAAATCCTTAGTTTATTGACTTAAATCGCATTTATACGGTATCTGATCAAACTGGATAAACTTTATTATATAATAAAATTTTGTTGGATAATTTATCCATCTGCTGTTTTAGTTTGTCTTTCAATTTGAATATTAATTCGGTAATTATCTTTTTTAAATGTTGACGTTAATTCGTAGATATATCCTATAATGTAATGACACACATACACATAACACACATACACACACATACATTTTATACATAAAACCGTGCCGCAACCCCACAATCCAGTACACATTTTTAATTCCCAAAAAGAAATTCGAAACAAAAACAAAAATTGGAAACTGTATTACATCAGATGCATAGTAAAGCAACCAATACACTAGATTAGATTTGCAATAGAAATCTTCCTTTTTTTTTGTACATTTGCGGCTGATGATTTATACAAAGTGTATTTTTACTTACGATTCGTTCAATTTAGTTTCTACAATCGAGGACTATTGAGGTATCGTTGAATTAACTCTATTAGATTCTTTCGTTCATTTGTTTATCCATTTTTTTTCATCGTTTCATATTCCGCTGATTGATTTTGACGAGGAAAAAAAAGAATGAGTCCACATTTCTTTGTTTCTTACCTATATATCTATATATTTGAATTCTATCGAAACGATTGACGTTTTAAACAAAAACAAACCAAGAAACAAATAAACTAACCGTTTGAACTGATAGTTTCAGCTATTTTTTTCCTTAGAGATAGACACATTTTTAGATCTTTTCGAGCACGTGGTTTGTTAATCCAATTACTCTTTAGTCTTTGAATGCTAATTTATGCATACATTGCATTTTTATTATTCTGAATTTGTGTATAAACAATAATGAAGATCTTCGAAGGATACATACATAATATTTATATACAAGCAGTGAAACTTCGACGAATACGGCAGTTCCGGATTGGCTAATGTGCCTAAATTATGATGGTGTCAAAAGAATTTTTTTTTCCCCATAAAATACACTGAAGGAGTTTCACTGTGGCATGTGTTTTTTTTTCCTCATCTTCCTTGCTCTCTCGTTTGTGTTTAACTTGATTTCAAAGCCATTTTCATCCTGTTCTATTTTCTTTACACTCTGACTCTTGATAAAAGCAGTTGTTCGATATTGCCTTTATTTCATCCGAATGTAATCATATTGTTTCTTTTCTTTCGTTTTAAATATGGGTAATGCAAAATGGAAAATGTTCATCTTCTATGTGATAGCTCTTGACTTTACATTTAAAAAAAGCAATTGCAACATAATTCATATAAAACGGTCGATTCTCTCAAATATTGTAATACTATATAGGCTAAATAGATTTTTCATTTGCAGTTTCGCTTTTAGTATGATAGTTTTGGGCTGGGATATAGTCCGACATTTAGCCGAAGTAGTGCATCTGTGACATGATATGCATATTTCAATTTTATCAAATGATTTTTATATGCACTCAGCGAATAATGAACATTTAAGCAATCCGACTGGTTTAAAGTTGATCAAATCGTCGGAATACATAAAAACAATAGAATAAACGATTACATTAAAACAACATCATGCAGTTCGCATACGTAGTGCGCTGTTGTTTCAATATTCGATGCACAGCTTTATTCCACTCCCACTCACAAAAATGAAAAGTCTCAAGCAGCTCATCAAAAAGCTACAAGATAGTAAAACTATTTTGTCATTGTTATTGAACAAGTCTTGACAACCAAATAACGAACCAAGGACGAGTAAAGGGTGACCAATTGTTATCATATAAAAAATAATTAGAAGAAATGAGATTAACGCAAATCTTAAATAATGTCCCACGAAAGATTTGTGTTAATTGAACGCAAAACATGTATATTTGGGTGGTGTGAATTCATGTACTCCAAAGCATATACCATAAAAGAGCTGTTTGAATTTTTTGTTTTTGTGATAAATTTCGTTTTGTTTGCCCAGAGCTGAGAAAAGTATTATCTTTATGCTCGAAAATGACGTTTTTACTGTTCGAATGGGCACATCTGTTTTATTTTCATTTCATTTATTTCTAATTCAATAACACTGTACTGTACATGCATTTTCGCATTTATAAAAGATTTGACATCGATTCAGTGCGTTGGATATTCGCACTGGATGCTGATGGAAATCATCTAAAACTATATAATATCAATCTAATAAGAAACAACTTCAGCAACAATATAAAAAAGAAATCATATTCGCTTGGCTCCATTTGTATGAGTTTATTTTGCTATTGTGCTTTGAATTAATTCATCTACAATGTGCAAAATAATGTTAGCCGCCCTTCTATTTCTACACTTTTATACGATTAAAAAATGATACTGTTTTGATTTGAATCGTTTAGAACAAAATCTAAACGTCAATATCTCACGGAGAATGGTACGTTTCACTATAAATTGTTAGTGTTGAAATGATTTTTCGCAACAAAAAAAAATAAAGATTTCATATTATTTGAAATCTGTGAACGCTCAAATATTAGAAGGATTGGTATGGCCTGCGGCTAAAATTATTTGCTCAATGTATGATTTGTTCGACTACTATAATAAATGCATCTCTATCTTTGGGTTTTCAATATTTTTCTGTTATTTTGTGATACCATTCACCCCCCTCGTTTCGATGTTGATAAAACGATGTGCGGTACGGATGAACAGCAAGTGGCAGAGCTCCGGAGGCAAATCGCAATCGAACACGCGGCAAAACATAAACGGGAAAAGGTTGATAGTGATGTTCCAACTGAATTTGAATGTTGTTTTTGCACCACAAAGGTATGTGCAAGCTATTCATCGATTAATTTGCTTAATAACTGGCAATAACATACCAAAAAAAAAACTACTTTTTTTTTGTTTATATGGAATGAACCAAGTCCGTTTCCTTTTTTTTATTCCATTTTAATCATCATTTATCCATTCTTATGAATTGCCTTTTTTTACCCATATCCATATAATAAATGTTGGCATAAAACATCATAACCAGTTATTTACTCTGTGTATTGCTTGAAACATCTGTTTACTCTTTATGTTTGTTTTTATATTTCTTGTAATGATATCCCTTGTGACAAAAAAAAAACACAATTAGTTGAGTGAGTAAAATTTAGTCTTTTTAAAAAATTGTCAGTTGACTATTTAAAGGCCAAATGGTAAATGTTTTGACACTCAGTTAGTCGATTTGTGTGACTATGTGATTAATACCTAGTTGATATTAATCGATTCTAGACTGTGTGATTTTAATCGGCTTAAAGGATAATCCTTTAAGGATTAAGACACTCAATCTGTAGTCACTCAAAACTGTCTGCATGTCATGACATTTTTGTGTAGCTTTGCCGAAAAATAGTCGACCAACCACATTTGATATAAAATTTGCACAAGGGGTTATACGTATGTCTACATGTCGTAAAATTGCATTGTATCTCGTAAAATGTTCATATTTAAGTGTCATTTAATTCGTTCGACAGTTGCAATTCGATTGTGATATCGATCCTTGGCTGTTTTACAAAACACCTTTTGGCCGCGTCGCTTTTTGTAGGTTATTTGATTTTTTTTTTTCGTTTTTATAAGATGTTGCTACTATCTGTAACTATCAATATAAATAATGGTGATACCGAAAAGAATCTAAACTTACAACAAACTGAAGCAAAACCATATTTGAGACTAAATATTTTCATGGCTGAAATGAACAAAAAAATTAACATTAACGAACTAACCTTTTAAAATTGAAATAATGTTTAAGCTGTGTAATTGTCTTTGTGTGTGAGTTTTTTTTAGTTTAGTATTGTGAACGTCCCTCGAAGACTCGAATTTTGCTAACATTTTGTCTGTGTTCATTCTATTGTTTTTTGATTTTGTTACGCGGGTGAGATGTTTTTATTGTTATAATTTTGGTTTTTTGATGCTTTTCCTAATATATCTGAACATTTGATTTTATGTGTTTTTTTTTTCTTTTGATATGATTTTTATTTTAAGTTCATTTTTTTTTATTCTCATCCACTTTTTGTTGATGAATTGAACTTGTTTTCTCTTTTTTTTGGTGATTTTCATTCTGAAATAATTTCTAGGGACCGAACGGATGTAATGGTGAATGTATTCCTTTGCGATCGAAAAGTGTTTAGGAAAACATTTCAATGGCGTTTAAAACAAAAAACAAAACCAAAGTATAAAATAATGTTGTTCTTCATTTTTGAATTGAAAACCAAACCGAAAACCAAACAAATTTTGTTCACTTTTTTTGATGTCAATAGACAAACTAAAACAATGACGAAAACACAAAAAAAAAAAGAAAAGAAATTAGGTAATCGAAATATGCTGTTGAAAGACTTCGGGATTTACTGATTTGAAGAGCAAGAAAGGGGATTTAATTCATTGTTGAAAAAAATAAATTATATATATTGAACGTTCGTCAGTAAAAACAAATGTGTAAAGACAGTGTGCGCGCCGAATTTCAAATTCACAATCACGTTTCCACACACATAATATGAAAAACATAAAAAAGAAAACGAACAAATTACCGCAGCATTAAACTCGATTGTTTATGATTTTATCGAAAATTGAATTTATGTGAAGAGCAACGCATTGAACAAACGTTGTGTATTTTGTCTATCCACTACTTATGTGCGTTATGATTGGTGATAGGTGAGTTTCCAAATACAAAACAACAACAAAACAAATTACGAAAACCGTTTTTGTAATTGTGCTTATAATCCCAAATGCTAAAAAAACCTACAAAAATGCTGTCTTATATTCATGCTGTTTTTTTGGCAAACCAAAAAAATAACATCAAATCCACCACATAAATTGTTTGCTTTGGAATTTTCGTTCAAACTAAATTGACTAATTCAAAACATTTTTAATTCTGAATTGAGAAAATTGGCCAGCATTCACACATAACATTCATTTGAAAGCTGATAAATTTTCAAACAAAAAAAAATTCCACATTAACCGCAATCAATACGAACAATAGAAATTTCCCTCAACTTTTAAAATTTTCTCATAAAAACACGTTTGAAATGCACACCACATTTTTTCGTGGACTCACATATATTTGACTTTGTGTGTTTTTCTTTTTTGGGCTATAGTTGAAGTGCGCGTGTGAGTCATGAATGAAATCAATAGCTTTTCTATGCATACACGTAATTTTAACACCTATTGCATTTGGATAAAAACGAAGAATTTTTAAAGAAAACAAAAAAAAATGCAAAGGGAACGTCAATTTCCCGATAGAATAATTCTGGTAAAATTGAAAGTGTATAGCCAGAAGCTTATATGAATTTAATTGCATTTAAAAAGTTTGATGCACTTTCTGCGGCCATTATTTGAAATCGCAAAAAACCATTAATTAGACGCATTGTGCAAGGGGTTCACGTAGATTATTTCATTCAATTTTTATTGATAACAAATTGGCTGCATGTTATAAAAAAAATTTGCCCTATATTTCGTTCCACTTTTGTTTAAATCATTCGAACTTGCATTGCGAAGATTAGAAAACCACACGAGTAGAAATCAATCGGCAAAACGCTCTACCACCATTTAAATTATGTATCAATGAATTATTTGACGCTTACAAACTGAAATTAAATTCGTATCTCCTTTTCTTTTGAAACAATAAAACTATAAATTCGTTGTTTTTAGAAGTAATTATCGGCACCTCAAATCGATATCGCATTTCCAAAGCAATTCAACTTTTTCATTTGATTTCTGTTGTATCAATACAATTCGCCACCATTGCCATTCATTTTAATAAAAAAAAATTATCCGACTCTATTTGTATATATAGTTAGTGTTAAAACCAATTTACCATATTAAGTGGTTTTTTTTGTTCCTTCATGTAGCTGCAAACATTATTCGCGAAATGAAATGATAATAATGCACTTCCAAAACTATGCATGCACACAATTTGCTTCATTTGTTTTCACTCATTTCAATCTTTTTCTCTTTTTAGCTCATATAAATATATATGTGTTCTATTTCTTATTTAATTTGGTACATTGTTTTCTTCTTGGAGATACTAAATCTCCAGCAACACTTGTGTGATTGCTATAAATGCAATTGTTTTAGATTGTGACAGTGTGATATATTTACATGGAGGTTCCAACGAATGTTATACATTATTAGGATTCGTTGAGCCAATTTCCTTTTATATGAATTATTAATTTTGTGTTTTGTGCGATGGTGGTCATGTTTTCAGGATTTAAAAGAGTATACGGATGCTGAGGGACTGATGTCGTTGCCCACATCAGACTTTCACAAGCCAACGGTTTGTGCTGGTCGTTACAAATACAGTTTACCAAGTGGTGATGTAAACACAATGGAACGATGTATAGCAGCCGCATCTGTGACGAGCGGTACAATGCTAAAATCCAGTATACCACGCGACGTAAATGATTTTAGTACAATTACATTGCCGATTGAGACACCACTTTATTTGACGAGTGCCGACAACAGAAGTAGCAGAAACAATCATCATGGAAAAGCAAGTTTGCATAACAGCGGTGATTTGGCCAGCGTTGATAGCTCGGATACATATGCATCATGTCAAACGCATCCATTTTTATCACAAGGTGATCTAACGGGCGAAATGGCTGATATCACTTGCACTCTGGCCGAATTGGATGTCGATGATTTATATTTCACATCATTGGATAAAGATTGTCCGTCGACCGGTGGTGGTGGTGGTGGTGGTGGTGATGGTAAAATTAAATCAAAAGTAAAGAAAAGCGCTTCAGGTGATGCATCGTTGCTTAGTTTAGGCGCTTGTGTACCTATGGAAGAAGTTATGGTAAATATCTGAACAATAAATTTTCATTCAAACTTATTTAATTAATTCTTGATAAACTCAGCAATACAAAAATGTTCATATTTAATTTTTAATTGTGCTACATCGCACGTCCATTCTTTATTTTGCTAATATCCATAGAAAACTTTTCAATCATTTGAAATGGCATCAAGAGTTGATCGAGGTAGTCATATTAGTTTGAATGACCCACCAATTCCAAAGCATCGAAAAACTCGATTTCAGCAAAGTAGCTTGAACAAAGGAAAAGTCAAAGGTATTTCGGATGTATTGCCATCGAAAAAGCATTCATACGACAGTCTAGATGATCAACCAACAACGTCCGTATCAAATCCTGGCTCGGTGAAAAAAATACGCCGATCATCGTTTATGCCAACGAAAAGTTTGGCCTCGGCGACAAAACTTATTAATCAACATTTATTCGGCATCCAAAGTGCCAATTCGAAAGGTACTTATCGATAGGAATGGAACAAAAAGACAACGTCTATGATTTTGTTTTTGTCATTGTTTTCAGGTAAATCACCAGACAAGTCTCTATCACAAGATTCAACGGAGAGTACTCCAAGTGTTGAAACACATCGACGATCAAAATCAATTTTAAAAAATAAATCCGAATCATCGGTAAGTGATATATGTCAATGAGATATAATAAATCAATTTTTATTGTTAATTTTCTGATTTTATGATTGCAGAAGGGATCAGTTGACCCGGAAAGTGAGCGACTATTATCCGATAATGCTTCGGGTGCAGCAGTTTCGGAAAATGGTTCGGTAAGTAAAAAAAAACGAAACGAAATCATTTTGGGCGAAATTATTTGAAATGATTCTTTTTTTCATCCACAAAGGGTGACATAAGCAGTGATTATTCGCCGAATAAAATTTCAAATCCATTAGCCGCAAAATCCGTTTCACCACCATTGGCACATCGTGCAATTGTACAGCAACAACGATCCCAAACATCAACAAGTAAATTAGCTAAATATCAAGTGCCGAGATATACGGAAGAAGTTGTTCTACGGCAACAATCTGGCAGCCATAAACCGATCCTACAACGAAGTTCAGTTTCATACACCGAAGAAAGTAAAAAGAAAGAGAATAATAATATTAACGGTAATTTCACCAACAATTCATCAATATAAATCGTTTTCTATTCATTTATTTATGTAAAATTTCGATAGAAAAAGAAACGACATTCGTAACAGTAACATCATCATCATCATTAACGAAAAACAGCACTACTGAATCCAATTGTACAACCAGCGATAGTAAGTCGAAATTGCTGAATCGAAACAGTAGCTCGGTGGACAGTGGCAATGGACTTGGTTGCAGTTCATCTTCTTAACCGCACATTCACACACATAAACAGCGAATAATGATTCAAATCAAAACATATATCTGCTAAAGCGTAAAACTTAAAAGAAAAACCTGCCAGTACGGAGAAATTTTGTTTAAATTGAACAATTTTTCGGTTTGAACATCAAATTCTTGACAATTTCATCCAAAAATATAACACTGAGAATAGCGTTCATATTATTTTTATAAATCATGACAACTATATCCATAAAATGTAACATTTCACGTGGAATGAGCCAGCCAACAGTGAAAAGACAAATACATCAACAAAAAATCATGTGTAGATAGCCAGAAGTTGTCACAAAAATTAACAAAATATTGACACAAAACGGACATTTCTTCAAATCTCAGCATTAAAATCGAACAGAATACACTGTTGAAAAAACACCATGCCAGGTGTCCATATGTAGAAGAAATAATCAATTTGATCGTGTTGGAAAATGGCCGTATATTCAAAACGTACAAATAAACGAATTCCTCACACGAACAAATGAGAAAATACTGCCACTTGTTAATATCGGCAGAAAAAAACAATTGTAATAATTATGAAAAATGACATGAAATGATATAATTGTAAAAATTCTATTTAAGTTATGCATGCGTACTGATTAAATTAAATTAATTAGTTTATTTATTTAAGAAGAATGTTACAAAAGAAAACAAAGTTTCAGTCCAAAGCAATAAATTATTCAATGAATTTTATCATTTACCACTGAGCAGAATTCACGTTACCATAATAGAAAATCAAATGAAAATGATATAAGATATTTCCAACATTGAAAACTATAAAACTATTGACATTTGAACCAAAACTGTTTGAATTCGAGTATATTTTTGGTATGTCATGGCTGTAGAATTTAGTAAATTTATTTAACAAAAAAGCAAACGATAAAAATGTGAAAGGTCATATGAAATTTAATGCGATTATTGCGAGTTATTTAAAATGTTTGTTTAATGCTGCTACTATTTAAAATAAAAAAAAAGAAACAAGTAAATGTATCATCAGATACATGACATAAACATAAATTTCAATTAGGAGAATTAGAAAAATACCACATACATACTGAAAGATACGAGGACAAACCAGAACACAAAATCAAGTATAGTATGCATAAGATTGTAATAAGTTGTAAAATTATTTTTCATCTCACCAAGTCAAGTTAAATTTTTCATTTTAAGTTTAAGAAAAACGAATTAATTATAAATGACAAACCAAACAACAACAACAAAGAAATAAAAAATACATTATAATGTGATTTTAAAATAAGTGTGAAACGTGATTTTTCCGTATGATAACGTATATAAAAAAATAACACGAAACAACAACAATAACATTAAAAAAAAAAACTGCAATTCTAATCAATTATAAATATACCTGGATTTCACTAATCGCATCTTCTCGCATCGCGCCCCCCCACACACATACACGCATTTGCTTTACAACAGCGGTTTACGTTTCTCCTTTTAAATCGATCATCACTAATTTCGATCATCACAAGTCGCTCATGGCACAAATGTTTACCTTATCCGATAAAACGATGGTGTGACTGAATCAACCTGTATCTTAGAACGTTCGAAAACCCAATTATCCAAAACTACTTCGATTATGTAGGAACATACATGTTGATATGGCATCTTTATGTTACCTTTTTTCATTCCATTCTTTAACATAGAAAAACCAACGTGTCGCACCAACAAACGAATCATAAATGAGAAAAATGGAAAATTTTGATTTCCACACTTCTAATCGTCAAATAGTAATAATCGTAACAATAGTATGCATACTGATTGTGTTGAACATCAAATAAATATAAATGCGAATTAAGACAAACAAAAAATACATAAATTGAACAAATGATACATCATAAATTAGTTAACGTGAAATGCTATTTTGTAGTTTGTGTAGACTTTTCAATGTTGTTTCAAGCACTCACACACGCACACCTCAGTCATAAGATTCACTACGCCTCTGACCATTTTTTATAATAGTCAAATTTCGTTTACCCATCTTTCCCATGTCTTCACACTGTATGATATTACTACTTCTCTCTTATTGTTTATCATAAACGATATCAAAAAGTCTAAATTAAAGAAAAAAATAGCCCAATTCTTTTTTGTTCCACACACCATTGCAAAACAATATTCAAAAAAACTGTATAAAATCGATAAACAAATTATTATAAATTTCAACCCAAATCGATCATTGTAGATACAACAAAATGAGAATGCCGTGAAATAAATGGCAAAATATTTTAGATCATCACCAGCTGAACATGAAGTCCCAAAATATATATTTAAGATAAAACATCATGTACGAAAAATATTTACGACAAATCAAAAAAACACTAGAAAATTGCTAAAGTAAAATAAAACAATTTTCCAATCTTAAAAAAAGAGGAAAATTGAACACTTTCCTCTTCGAACAAAAATAATGACCAGGAAACTCTAAAATCCTTAGCAAATTGAAATAATTTCCTGTCTGTCAAAATATTCAAAGTTAGAGGGAATATTTTTTTTTTGCTGTAAAAACGGCCAAAATATTGATTGAAATAATTTGCTTCTGTTGCCCTTGTCATCTTTTGGAAGAATGTTTTCATGCTTTCCAGTTAAAACATGAAGTTCCCGACAAAATATGCTTTTTCTCTTTTTTATGAACGTTGCATTTATTTGTTGATCCTATATTTTTCATCTTCGCTATTTTTTATGAAAACATTTAACGAAATATGGCCAAGATAAAAAATGAACCAAAAACGAAAGTTTGATAACATACTTTTGAGATTGGTTTTGCTTATTTATTTACAATAATATCCGTAAAATAGTTCAATTTCAAAAAAACTCGAAATTACTATAAAAATATGCATATTATCGAACGTTCGTCATATTACATCGTTTAGTTGCTTTCAAAAATACATATTTCATAATGGTCAAAGTCAATCATCCCCGCAGTAGTCTCATTTAGAGGTAGAGAAAAGAATAATCAACATTTATAGCATAACTGATAAAAATGAGTAAAACCAATTCAGATAAATTTATAATATTTTTCCGTTTATTTTTGATCGTACTTCATTATATGAGTTTCTAAAAAAATAATTCGCAGGGGTAGCGATACTTTCTTCGACAAGGATGTTTATCATTTCAACAAAACAAAAAAAAAATCTTTAAAAATGACTAGCAAATGAAATTGATGTAATTCAATTATAAAAAGACAAAAAAATGAAACTTGATGTCCGCACATAATCGGCAAGTTTTAAATGTTGTTTAGTTTTCTGCTGACAAACAAAAAAAAATCAATCAGTTGTTTTGAAATGCTTGCACTAAATGACGTAGCTATACACAATCCAAAAGATAGATTTTAGCCTCGAACCGTTCTTATAGAGAGGAACATAACATTAAAACTAGAAAGTTGTGTCTTACAATATTTAAAGAAAAGAAAAAAAAAAACAAAATAAATGTATATTTTAATATACGAACCAAAGGATCAAGTGATGAAAATGTAGATTTCAATATTATAAAACAATTCATGTTTAAAATTGTTTATACCTTGTTCTGAGTCCAACAAACATTTTTCTAGCCCCATCATCTTCACGTGAATACCTATAAATAAATATAAAATAATGTAAAAAGATAAACAAATCAGAAAATTAGTTACATGTGGTTCGCTTCGATACAATCTTCGCAACAAAATAAAAAAAAGTAGGCAATTTGTTTCTATTTTGTTCAAATCTTCATTTCTTTTGTTTCGCATTGTACTTTGCTGGTGCATAGTAAAGTTTACAAACAAATTAAAAACTATTTGCTACTGCGTGTTATAGTTTATAGCTGGCCGTTAAATGCAATCGTGCGATATGAAAATTATTCTTGGTTTTTCTCGCTCAGTTTCTATGTAGGACTCTTTCACTCTCTCCAGCTATAATTTTAAAAATCTGTTTGAGAAAACAGAGAATAATTAACAATTTACAAATTGAGCCACTGAACAATTTTCATGTTGCACAGTAGAATTTACGGCCAGCCCAAGTTTGCTAGTTGACCTTATAAAATGAAATTTATTCAGTGTTTTCTCCATTTGTGTGCGTTATCCCTATTTGACAGTTAGATAAACATATCAAAAGAGTAAGAAAAACACTTCGAAAGAAAAAAAAATCATATGAATTAAGGGAATAAATGAGAATCAAAAACGTTGTTGATACAATAGGGTGTTTCTCATATCTGAAAAATAAAAAAGTGCCTAGTATCAATTTAAAGTACAAACAATTATGTGACAATTGCTGGTATTCACACAATGCATCGATCGACATTAAGACTTCTCGAAGCAAAAAAAAATGGTTGTGACGTCTCGCTACGATGTATGAATGCAATCAGACAGCAAAATAAAACTTATTGAATAAACATCGACAGCGATGTTATTATGCATTGGACATTGAATGATGTTGATTTGAAAATATGTATTGTCATTTTTGAAACTTTACCCATCCTGTATCAGATTTCCCCCACTTTCTCTATAGAAATGAGATTATTTTTCCGACTTGAATTTGTCAAGAAATGTGATTTTCAAAGTTTTTCAATAATTTTTTTTCGATAATATTTGACTGTCCGTCATTTCCAATGAAAAAACTATTTTCACATAAAATAAAAATTGTCTTTCAAAACAAATATGATCGGAACATTACGAACATTTTATTTTCTACTAACGACTGACCACAGATAATTTCGAACGGTCATACAAAATTTAAAAAAAATGTGGATGCGACCGAAGCATAAGACAAAAAATATTATTATTGATAATTCAAAATCGATCAGTTCAAAAAGCAGCAGAAAATTGTCAAATTCATACCACACACGAAAGACGACATTTCAAGCTCGAATTCTGCTCTCTTCGTTTTTCATCTTTTTTTACGGCGATAATTCTAAATACCGAACGATACGCTGTATGAATACCATCGACTGACATAGAATTTTGCGCATTTTAAATTAAAAGTAGGCACTTTACGTTGTTGATATATATTTAAAATTGATAAACTTAGCAAATAATGTAAAGCACCTGCTAAAACATGAAAAAGGATGACAAAAGATACATATGTTCATATGTATCGTTGAGAATGAACATGAATTAAGAGATGTATTGCTTTCTGCTCTCTCCTATAGACATTTCTGTACATGAGAGCTAAAGGTGGGGATCCTTAAGTGAATTTCATTCTCATCTGCACATATATTCAATGTATTAAATTATACACCATATACATGCAACGATCACCAATTTTTGACTACTATCTATTCTGCGATAACGAATTTTTTTTTGAATCATTATCATCGTTTGATTATTTGGTTTCATTTCAGTTTGAGTTCATCATAAATTTTTTCTTCAAACAAAAATTCATTATTTATGATAAATTAGTATCTCTGACTTTAAGCATTAATATAATATGATTTGATCTTAAAAAAAACCCAATTTTTTGTTGAAATTCGTTTCATAGTTGAAAGTAATTGATAAATTGTGTATCGTTTGCTTGAGTTGGAGTAAATAGAAAATAATTATAAAATGATGTTAAATGTCACAAAACTACATCAAAACCAACAATCAATGTTGTACAAAAAGTTAACGTAACAAAAATAAATAATAAACAAAATAAAAAAACCAAAATGTACTGTAATTATTATGAAATAAACATTATTTCGCTAACAATCTGAATTTTGACATCGATCACATTACTAACTAAGCAAATCGCAAATAAAATCAAACAATGAGAAACACGAAGTATCCGAGAATGTTATGCGAACAAACAACAAAATAGATAAATAATCACATCTTCAGCATAAATGAGTGGAATTCATACAAAAAAAACAAACAAACTTACAGATTACATAAATAAACAAATTGATGAAGAAATGAAAAAAAAATGAACTACTATTATTACAAAAAAAAAAGAGATTTGAACAAATAATTAAGATATTTCAAACAAAAAATGGGATGACAAAAAAATGGCTAAAATGTGTTGCTAATTAAAAATGTTAATAAATTTACCGAAGATTTTCATTTTACAAAAATTGAAAAACAAATTTAACCGTTTTTTTAATTTTCGCGCTTTTTTATTTAAATGCTTGCATTTTAATTGCATCGACATCTGTGGTATTTTTAGGTAAGTTTCGAAATCCTAATAACAGATACAGACAAGTTGAATTGTCGATTATAAATCTTTTCACATCACCGTCCATAATTAATATGTGTCGATTTGTGACCCACATTCTATACGTTTTGTGAAAAAGTCGAAAAAATTCTTCAATGAAAAATATAATCGGTCCGAATACATGCTGTAGTACAACGTACATTACAAAGTACGTTATAAGGTTTTCATGACCAAGTTCAGAATGACAGCTGGTGTTGCAATACATACACACTGAATTGAAAACAATGCGTATCCATACACATAATGCGCATACAAATACATGCGCATAGGCTGTCTCTCTGTCATCGAAAGTGTTAACTTCAAAGATGGAGGCCAACAGTAGATAGATGTATTATTTTATTATTATCCCTGATTCAATATCGATCTTCGGCAGAAAATTAAACGATAAAACGCATAAACCAATGTTAACAATAGAAATTTAATAATCGGACACCATAGCGATTCAAATAAAAGTATCAGATTTACCAAAAGTAGAACAAACAAAGCGAAACAGAGACAAAAAAGACTTCTTGTTGCTGTTGTTGTTGTTTATTGAAAATAGTTTTTTCTTCTTAAGATATTACAAAATAATATATATATATATATATACAAATATATGTAGAAAAAGATAAACCAATGTGCTGACTGACTAGTGCAAAACAGTGTGAGATTCAATGAATTTGCCAACAAATCAAGCGACCAGCTTAAAAAGAGAATAGACATTCGTTGGAATTGTGTGTACGGATTGTTTTATTTAGATGTTTCAGTGGGTCTACATGCAGTGGGTCTACATGAATACCAAGGTTTATTGATTTGATTTTAATTTGGTAATATATGTAGATAAAAACATAGCGATTTCATCAAAAATGCATGAATAATGTTATGCATAATATACCAATGGTTCCAATGAATATATCGATATCGTAGTGAATTATTTTGCAATATTGTAAAATACCCAATAGAAGCGCGATTACCTATTTATCTATTCATTCACATTCGCAATACTGGTTGTGTTTGACTTGAAATCATGTTATCTTACCGATTGTAAAGTTAAATTCAATTTTTGAGTATATCTTGATGTTTTACCCATTTATTTGATTTTTTTTGACGCCTTACTCATTTCAACAATATTTATTCAATCAACCGCTTTTTTTGACTCGATGTTACTTTTTCGGTTCTGTTGTGCATTTCAAATATTCATATAGCCGTTTGATAAAACCATAAACAAAATAATAACAACACCAAATTTCTATGCAGTCACTAACTTATTTCTGTTCTTTTTTTTTTTTTTTTCAGAGCGTTGTTTGAATCATAAACGACGGGACGATTGCAAAAATTATGTCTGGTAAAATACCGAGGGGCAATTCACTTAAAAATTGCCTTTCTATTATTGATTAATTCTTATTGATTCTTTTTCGATTATTTTAAATAAATTGTATTCTTTTCTTTTGTGATTTCCCCCTTAGGTAAAATACCAAATATAAAACGTAGAGATCAGAACGCATCATCTTCATCCAATTCGTCTCTGTCTTCATCAGGTGGTGGTGACGCCGTGGGAATGTCAGCTGATCTTGCTTCATTTTTCGAGTGCCCAGTATGTATTTTCATTTTAAATTGATATTTTTAACCAAGAAATGCATAAATGATAACATATTAATGGCCTCCTAAACTTTTGGATCGATTTATTTTTCAGGTTTGTTTTGATTATGTTTTACCACCAATTTTGCAATGCCAAAGTGGTCATTTGGTGTGCTCGAGCTGTCGGTCAAAATTAACCTGCTGTCCAACGTGCCGTGGGTCCCTTGGGAATATTCGGAATCTAGCAATGGAAAAGGTAAGACAACATTTTTTTTGAAATTGGAATTTATTCTCATGTTTTTTCTTCTATCGATTGTAGGTTGCATCGAATGTTAAATTTCCATGCAAGCATGGTTGCCACGCTTCCTTACTATATACAGAAAAAGTTGATCACGAGGAAACGTGTGAAAATCGACCATATTTATGTCCATGCCCTGGTGCCAGTTGCAAATGGCAAGGTTCATTGGAGTTGGTGATGCCACATTTGATGATGTCACACAAAAGTATCACAACGCTACAAGGCGAGGATATCGTATTTTTAGCGACCGACATAAATCTACCAGGTGCCGTCGATTGGGTTATGATGCAGTCATGTTTTGGACATCATTTTATGCTTGTACTGGAAAAACAAGAGAAATATGATGGTCATCAGCAGTTTTTTGCTATCGTTCAATTAATTGGATCGCGAAAGGAAGCGGAAAACTTTGCATATCGTTTAGAATTGAATGGACATCGAAGACGTTTAACGTGGGAAGCGATGCCACGTTCAATACATGAAGGCGTTGCCAGTGCAATTCTTAATTCAGACTGCCTTGTTTTTGATACGTCAATTGCACAGCTATTTGCCGACAATGGTAACCTTGGAATTAATGTGACGATTTCGATTGTTTGAAAGGCATAAAAATTGTGTCTAATGGACACGAGACTAAATTGTGAACAAACTGACGTAAAAGTTGTCATTTAATCGTTTTTTTTTTTTTAAGATCGATTGTGTAAATTATAATACGCATTACATTTCTTCTACACCGTCTTTAGTCTATTTTTCCATTTCTGCTACTGGAAGACAAGACAAGACAAACATTAAAAAAAAGCGAAAAAATTAAATTTACAAAACATACGCATAGAATTTAAATTTATCGAAACAAGTGAAATAAACAAAAAAAAAAATCGTGATGTTAAATTTATTATTGATTTCGAATTTCGTTTTCGAATAAAAAAAAATCAATAAAATGTGAATTGAAATACACCAATGAAATCAATTCGAATGCACTAAATAAAATAGTAACACAAAAATAGAAATGTATTACACACTATATGACAAATAACATCAAATTTAGATAAGAAAAAAAAACATACTTGCAAGCTACCAAAAGGTAGTCCAAACGACTGCTCAGCCAAATAGTGTGTATTCGCATTTCTACATTGATTTCATTTTTTTAAATGTTCTTTTTTAATTAAAAGCTATGATATATACGGATTACTTCATCTAATCTACTACTTAAAGACCTATTTTAAGTGAAAAACAAAAGCAATTTGCACGAGAATCAGTCATCGTCATGGTGGTCATTCATTCTCTCCAAAGAGATTTTTTTTAATTAGAATTCGATTCACGTGCAAAACATACGCGCAATAAAAAAAATACAAACCAATTAGTATCGAATTTTGAAAGCTGCTCCAAGCCCTCTAGTGTGTATCAATTTTTTTTAGACTATACAGCATATTACCCATGTGCTTGTGTTGTTCCTTAAAAAATAAAATTAAAATGCAAACATTCTCATACTTTACTCAATAAAACGCTACATAAAAGACAAAGATAAGTAAACAATCAAAACCATTGTTTTCCAGCATTAAAAAAGAGGAAAATTATAAACAAGAAATAAATAAATATTTTTTTTTCAAAGTTCTCGTTTCACGCACATTCTTATTTATAGCTAAATTGTTAACTGCCCCCAAATGACCGGCAAATCAATCAATCTTTGAACCTCACACGATATAATTCAAGTGATAAGTGATTTGGAATTTATATTTCATTCAAGAACTTATGAGTTCTGGCAAAAGATTCAGGTTTATGCACTAGAGGGTTGAAAGAAAGTTTTGGGTTTTGCAGCGAAATAAAATTTAAAAAAAATGTTGCCGATCAAATAGAAACGAAATAGATAAAAAATCAGTAAACGGTTACTATACCTTACCGGCATTTTTTCTCTTTCTTTTTGTTTTTTTTTTTGTCAATTTCTGAAACACACACTGAAGTTTTGCACTCACGAAACTATTTATTAATTTTAGATATACCTTTTTTATATTTTTTACATTGCACTCATAATGCTTAAACATAATAACGATTTTAAAAAAAGAAATTTGATCGTAAATCAAAATACTCGTCTTTGATTTGTCAACAAAGACGTACTAAGGCGATTTCAAATTTTTAGATAAATGCGAAAGTTAAAATTCGAAACAATGTGTTTTTTTGTTTTCAAACTGCCACTTAGATTGAATTGTTGATAAAAATCCCGACGACTTTAATGTGAATGCAAAATAATAAAATCAAAGGTGAAAAACCACTTTGAAAAAAAAAACATGCATCCAATCAATTTTATTCTCTTTGTGTTTGGTCTTCATAAAATAATAAAAAGTAATTTGTTTTTTAAAAAGCGTTTCTTCGCACAGTCGAAAAATCGTATGGTAATAGATGTAAAAGATGTAAAAACGTATGAGCGCACGTACCAGTCATAGCGTCGGCTGATATTTTCTTTCTGTGTATGTATAATCCAGATTCAACCCGTGTTAAATACAATTTATTTATTTATTTTCCATGAACGAAGAAAAACTCGAACGTTGTTTCATTTGAGCATTTACGGATTTCACACAAGAAGTGTGAGGTAAACTGTCTGCAACGGTGTGTTCTTGTGAAGCATCGTTCTTATTTGTTGAACGAAAAACAAATCCGCCTTTCTGTATTCAATTCAGTCCATTTCAATAGTAGAGTCCCCATGCAACTCCTGGCACATTTTTTCTTAAATTCTTTGAACATTATTTATTAAATTTTTGCTTGATGCGCCGGTAAAAAAATCATATTATGAAATACAAAATGACACATTAAGAAAAAATGTGTCAAAAGTTGCATACCCAATGAGCCATTTCACGTAGGCATAACTGATAGGCCTAACTGTATCATACCAAAAATTGATGTCTCAAAAAAAATCATTGAAATTACGAGACATAACATCAAGGATAAAAAAATGTGCATATATGTCTCTATTTATGCCTAAAATCTATCATTTAGGCTCATTGGGTGGGGGAAAGAAAATGTTCACATTTGATAAAGTCACATTTTTTTGAAGAGCTTGTGTTGAATGGACTTATCTATAAAAAATATAAATGAAAAATGCATTTTTTTAAATTTAAATTTGGTTTTAATAAATAAGCACTTTTAATTCGAATACAATTAATAATTATAATTATTTCATCTTTTTTTTAATTTCAAACAGACATTTTCGATTTCAGTTCAGTTTCACATTAAATCGTTTTGTGTTACATAGTTTTTTTTAGAAAACTTTTCACAAATCTAATTCTTTTCCTACAAACGTTACATTCCATTCTGCCATAATTGATATAATTAATTTACTGAGTAAATTGAGAAAACTGAAACAGAATAATAATAATAAATATAACAAAATTTAATCTTTTTTTCATTTAAAAAAAATAATCCTATTTTCGTCGACTAGATTACATTTCAATACATTTTAATATTGGAATGTCACAACTATGTACAATTGTACAGATATTTAAAAAACACGTTTTATGTGAACTTAATAATCGTAGATATAAAACAGTTTGAGTGGCCTTGATTTAACAGGTGTGTTTGTGTATGGTGCACCAATTCCAATTTAATTTACTATTTCAGTCACTTGTTTAAACTAAAAAAAAGTAAATCTATTGAAGTCGTTTTCTCCGTCACAAACCGAATGAAACAGAATCATCTATACTTAAAAAAAACTGTAAAAATGTTGTCATATGTGCGTTGCGTTATATCAATTTTAATTATACAAAATGTTCGTATGGAAAAAAGGCATGTTACAGTAGTAGTAGTTTTTGATTTGTTTCAATTGCAACTGTCAATTGACCAGCAGAATTTTTCCTTTTTTTCAATCAGTGAAATGTATTCGGCCATCGCTTCACCGCCGTTTTCCACATCGCACAGTGATGCGATTAGTTGTTCCTCATCATCTTCGGTTACAATCGATTCATTATCTATGCTATCATAATAGTGGCCGGATTGTGATGCAGGTCGTTTTATAACAAAACTTTCGTTATTTTTCGATGTGGTTGGCATCTTTTGATCAAATACCATATGATTGTTATTGAAGTAAATCATGGGACTAATGTGCGTTTGTCGTGCATTCAGTTGTTCGTTGCTTTCTTTTGGATATGAATGTGATGCCATTGTGCCGTTCAATTGTTCCCACGTTTTGATAAGATTTGGTTTTACATTTCCAATTAGTCGGCAATCGGTATTTATTGGTTTCGATGTTGTTGCATTTTCATTGTTGCTCTCGAATATATTCAATTTGAATGATCGAAATTTGGGATCGTTGAAATTTTCGGTGTTGATCATTTCATGTTCATATAGTTCCGTTTCGATTTTGTCGCCCTCATCTTTTTCACCGATCAACAATTGTGGATGTCGGTATGCCATATTTACAAATCGTTGCTGAAGCGCTTTCAATGGATTGTATGTTGTCATTGCGGACGGTTGAAATATTGCCGGTGGTTCACGATTTCTCATCAAATATTCTCGAATTAAATCTGGATTATATTCAACATCATCAATCTGTGGATAAATTTGAAGCCAGCATTATAAATTAAATCAATACATTCACTAATGATGCGGACAAAAGAGAATATTTAGTGGTTAAGGTTATTAGTTTTCAAAAACACTTAATTCCATTAGATTAATTTAGACACGACGAACAACATTTAGATTATATTTTTAGCTATAATTTTGATGTTAATAAACAAACAGTTCAATGGACGTGCATGATTTCATAAATGTTTGTTAGAGTGTTAAAATCAAATGTTGGTTCTTTCATTAATAGCTGAATATTTGAGGTTTTTGGTAGTATTGAATGAACTAGCTCAGGAATGGTTAAACAAATTTGCGGTCAAAATCTTCATATCACGAAAATACTTGCTTGCAAAAAAAAAAAAATCAAATCAAAAACTACTTTTTTCGTAAAAAAAACTAAATACGATCTAAAAATCCAAGCATATGGTTTATTTTAATGAAAAAAATCTAAATGAAAAAAAAAACGTCAAAAATAACAACAACGAATATAAACTAATGAATATAAAAACTGAAATTAAATCAAAATATGGAACTTACGAAAAGTAAATGAGGAGAGAAGTTAATGCGCCTTAAGTTCGTGTGCAATATTGTGTGTGTTTCTTATAAAATGTTTTGTTGTTGTTCGATTTATTGTGGGTTCATGTTATGTGTTGTATAAATCAAGAGTATGTGAAGTCAACATTCGCAAAATGCGCAGGATGAATGGCGTTTATTGTCTTTATTGTTGCTGTTGCATCGTTCAGCGTGAATATGATACGATTGGATATTAAAGCGCGAATTCCACAAAACAGACATATACACACACAACAATATATTTTGCGGCGACAGAGCAGATTTTGATTAGTTGCTGCAACGGCGATGGCTCATTAAATTAATTGGCTATCAGGATCAGTGTTAGTCAAAGAACGTTATTCGTGCTGATGTTTTTCCGTTTGCCGGCTCAAGCATTCATGTGCGGCGGGCAAAATTTTGTTTCAATCCTAAACCATGGAAAACCGTTTCGACGAATGGCCGTGAAAGTCCTCATCTTCGCACAGCACACACACACACAAATGTTTTAGTGACAATTGGAATGAAAAATAAATTCACAAAAGAGAAACAACAACAAGAAAAAACAGAAATAAAAAAACATCATAACCAAAGAAAGATCGAGAAAAAAAACAGAAAGAAAGATAAATAGAAAGAAATTCATGCAAATTTGCAGCGTTTGCTGAGATAACCAATTTAAATGAAAAACGTGAAAATTAAAATTTTAATATTATTGTTTTATATTGTTACACTAATCACAACATAAAGGTTTTGATTTGTTTCATTTTTTGTTTAAACAGAAAAAATATATAATAAAAAGAAGGTGATTAACGGTCGCACACGTAAAGAATTAAAATTATTCTAAAGCATTTTCAAACAAGAAGATTTTTTTTTATATGTGAAAACTAAATGTATAAATTTCAGTAAACAATCTAATGGAATTCTTCATTTTTCATTCTTCTTTTCCTTCTTCGCTTTTTTGTTTTAAATATGTACAAAATATAAACTCTCGAATCCGTAATAATCCCAGTTACATTTGGATCGTTGCGGGTGGACAAATCAATCGAATTTTGTTGGAAATAATCGTACAGCATCAAGCCTAAATCGTTTTTTTTATACAGATCTTTTTTTTCTTTACAAATTACAACAACAAATCTATGCACAAAAAGCGTAGTTTTTGATTGCTGCACTATTATTTGGAAGAAAATAAGAGACATTTCTCCAGTCGAAACGACTCATTTGTGATATTGCAAAATTAACTCTATACCACAATTATTCGTTTTTTTTTTTTAATTTGAGTTAGTCCAACTCAGTTTTTGTTTTTCAAATATATAGAAAAATAAACAATATTCTGACAATTAATTGCGTGCGACAAAAAAAAAACGTTCTGATGATTTTTTGTTTGTTAAAATAAATTGGACTTCGAAAATAATTTGTAATTTGTTGATTTTGTTATTTCTCTGAGACCAGCTGCGTTATTTGTCACATTTGAAACAATATCGTCGTGAACAAACATCACATAATTCATAAGTCTTCTTAAAAAAAATACTTTTTTCTATTATAAATGTTCATTATTTTTTAAATATGAAAATACAATTGCTTTTGTCTGTCTATATCAATTCTTTCAAAATAGTTAATCGGAATAATAAATGTATACACATATTGTATCGTATGCTCCCAAGTCGATCATAATGCCAGCTAATTGTTTTTGTTCTAATCCATAGTTAATTAGTAAAATGTCTGTCCTCCCTCAGCGATATGTATATATGTATAAAATGAATGAGCAAGTTCGGTCGAAACACCGTTTTAATCAATTTGAGTGTTTGGTCTTTTTAAATTAACATTTTTGAAAATGAACTGGATAACTTTAACTCTTTTTTTTAAAAAATGTTCCTATTTGTTTCCCTTTTCAAATACTTTCCCAAAAAAAATATCATAAATAAGTAATAATGGCTGAAAATTAGATAATTTAACAAAAATGTAAAAAAAAACAAATAACTGACATTTTTGACGCCTGAAAGCTGATGCACAAATCATTACAATTGCTTAGTTCTTTTTGGACGTAAATCACAAACGATAGTCGGGAGTGGCAAGCCCAGACGCACAAAAATCTGTATTCCCCTCCACATGAGTAGTTAAATTTATGCCTTTTTTCCAAAAATACTGCTCGTTATTGGGCAATATTGAGTTTGTGTTGTTCATTTATTTTTTGTTTGTTAAATTCTAAGCATATTCCAAATTCTGCGTAAATTGGTTTGTACCTTTTCGGTTTGTACGGGTTCGGAGGTATTCGATAAATCGATGCCTTTGCTACCAAAACTATTGCTACTAACACGTCGGATTGGTGAATTATTGGCGGAATTTTGCTGTTTCTTTTGTCCAATGGAAAAGCTCGAGCTCAGATCTTTTTTTGAATTGGATTTGTATAGATGATTGCTACTGTTGTTGTTGCAATTGCTATTATTTAGATGGTGTGTGGGTGTGCCGGTTGAATGAATTGGTGATTGTGGTTGCGTTGATGTGACTGATGCTTGATGTGATGGTGATGTGTGCATACGAGACAATGTCATTGAATCCATATTTCGTACTTTTGATGTGAGTGATTCCCGTTTACTTTTTGGTACTGGTGAATTTTTGGCTGGATTTGTTCGGGTCGGTGATGATTTTGGCGTCGAAACGGGTATCGACGATGAACTGCTTCGATTTGTATTATTTAATGACATATCTTTGCGTAGACTTTGTGCCGATTCGGGCCGATAAAGATTTGGTGATGTTGAAATCTGTGTAATTTTTTGTTGCATTGAATTTGATACATCATATCGACTATTTAGACTGCTGGTACTTTTATTGAGACTTTTATTTGACGGCGGTCCCGATGGGCTGCGTGAATTTACAAAATTTCGTCCCGTTGGCGGTTTCGGTGCTAAATAACTCTTTGAACCCGGCAATGGAATTTTACTCGGACGATATTTTGATGTTGTACCACGTACGCTACTATCACGTTCCGCATTATCGTGGGCCGATTCCGTGCTACTTGTATTTTGTAGATCATCTAATACCAACGGTGTCATTGCTTTCATACTTGGCGTCGACACTTGATTCATAATCACTGACGAACCATAATCCGATTTCATTGATTTGGATGCCATTACACGTAATTGTGCTTTTGTGCCTTCGAGTTCAATATTTCGCTCTTCCAACTGAAAAAATATCATTTTTTAAAAATTCATTCAAAATCCTGATGCTATACGCAAAATAAAGACTTACTTGAAACCTTAGGTCATCAATGTCCTCTTTCGCCTTATCTAATTTTTTGATTAGGTATATTTTCGACTTAGTTGCTTGTTCTAGTCTCTGTGTCAGAGCCTATATCATATGAGGAAAAGAAAGAGTTGGTTAACGGATTATTTTTTTCATCATCATAAGTATGATTGTAAGATAACATCATTCATATACCACGCAAGAATGATAAATTACCAAATTATGTGATATATATATGTTTTAATTTGTGCTCGTAATAAATATTTAAAAAAAAACATTGAATTCCTATTCTTTTCGTTGTGGCTCTTTCGTAACAACTTAACACACTCTGAGTCTTTCAGCCGTGCAGGCATTATAAATTTTCAAAAAAAAAAATGCGAATACAGTTCAAGCGTACGCGTATTAAGTAAATTTAATTTAAAAAGTTTGCTGAAGTGAGTCTCATAAAAAACGCATTTTAGTTACATACAATGAAGCAGCATGAGCACGATACATGCAGTTAATCTGTTTTTATTTCTCTTTAGATCAAAATCGACGGCAGCGACCGAAGCACCAAGCAACAACGGTACAATTATACACACATACGATCAATGTGAATGCAATGGATTTTGGTAATGCTTTCAAATGTTTCTCTAATTGGGCGTAAAAAATGAACGAGAGAAAATTTCAGCACGAACGCAAAAGGCAACACATTATTCGCATAAAATCTATTCGAAAAACCCCACCATCGAATAAGATTCCATATGTTCATTCAATACAACGAAAGCGAAACTATTTCAATTCTTTTTTTTTCTTCGATGTTTTTATGCGTCGTGTGTACGTGTGTCTAAAATGGAATTATCATCGTTCGACAAATTGAAATGTGGCGAAACAAACTGTATACTTGTATTGAAAATTTTCACATGTTAACTAATGTGGCTCCCATGGCGAGGTGAGAATTGAAACGAAATACACGCAGATCTATTGTCTTCCGACCGGAACTAAATATGACAGGTGATAGTTGATTAGACGAAAATTGATTAAACGCATGAACAAAAAAAATGAGACATCCACTTTTTTGTGGCAAACATTGACCAAAAATCAACAAAAGCTCTCGTTGCAATTTATACGAAAATAAAATTACTTTTCATTGTATACGATTCGTTTGCAAATTACGAATTCGAGTATCGAATGACACAGTCTATTTAAAAAAAATTGTATGACCAAATCGTTTTTTTTTGTTCAATCTTTTTGATTTTTCATGCAATATATTTTGATCGAGTTGCATCATTTCACGAGAAAGTTTAGCATACAAAAGTCTAGCGTTAACGTAACGAATGCATTAAGTGTTATTTTGCAGAAAATGCATTCTTTTGTGCAAATCACAACCAAACAAACATATGCAATGACAACTAGAGTTTATAATCCATTTCAGTTTGCAATACTTTCTTAACACCGGTTGATTTTTCAATGGTTTCTTTTTTCGTCTTTGTTTTAGCGTCGCATGAAAACATTGCACAAAATTACATTTACCATTATAATGGTATTCGGTCTCTTAACATATGATTAAGTGCTTAAAAAAAAATTATAGTATTATTTTTGTCATTCAATTTTGAAGTGTGTCTACAATTTCCACATCGAAAGGGAAGCTAATTTTGTGTAGCTGTGAATTCTGTGATATTTTGATTTTGCTTCAATACGAAAGTATTTAATTTGATAAATACGTTTTGTTTGTGCCACCAAAATTATTGCACATCAGACATCTGTATGTGGAATGCGTTATATATTGTCAGTTTATTGACCGCAAGAAAAATAAAATAAAATATAACGTGTGAAATGAAATCGAAAGTTACTTTTCTTTCTTAAAGTGTGCGGAGAGATGAGTTTGATTGAGCATACTGGCAAATATAAGATAAAATTGTGCAATGAAAGTACTTCACATGTTTTCGCATTCTCAAACCGCATCATACAAACCGAGAGATAATATCAAATTCGATTAATTCTTAATTCAAGACCATTAACCGTCTGATATAGTATAATAATGGCAGTGTCTACAGCATCATGGTTATCATCATAATCATCAACATTTGGAGTTTTGAGTACATTTGGTATCATGTATGCGCGAGTGCAATGTATGATTGAAATGACGCGCAAAATGAACGAAAAAAAAACGCGGTTTCAAAAAAAGAGAAATGAGAAGAATGATGTATAAAATATAAATTGAATAGAGGCTTTGCTATAAAAGAGCGTTGATTGTATAAAATACCATTCCATTTGAAACATACATGAAAAACTGAGATCAAAAATTGAATTCAGTTCTCATCATTCGCATTAAGTTCACAAATAAATTGATGTTCAATTAAACTAAATTAGAAGCAATTAATTCAGAGCAAAAAGCCAATGCACACCCACTGGCTGATTCAAGACTTTTGAGTTGAAATCATTTCGTTGTTTTTAATTCCAATTCAGAATCAAAGGTATGCGGCTGTTTATTGAACTAGAACTGCGATACGATTTCCTTTTACAAGAGAAGCGCGTGTTTTTTTTTAATTGAAAAAAATTATCATAAAATTAATAATAATTGCAATAAGCATAGTTGCTGTATGTTTAAATGTTAAAATGAATTGACCGTCCTTGTTTCATAAAAAAACATTTTCTATGCATGTTTTTTCAAAATATGCGTACGCTTATGCGGTATGAGGTAACTTCCGTTCTTGCATTGGCTATAATTCCATTGCATTACACACAAAATTTTGAGCAATAGTATTTGGATTTTCTTATAAAATTTTTAATTTGAAACTGACCTGATTTTGAACTGTAATTGTCAATAAATGTCGTTGCAGTTCGACGATATTTGTTTCTAATAATATGGCAGCTATTTTTCTGGAATCGGCCACTCGCACTTTACTACATCGATTTGGCGAACTGACCAAACCATCTAAACGGCCCAATGTGTATTCTTGTTGTTTATTTGCTTGCGTTATCGTTCCATCGCCGAACAATTCACTGTTCATATCAGTGTCCACAGTGACTTTTGAATTTGGTAATTGCGATGATCCGGATGACTTAACAATGACTGCTGAAAATGTATTATTTGTAACGGTATTGCTATTGCCACTAAACTTATTTCCCAACAACACATTCGAATGATGATACGTTGATGTATCCGGCGACGATAGTTTTCGTACAGCCATCGATGAGCGTTGACGAGTCTTCGGCAAATCTGCATAACTGTTTAATTTCCATATGTTTATTAAAAGCGACGAGGAAAAGAAAGAACATGAATATTTTGTTTTGAATTGAAAAAAAAAAAAATGAAATGTTTGCCATACCTCGCTGGAATGTCATTTCGATCGGAAATCAAATCATGCAATCGGCTATTTAGCTCTAGTTTTTGACTAAGTGCAATTCGTAATTGTTCCTCTAGATCACGTTTGACTATGGTTAATGCATTCACATCGTCTTCCATTTGATTTGTTCGTATTCGACCGGCCACCACTTCGGCTTCCATTTCAGCTAATTTATCAAGCAAACGATCACGATCTTTGCGTAATGTAACCATATCTTCACCATTTATCCGATTCAATTCCATTTGAAATATATCGGTTAAATGACGATTGCTTGTTTCATGTGTGGCCATATATTGATGATCATGATCATGGTGTAAATGATGTGAATCGGAATTTTTACCATCACCACCTTCTATCAGCCGCAAATGTTCCATTTCATCACGTAGCCGTGTACTTTTTCTATGTATCACATCTAATAAATTCCATAATTCGTCTTCGGCTTCATGCGATACGCGCTGGAAGCCGGATGCTGAATTACTACTACTACTGCCACCACCGATGGCAGTTGTAACGCCAGCTCCATTTGTTGACGTCGCACTATGCGTCTCCTTTGATGAGCTGGTTTCGGTGGAAAATCCCGAGTCTTGTATAACACTAGCATTATTACCTTCGCCACTCTTTGGTTCCTTCTTATTACTATGCGAATTACTTCGGCTTCGAGTCAACGAAGACGAATTATGAATATCGGATGTTTCTTTGTGATTTAGTTTACGTCGAACACGAATACCTGGTTCCCAGTCACGTCTGCGCATGTTCGCATTTTTTTTTTATTGATAGAAAATTAAGCGGAAAAAAAGAAGAAGAAAATCAGAAATGTGTATCACATTTAAAATTCATTTGAACGGTTTACTTTTCATAAAAGGTCAAAAGGGTACAGTTTTTATGTTTCGTTTTGTTTTTCGTCTTTGTTTACTTACCTTGAAGCCAACAATGACGCTGACGGCACACCGGTACTGGACGCTGATATTGAAGCCATTTTATTTTTGAGATCTGGAAATGTTTCAATGACCAAATCCCGAAATTCCAACAATGCGCCGACTTCATTCTGCAGTTCCTGCATTCAAAATTAAACAATGAAAATTAATGTCATTTATAAAAGAATTGTTTTCACATGGAAATTTATTTATCTAGATGATGGCAACAAATCAAAAGAATAATTGTGCATTTTTCATTGATTACATTTTTAAGTTTTATCCAAAATTGTAATGTTTTCATAACTTCCCAAATCAGAATCAATAACCATAATTTAAACACAGAAAAGCATTCATTGCACAAAATCACTTCACTCATTGGGATTATTTACGTATGCACACAAAACTAATACACAATAATCACTTTCAATCTTCTTCGTCTTTCTTTCTTTTTTTTTCACTCTCTCTGTGTGTCTTGCTCGCTGTCTTTTTTCACATCTCTTCGATTTTATACCTCTTTCTCAGTTCGGTTCATTTCCGAGGAACGTAACATTTAAAAAAGCTTATCTCATTTTGAACACAAGATAAGACTTTAATTCTGCGAATGGAAATTTTGAGTGTGTGTGTGTGTGTGTGTGCATGGATGTATAGTATTTTATGAATGAATAATAATTGCTTGTTTTACCACGACGAATCTGTGTAAGCGAATTGCCCGAACAAAACTGATTTACTCGCACAGCCGAACAATATACAATGTTTGAGTAAATACAAATCAGACCGTTGCAATGTGAGTGCGACTGCAGTAATAAAAATAACAAAAATAATCGGTCGATTTTTATTTTTCCGAGCCGAACTTAAGTTTGATTGGAACAACCATCATAACACACAATAGCAATGATTCAGCTAATTGCCGTCTCGGTACCCAAAGCATAATTCGTAACAAATTAATTGGCGAATGCGATAAATTAAATTGAAAGAGACGCGCAGTAGCTGCAATAACAGCCATAATAAAACAATGTAAAATACAAATATTCCATTGCATTCTTATTTTTTGTTATGGAATAATCTTTAAGGCCAACTTTTGGCCAATTAATATCGGAACGACACACTTCACGTCTTCATTCATTTTTACACATCAAATTTCTGCGTTGCAGAGTTGTCAACGTCTCGTTTGGTTATGTTCGTTTCAGTTCGCATCATTTCCTCCCCGGGGGACTATAGTCGATAAGGTTCTCACTTTGGCTATAAAACATACTCGATTGTGCATGGGGATTTAGTGTCTTAAAGATTTTGGAAACAAACACAATCTGACATTGTTGATTAAATGCATTGGGTAAGAGTTAAAGTGACCCGAAATTTGGTTGAAAATAAAAAACAACATACTGTAACTTCAAACAAAGAATTTTTCATGTTGCCCTTTAATTTTCAGCGGCATTTCAGGCCACATCAATTCTTACCCATTCAAATGCAATCATCAAGTATATAGCGGCTTTGCCATTACAAATATACCTATGTTATCTATGTGTGTGGCTCTTTTTCTGTGTGCATCAACTGTGTACAGTTATTTTGCGCGAGTATTTTTTTTACCTTGAAATCATATTAAATAGAAAGTCTGAGTCGGTAACTCATGCATTACATGTTTATGTGTATTTTAGTCCAATACATGCCACACATGCAATGTCTGTTTTTATTGTGATTTTATAATGCGAAAAAAAAAGTAAATTATTTTTTTTATAAATGACTCGAGTCTGAATGCACACCAAAACCACTGTTGGGAATTTGGTTTTTTCAATATTCATGGGCTGAGCGAAACAAAAAGTAATAAACTGATGTAATTCCATAAAGTTCCTTGTTTTTTTTTTTAAATTCGCAAGTGTCGGTATTGAAAGCGAACGGCCAAAAGATGGATATGATTTTCGTTCGAATTTCATATTGACAAAATTGCATACATTGTTAACAAGGACACACACCATTGTACACCGCAAAACGTAATATTCTGCGGGCCATCGTCAGGGTGAACTATTCAATCGTAAAACTTATATGTATGCTTCGGGGCACAATTTTTTCAACGGAATACATGGTGCAACACTCTCATAGACCTGTAAGATGGTTTGTGGTGATGGTTGTGGTGTTGTTGATATCGAAAATAACATAGTGTGTGAAACACTTTCCCCTAGTCACATACATTTTTAATCGCTTTGAAACCACATCGAAAAGAACAATTCATATATGGAAATTGTGTGCACAAACAATGCGATTACAATGGTCGATACCATGAAGTTCATAAGGTAAAGTTCAAGATAAATGTTTTGTTCCATGTCATTTGCTTTTGTATGGCCGACTAAAAATCGTTAATTTTAAAATGAAACATTACACACAGTATGCATGCCAATCATTTGTCATTCACTGCATATTTATGCTGCTAAACACTGATTTTAGTTGCAAACGTACTTAATGAAAACCATAGAATGAATAGACAAAAAGTTTTACTGGAATAAAGAGTATGCTTTGAAGAACCTTCAAAACAATACAAAATTATAAACGATAAAATAAACTTTATTTCGCCGCATATCATTAAACAAATTAAAACAATATTCGTTAAATATCATTAGTTACCTGTAGAGATTTTGTTTGATCGTTCACGTGATAATGATATGCTCCCGATGATGTTCTCAATGGCATACACTCCATACCGCGCCTTGAAGTAAAAGTGCACAATTCACCCTGTAATTGAAGAGCGAACAAAACCAAAATCGCATTAAAATACTGAAATACTAAATACATACATTAGAAACTAAATAACATTAACAACACTTCAAAAAAAAAAAAAAAATTGCGAATGGAAATGAAAGACTCAAAAAAAAAATCCATCAATAATTATTATTATTGTCATCATTTGTAATGAGCTTAAAATTTATGTAATTCGTTGTCTAGTTCATTTATAATAGACTATTTCTAGTCGCCAAATAGATTTGTTAAAATCTTTTGTTCGGTCTAACACCTTGTTGAGTGTCTTGTCAATTAGTTGCCATTAATTTCGTTGCATTGTGAATTGTCAATAGCGGTTCTCTCTTGATTTAATTCCCATTACATCGATAATGTGATTTTGCATCGATTGATAAAAGAAAACAACAACAATTCATTTCGAATTGACGATGGCTAAGTTGTTTTTTCTATGCTACTCGTGTATAAAACTCTATTATGAGATGAGCACTGTTCATTGCATAATATAAAGTGGCTCTCTTCTTTTGAATGAAATATAATTGCGGCTATGTGTTGTGTTGGCTCTCTTTTTTTCCATTTGATTCGCATGTTACCTTCAATACTTTGTAGTTTTCATTTTTTTTGGGGTGCTTACATGGCACGGTTGCCCGATCATAAAACGGATTTTTAACATGCATGGCAATACAATACTTGTGTTATTGTGCGCCTTTTTATGTTCATTTTTTCTTTTTTTCAAATCACTTAAAAAGTGCACAAGGTAACGCTAACAAATTCTAGTAGGCTGTTAAAACAAACATATTTAACGCGCATCAAAACATAATTTTAATTAACATTTCAAACGAAACTGTAAATGCTTTTTTTAAATGATGTATCGCACAGACAAATGCTCACACATGAAAACCAACAACAAAAAACAAAAGTAGATATATAAATTGATAGCGCAAGATGCCAATGGTTTCATGCAAGAGTTTATTCACATCAAAACAGAAGCAACACAATCACTTCAAGATTGAATGTTGTAACTTGGCCACCCCGAATGCACGAATAAAAGTTTTCGTTTGTTATCAATTTACTGGGCGAAATTAAAGAGACATTTTATTGCATTTTATTCGGACGTTTTTTTTTCTTACCGAAATGCAATTTTGTTTTTCAATGATGATGTGAAGAAAAGTCAGTGTAAAATGATATTTTGCTTCTTTTACAAATTGTTTTATCGAGTTTTAAACTCTCAGAGTAATATAATTGCCCAGACAAATCGAATGGAACCGAAAACTGGCCGTCCTACATGAAATCCAGTCTGTGCAGTCTGTTACTGGAATTTTAAATGCGTATGTCTGCTTGATTTGCATCGCAATTGGTCAGTAACTGTATTCAGTGATTCAGTTCACGTAATGTGGATCATAAAATTGAAGATGCATACAAATAACACACACACAACATTGAAAACAGGTTGATTGTCCCGTTCACGATGGACATACCACGCATATTGTGCACTAAATCTTTCTATTTAGAAGTTGTGTTAGCTCGTTAAAAATCGGTTCAGTGTTCAATATTAGGTTTTTTTTGCAACGGTCAAACACATCACACACACATCATCGTACTCAATCGTTCAAATCTCCTCCAGTCGTCGAGAATGATTTTGCTATTTTACACCACTTTTTTTTCTTAATCGCAATAATTTCAAAACGAAGGACAAATAGTGGCCAAATGACGGTTCCTATGTAATTTATAGTCTTCGAAAAAAAAACCTTGTTCAACCTCGGTCGACAAACAAGGAGATTTCTACAGAATATTTCAAATAGAATTTAAAATGCATTCAAATACTCAAACGAATCTGATCTCGGACTAATTTGGTATTAAATGATGAGAGTACATGACGAAGAAATAAAAAAAACATGTTTGAAATCGATGCTACATGTTCGTTCATCTTAGCTACTGTTTTTTTTGTCAACATTTCGTTATATGCCGTCGCTGCGAACGAAAGAATCTTACAATAGATAAACATATTCATGCAACACCATTAATCTGTATGGTTTCATGATATAATCACACGATATATATGTTTTGAGATTGTGAACTTCTTTCATTCGCGCCTAATTAAGTGTTCTTGAATGGTAAAACACACACGAAAACAAGCAACTTGGTGAAGATAAAAGGTAATTTGTTGAGAGAAAAAAAAAGTTTAGAGAGCAAAAAAAAAACGTGAGCGTACATGATGGCGCACATTTAGTACGGCTTTTTTGGAATCGTTTTTTGATTCTTTCTTAATTTGAATTCTTTGAATTCACGTCAGCTACACACAACAGCAGAAGCAAAAAAAAATCGTTGCTCAAAATGTTGCGGATTGTATTTTGTAAGGGCAATTTATCCGTAAGTTATAAGCATTTGGAATCGGATGAAATTGTTAAGATGTAGCAAAGAATTCAAAGGAATTCATATTTAAGTGGTTTTTTTTCGCTCGCTCGCTTCTCTTATTTCATGAAACAATAGTATTTCATCAATAAGCTAACTCACGATTTGTGAATGCAAGATCTTTTCAATTTATGATTAATTAATTCGTGGCTAAGAATTTCAGTGATTTCAAGCTGTTCATAGGTATACATTCGAAAAGAGTTGAAATAAAAATTCACTAAAAGCAAAAAAATTATATTTCGATTCATTCTTAAATCTTCATCCTAATTATCGTCTATTCTCAAAATGTGTCGAAACTCACTCTCTAAATTCTCTCTTTCTCTTGAAAGAAATCGCATCGACGTAATACGAACAAAAGTAAATAATTGAGATTCAACTGTTGATTCCGATGTGAAAAGTGGTTTCACATCATACAGAGAAAAAGACAAAAGGTGTACATGATGGGATGAGAATTAAGCTGAGACTACTAAGAAATCGTAGAGACATGTACTTTGAATTTCGCTAGAAACTATTCTCATAAAACACAACATAAAGTCCATGTACTGCAACGCTACCCATGCTGCACTTTTGAGAAAACCATAGTCAGAAGACGATTTTCAAAGTGCACATATTACCACTTTTTCTGCTACGACACACATGTTCATAGATTTTGACCTGGGGTCCAAGACGTGACATTCACTGGACAACCGATTTGAAATTGGATTGGATTGAAGGCTAAGGTTTCTTGTGACAATTAAAGAATCGCTAATTAATTATGAAGACATCTTTCGGAATACACTTTTTTGGAAATGAATTGAGTCTTTTTTCTCCAAAAATGTACACTGCATTTATTGACGGTACACGAAATGTTGTGTCTTACTTTTTTTTACTCTTGTTTTTTTTTTTTTTGTGTAGGACGCAGGGTGTACACTAGATGAAATGAAACTTTAGAAAGTAAAAACCTTTTTTGAGTCTTTTTTGAAAGCGTTTTTTTTGTTGTTTGGCATTATTTTCTTGTGGTTTCAATTATACGTGGTAATGACACATACAACAGAGGCCAAAACAGCTCTTTTGGCTAAAACACCATCATTTTTGCATCAATGGCGAGAGATTGATGTGTATTTAAAATCAATTATCCATCTCATAAATAGTGTACACCGTGCCCACCCTTATGAAATCTATATATTATATAGCCCGAACCTATACGTTCGTCTTTTTGCATGTGTGCTCAGAAATGGTAGCTGCAGTGTATTTAGTTACGTAATTGTAATAATAAGTTTTAAAATAAAAAAAAAATCGTTCGAAAAATCCAAAGAGAAAATAAGTTCATCGCCTCAAGAAAATGCTTATATGGAAATTGTGTGCGAGATCGACTTCGCGATGATCGCGTATGATTCAATGCAATGCCTCGGCACGATAGATCAATATTGAATATGCTTTTGGGTAGTTATTTTGTGGCCAAAAGCGATCAGTTGTCGTAGTCATCGTCATGCACATCTGAAGTGTTGCCGAACGAATTTGTTTGCTTACGGTTTCAGTCTGATATATATGCTACAGTAGCTGAAACAATATATGTATTTGTGTGTATGTTTTTATGGCCGCATAGTCATGTATTGTGTGCTAATCTGTCGCTCTGAATCGTCTGGATACAAATAATGTAATACGTAATAAATTTATGGGGCAACTGTTTTTGCTGCAAGCCATTCTATAATTCGGTTTTCGCGCGCGTGTGGTTTGAGAGTCTTTTAAATCTGACGTATTTTTTTTATGGTTTTTTGGTCTAAACTTATAAATTCGAAAGTACAGACAACGATTTGCAATGATTAAAATATATTATAAATTTAAACTAATTCAACAAAATAAATGAAAAATTACGATTTGCCATTCACCACATATTTTAATCGGCAATTGTAGCGGCAGTTTATAACAGTTGTCGTTTCTAGTTTTTTTTCTTAGTTTATTGAACATTAAATACCAAATGGAATCAAATCACAGCACAAATCAACTTTCTATCCGTCGACTTAGTACGTTAAAAAAAATGGCTCATTTCCATTAGTCAAAGTGAAGCGAATGTGCATCACATACACACGTCATTAATATATTGAATCGAGATATGAAAAATTTCGTCTAATAACCTGGGAATTTTATGCATAATTTTCGATTTACTATCATCCATTCATAAAAGATTAATCCACAACGAAACAAAAACTGATTTTTCATTTGATTTATGTGTTCGGCGAAAAATGAAAATAATGGCGGAAACAATACGAGCCCTACAAATTTGCGATTTGCGTCAGATTCACATTGACCCCATAAATCAAATATCAACAAATATAATTTGATATTAGACAATTTTCTTCAGCGCAATGCACTTCCTCTTCTACTTTCACAAATTATTATAATAAACATTGTACAAAATATGTTGATCATGTTCGGTGACATGGATTTTAACAATTTGGTTTTTCATAACTTAATAGTAGTTATTAGGATTTTGATCAACAAAATAATCATCAAACCACACATATAATCATCAATAGACTCACAAAATGAGAGAGATAGATTTTATATCGTCTCATTACTTCCGATCGTTCAACCCAAAACCGTCATTCAAATTTACACTTTGAATTGAGGTTCAATAGCAAAACCGCAACAATAACGTCGACTCCGTCTTGGGCGAGGAAATAATATTGGCGTGTTTATGCTTCTCTCATGTGAAATTATGCATGAAAGTGGGAAAAACAAACAATATTGATTTTTATGACACGATGAATCATACTTGTATAAAGATATACGTTTATTCACGTGGATTACACATTTTGACGAAAACACATTTTGTGGGCACATTTATGAAGTTCGTTTCATCATTTTTGAATGAAATTCCAATTAAAGAACTTGTATTAAAGCCCATCTATGATTGAAAAATAAATATTCTATTGTATCATTTGTTTAATTTTATACATATATTCATACATGTATTTCGCAAAAAGTTATTTATCTTGCGAAAATCTCCTATGATTTACAACTTTTTTCAAATTCAAATAGTAAAAAAAGGCAGCATCAATTAAATGAGACAAAATAGCACAACAATTTATCGACATAAATAAAATTGAACAGAACAATCGTTTTGCTACTTACAATATGTTTTATTCCAGACAAATTGTTCAGAGAGAAAAACCAAATATGATGAAACGATATCTTAGCCAATCGTATTCTTTTTTTGTTCACTGCGAACGGTTGCGAAGACAATGAAACTGTTATTTTATTAAAAATCCATCGAAAAGTCAGAATTCTCAAACTGTACACACAGATGTTTCGATTACATAAGAAATTGTGGGAATTTTATCATTTTTGTGTGACTGCATTTAGTTATATTGAAAGAAAGAAAACCATCAAATGCCCAAATTCAATGCGATTTGGTGTACGTTTGTTTTCAAATGCCGCTTAAACAGTCATCATGCTGATGATGTTGATGGTGATGTGTCGACCCGACCATGTGTACGTATGATTTATCTATTGATACTTGTTTTTAACGAGATTAAATAGTATTTTACAACCAACTGCAGCACAAGTTTACACCTGAGACGCTGGAACTCGATTTCATCTGATTCCTTCGCTGTTATATTAGTTTTACTACGCAGTTATTCAATGGAACATAACAAAAATGATGACGAAAAAATAACTATAATGTACTTCGCACTGAGTATTGGGGAAGCAATCAAATGCTTTGCTTAATTTTTCTTTGCATTCGTGCTGCTGCCGCTGCTGTGTTTGTTTTTGTGTCGGTTTTTTTAACAATTTTAATAGTTTTTTTTGTGTGTACGGGAAAAGAAAGGCGGACATATACTCAACGCATACATTTGCACGCTGTGGGTCTATTTGTTTATATTTTTTCATAATTTTATGTAGCTTTTTTCTGTTAAAATCTTTTTTTTAACATTTTGTTAGGCTGAATGCAAGACGTAATTTCTGATATTTCTCTTTGTCATGGTGAAATCTTTGTCCAATGAAATGGCATTACATGTGGTGTTGGTTCAATTATCACAATGTTGTGGAGCTCAATGAGACGTAATGGCTGACAACAACATATACACATACCATTCAAATCATAAACTCTATATTAATTCATATTGTTTATATGTCCAAAAATATGATTTTCACTTTTCAATAATTCCACTGAACACAGATTATTTGCGGAAAATGAAACATTTTTTTTTGGTTTTACTTTCGCATTTATTTTTATGTGTGTGTTAAAATTGGAGAAAACATTTGTGGTCAATTGTATTGAATGGCCACCGCAAAAGTATAATCTATTTGGAAATGGTGAAAATTCGACAGACAATTGAATAGATCAGCGAAGAAAGATCACAAATGGAAATAATTGCAGCGTTTATGCGTGGTCTATCGTCATTTATTATAATTTGTTTCATATGAACACATCGATGATTGGATATTTTTCGTGTTTTAGCTGAAAGTTTTCTTCAAGCACTTATATTTTATCGATTAATCTAGGCGCTTCATCTTCATCTCTATGAATGTCTGAAGTGTTAAAGTGGCTCATTTATCTCATTTGAAGCGCCGTCTGTGTACAACAATATTTGAATGCACACAAAACAATAAACAAGGAACAGCAATACTAATTAAACAATGTACAGATTTGAAGAAACCCACTAACTTTTCCGGTGTATTTTCCAAATTCGTTTTTTAACGCCATATTCTTTTTTGGATACGAACATTTTTTTGTCTGCAATACTTTTGCTGCATCGACTCTGTGCGCCGCATATATGTTTTGTGAATGTAAAAATATATATTTATAAAAAAATAAAGCAAACACAACACTTGAGTGAGTTTTATGATACACTGAAATGAAATTTAATTTGCGCGTCAATGTGCAGGAGTTTCATGGAATGACAAGTCAAATAAATAAGTATCTTATATTATTGGTCTTTTTCCCGCTCAGACAACGAGCGGGCGATTCAGTGACCGTGAAGAGTCAACATGCATATTATATTTTTGTTTGTGATCAAATTGCGCATTATTATGGCATTTAAACAATATCAACTACACATTTTTTTAATGCATGTATGTATGTGAGCGCACGTTCGTTCTTAGCAACTGGATTGACCGAGAAATAGAAATGCGAATAAAAAGGCCCTTGATAATTGGCTCCATTGCGATTTAGATGGTTTTAATTCAGGTAGACTCACCATCTAAAATTAGATATTGTTGACTGTTTGTGTGGTTTAAACTTAAATTACAGCGTTTATTTGTGTAGCTCACGTTTGACATTTTCTCAAATGATAATTGAAACGAAAATTACATCGAAAATTGCGGAGACTCACAAAATGACACGGTGGCCTTGATGTTTGTGTTGTATCTTTAATCCAATGCGGAGACGACAACGAGCCATTGAGTGGAATAGTCTCAAAAGTTAATTTGTTTGAAACAAAAAGCCACCGAAATTTGAAAACACTTATTGGCTGCATACAAATCGTAACATAAATCGGCTGATTTAAATCTTTCGACTACCGCCAAGGATCAAAATTAGAAAATAACCGTAGTCAATCTTGCTGATTACATAACATTTTAAATTTCAATTAAAATTACTACGATATTGTTAATAAATATTACCCTTATATGGAACAAAATGCGGGCTCAAATTTACGGTTGTGACTGAACACCATATATGCACTGACACATGAATTGAGACCGAAACTGCATTAGGGCTGGCCATTTTCACTCAGAAAATTTCTATTCACATAATTTGTTCTTTCTTCATCTTTTCCGCGGTAACATTTCAAATTTGAAGACAAAAATAATGAAAGATTTCTTTAAATTGAAGAGAGTAAGAGAAAACATTCAATTATGATAAGCTTCAACATGAATTTTCAATGAATTTATTGTTGACACGGAAAAAAAATACAGAAAAATTATGGGAACAGACAATTGTATTGTAAATACAAAAATGGCCAGCCCTAGATTGTAAAAACCAACACAAATCCAATGGTTCGCATTATAATCCACTGCAGTTTTTCCCGCTGATCCGCAACCATTCAATTGAATTGATCATTCAAAATGAATTGTTTAATAAACATATCAATTTAGTTAAACTGTCTCATATGAATGAGCAAAAATTGACTGAGGCTAATCGAGAAAGATCTGAAAGTGCTTATTAGACGGGCAATTTGCAACATACCGTTCGCTTAATAAACAATTCTTCACTCTTTTTTTCTTAGTTTAATTAGGTGTACATGCTTTGTTTTGTTTTGTTTTTTCCTGCATTAAAAACATTGGCACGGGACATATCCGTATTGTCACATCATCGTCGTCGTCGTTGTTGTTTCAGTGTGCCAACACTTTGACGAATACCATTACATAATTGTATTGTGTTTTTCATATGGGTTGAAGCAATGAACAAAACAAGCCGTGTACACATACGCGCCGTGCCATGCAAAATTAGGCATCAATAGCGCAGCTTCCATATCTGTGTACACAATTTTCCATTTTAAATCGAACGCCGTAAATTTGTTACGCTGATTAACCGAAAGTCATAAATATCATTACAGACACACAAAATTATCTAGTGAATGTAAATTAATTAATTGTCCACATCAACTTCAATTCAACGACAATGAACGCTCGTTGCTTCTGTTACGATCGAAAATGGCGAATTGTCTATATGAAATAGTCGGTGAATTGCATTTATTTTTTCAAACCCATTCAACATGGAAACAAAATGCGCTTAATAGCCAAAAGTCGTGGGCTATTAAAAAGTGTCAACTTTTCTCTTCAACTTCTTTCTCGCATTGCCCATTGGCAAAAAAGAAATGAGGAAAAAAGTAAACTCACATAAAAAATAAAATCGCAAATGGGCCGTATTTTTCCAGTCAACCATTTCAGTTAATTTTTATGGCCATTGTTAAACATATGAAGAAAGTGAAATTTCATTGTTTTGACTTTTAATGCCAACAATTTTTTTTCTTTTGCTCATTACGCTTAGACATAAGAAAAAAATATAAAACCAAAAAAAAAAATCGAAATATCGTAAACATTAAAAATGTGTCCAGTGGTAAGTCACTAAAAACTGGTGAAACTCAGTTTTTTTTTGGTTTTGTAGAGCGATTTAATGCTTGATTTTCACACTTACTGATCGGTTAGAAAATGGTTTATGGTTTCTCTTTGCTTCAATGATACGTACCTGAACCTGCAATGAAACAGAACAAAATTAATATTGAGGCCAACGATTTCTTGTTTTTAGGTTCAATAATCTAAACTAGTGCATGAAATATATAATAAAAAAAATAACACGAATTGAATCATAAAAAAAAATCTAAATTCGTTTTGTTGGCGATACAATTTTTCCGCGAAAGCATCTGATTTTATGGAGTGAACTCAGTCCACCTTGAAATTGATGGACGCGCAATGTCTTCAAACGTCGGATGTGAAACGAAAAAAAAAAAAAAAAATTCTGACATGAGAATATAAAGCCGCGAATAAAACAAAGAAGTTCGAAAAACGTTTTAAAGTTTATTTGAGTGTTCGAGAATGGATGCGACTTCGGAAATCGCTTTTTCCATCGGGAAAGCGGGAAAAATCGATTCATGGATCGGTTTTTATGTGCTTCTGATTCTATTGTACATCAACTTTGTTAATGAAATGAACTTCAGTCAATTTTTTTAAAACTACAATATTATACAATTTCATTGAAGTAAAACACAATTTCTAAATTTATGTGAATGCAGAATTCACCCAGTCATTCTCGGACATTCATTTAATAGATCAACGTTTCTCATAAACATTTTGTTTTTCAGCCAGCATATGTAATGACCTTCATTTCGATGTGATCTTAAATAACGCTGCCAATTACACATATCTATTTCTAATTTCAAATTAAGCGTTTAACGCTTTTGTTTTTTTTTTTATTATTGCCAAAAACTTAATAAAACATGTTTTAAAATTGCGGAAAATACGGGGTACTGTGACATATCACATGTAATTAGCATTTCGGTCCGAAAATTTTCTGCTTCATCTTATTTCGGCAAATAAACCAACTATGATCTCGACCTTTTGGCTGAATTTTATTTTGTTCTTTCCGTCTTTGGTTTTTTTTTTCTTGGTCGACAATGTCGATTCATCGACATGGAAACAAAAGTGAAATCGGTCAAAAATTGAACATTACCAAATGAAGTTTCAATGCGGAATGAGAATAATTGGATTAGAAAATGTGTTGTATGACATTCACCACTAGGCGAAAAATTATTGATAATATTTTCTTTTTTTTCGTATGTAATACTTTCACACTTTTTGATAGTGTTGCTATCCTCGAACGGAATGATGAGACGCAGAGAGGGAGCATGCATATGAGAATCACATAAGTGAATTCGTGACTTTGGTAATTTGGTTGCTGGTTGTTTTTTTTTTTTGTTTCGTTTCCAATTGAAACCAAACAAAATCAAACTTAAGCGCTTTTGATAGAAAATACAATTTGAGTGGGCTCTTTCGGGGTTTTGTCTGTATGATCGATGAGCAAACTGTTGGGAAATCCCCCAGAATAACGACAACCTAGCAATGACGACAGAGGTAAAAAAACACGATCGAAATCAAACACCAAACCACACACAAAATATTATTATTCAAGTGTACACACTATGATTTCACTGCTGACCGTTCAAACAAAAGGGCAAACGACGTTGGAAAAAAAAGTGCACACATTGTATGTGAAAAATTCAAAACACAGCGATGTATATACTCGAATTCAGCCAATTGCATAAATTTATATTTCGTACAAAAGAAAAACATTAACTTCAGTCTGCATGTTGCTCCCCATTTCGTTTCAATTTTAGCATATACACATATATATTTTTTAACCGCAAATTTTTTTAATTATATCTTCGAGCTGTATATGTTGTGTGTGTGTGTTGGATGATCTTTCGCCAATGTTTTTTTTAATGGCTTTCTGCATTAAGTCAGGTGTCACAAAAGCATCGATAAATAGCACAGATTTCATTAGAAGTGAAAGTGAGCATGCCTTTTTTTAACTGTTCAACGGAACGTATTTATGCAAATTTTCAGAAAGTTAAGCTCACTGTATATACACATTCGAAATTGGCGCAGACACACAATTGATGGAACATTGATTCTGATGTTGATGATTTTATGAGCGCGAGAGCACCACATAGAGGCTAATGTTGAACACGTTTCGATTTTTTTTCTCTCTCTTCCTCTCGCTCTATCTATCTATCTCGCTGTGTTTTTGCATTATTTTAAAGTGATTGCCAGTGTGAATTTCTATTAGCATCACCTTTGACATAGACAAATTGAGAGTTTACCCTACATTTTGAAAATGTCAGAACAATTAACCTATTATCTGCATGTTCTTGCGACGAATTGCCCGAATAAAACGATGCCAATATAGAAAACCATGCATTGGCCCGATAATCTCCAAATTGAATGTAATAAAAATAAGATTCAAATCACGGGAATATTCTCATTTTTTGTATTCGTTTTGATAAACAAAAAAGAATCCATTGGTTTTGAGTCAGATTTTCGAATGAATCAATATAAATTTCGTTAATGTATATATGTATATTCAGATGAATAGAAAAATGGAGCAATGTAGCGGCCGCACACTTTTAAATGAATTTAGAACAAGTATGCATACACACAATCTAACAGCAACATGTATTTAGATCTTTCACTCAAATGTCGGCGACCATAACATTCAATGCAGAAAAAGAATACCCCGTTATTATTGGTTTATTGCCACAGTCAACAAATTGACTGTGCGGAAGCACAAGACCAGAACGCACCGTGAATAATAACGTACACAGCATTTTAAACGTTCTCATTCACTAGATCCGTTGTATGAAATGATTTTGCGTGCAACAACTGCATAAACAGTACAAAACAACGATCAATAATTTCATTCGTGGCAGACAGTTTTCATATTGCAATATATATAATAGCATTGTGAAGCATTAAAGGTGATGACGCATTTACAAAGTAAATTTTTACATATTGCTCTTGTTGCACAGTTGGATGAATGCATTCGAATCTTTTTTCGATTCGTTCCAAGAGCAACACATCAGAAACCGTCAATAGCATTTACAACAGCAGCAGCAGCATCCGTAGCAACAAATGTTCCGCTGTACTATTTTATAAAATCCATCATCGCTTGTTGCGTTCAGGTTGTTGTTGTTCTTCTTCTTATTTTTTTTTTTCTTTCAAATATATTTGCACTTGGTTTTTATCGTGCATTGGTTTTCTGTTCAGTCATGATTGTTGCTTCATCGCATACCAAAACGAATTGATCGAAAGAATGGAACTGAGCCACATCACCATAAATTTCAGTAAATTGACCAATACGTTATTGATTTAGTTTTTTTCTTTTTATTATTATTGTTGTATCGTTGCGCTGATTCAGTTGGGCCACAAGTATGTATAACCTTGGTAAGTTTATTGAAAGCCAACCATTTCGGTTGCAATACTAAAATCATGATTGCAATGCATAAAAATACTAAATGGTATTCGATTAAACGCACAAAAAAGGGCCCCGCCGAAAAATTTGTCGATAGATTTGTTACCAAACATGATGTGAATTAAATATTTCAAGCCAATAAAATTGTTCAAGCGATGCGGGTTCTTTGAATTTCAAGGTCTGTGGATTGGATTTTTATTTTATTTTTTTGTTTATTATTAACATTTTGACGTGGATTCAAGTGACACAGGCTCACAGTTATTTTTCTTTTGAAAATGGCCAAAATTATGTCATTTTTCTGTTTTGACTTTCGGCACATAGCCTATGAGGCACTCATAGTGTGACATAGAAACTGTGTATGATGTGTATCGCTTTTATTTATATTACGCCATGAAATCAAATTTAATTGGTCACTTTCAACGCAGCATGGCAGACATTTACAATTTCCTTGACTTGCTTGCCAACCAGATGAACTTGTTGAATATTTATTAGTGAAACATAAAAAAAAAACAACGAATAAATGACGAAATCGTATCTGAATGCAGGCATTTCAGCAAAAAAAAAATACGTCAATTATCGAATGCATCTGATAAAAACCATTGACCTGTTGCTGTATGTCAATTTATAGGCACAAAAATGGCTATTTTACTATGTAATCATACCATCAATGATACATTGATGACCTTAGATTGATAAAAAATGGCAGCGCACAACATTACCATCAAAAGAAGTGCGCGCAAATCGTGTGTGTTTGTTTGTTGCGCCGCCTTTTTATATTTACTATGATCTCAATAGCTTCTGACGGTGGCGATCAAAGGGAGGATTCATTCCAACATTTTCTAAGAATGTAAAGGGGGTAAAGACCCTAGAAAATCTCAAACATTTCTTAGCAAAAGATATTTTTTCATTTTCCATTCCAAAAAAAATGAATGAATTTGATTACGGGGGGAGGGGGTATTCCGAGTTCTCAGATCTCCTGGCCAGAAGCTATCTATTTGATGGACCAGTTATTTTATGGTGGCGATGAATACGAACCGCATTAAAATTAAATTTTAAAAATTAAAAAGTCATAAAAAAAGTCTGCAGATGCTATACGAACCAATGTACTGAATGTTAGCACGAACGGAATAACTCGTTTTACAAACTCGATATCCCGCATGCAACAGACCAACATGACCAAATTCGATTAAGTGACGATATTAACAAAGATGTCATCACGATAAAAAAAAGAAAATAAAAAATTATTACACATTTTCTATACGACTAGTCTTATAAAAATGAATATGTACATTTTCCCATCACGTTTGGTCTAATTTTACTCACAAGCATTTCTATGTGCTTTTGTTTTCATCAGAGACAACCTCTTTACCTATGTTTGTTGACGCATTGTCTTGACGGTCAACGGTAGACTCTACTAACTTGATCATGTGTTCGTACACGCGCAGCAGTACAATAACGCTGCATGTAAAGTATCGCAAATATTAAAAAAAATGTATGCGTCGACGTTTAAGACCATGGATAGGTGATTCTTGTGTAACGTTGCTGTCAACGCATATTGGTCTCTGGTTTTTTCCTATCATGAGATGAGTGATGGTTGTATTGTGTGTGTGTGCTCTCGGCATGAGCCATGCAGCAAGAAATCATGTTTCCTACTGAATATCCATTAAATCGACATCACATTTTAAGCAATCACCTCGGGCAACTATTTACACATAATAAAACATGTGTCGATTCCCTTAGCATGCTTCCTTATTGTTGTTGGTGTGTGTTTTTTTTAATGTTTGCGAATTGGACGGCGTTAACAATGCCTATGGAAATAAAAGTTTATGGCATTTATCTATCAAATTTTTGAAGAGTTTATCGATCGCATATGGTGGTCAATAAATTATCCAACTAATGAAGCATCTATTTTCAAACAATTTCTTTTCAAATTCCAATAAAAATGTCTGATGAGGTTGCGTAAGGTTTCTAAACAAGTTCAAGTCTCTGTTAATTTTAACATTTTTTTTGGCTGTCATCGGCATCGAAATATGTATCATAAAGAAATTGTGAGTATTACAACAATTTGATCATTAATCAATGAGATTTCATCTGAAAATGAACAACAGAATTATTCACGTGATGTATCCAGACAGTCATACATAAAAATATACAGATGAAATAAGGTAACGTTGGAACTAAATACATGTAATCGGGATGGAGAGAAGTACAGAAAATAGAATTGTTATAATAAATAATACATTTGGGAGTAAATTTAATTTCTAAAAATAAAATTCGTGTTTGATGAATGACGTTACTGAAAAATGATTGTCGACACTGACATTCATGTCATATATTGATACACCACGCGGTTTGCGGACATCGTATTTTTGCTTTAAAATACAAATATGAACTGAACACTGGAAGGTATTCGATATCTGAACTTCGAGAACTATTCTCTTTTTATTATTTCAACAATTTTTTCTTGTTAATTGACTCATTTCTGCGCACAAAAAAAAATAGTGGCATTAATGATTTAATTTTGGCGAAAAAACCTCATTTCAATGGTAATTCTACATTTTAATATAAAATGTATGTTTTCTGTCTATATATGTGTATATGTGCTGCGATGTTGATTGCTTGTTTAAAATTGAGTCGTTTTGTTGATTTAGTCGTGCGATTATTTCCTTTGTCATTGTTTTCCTGTATGAATGTTTTCGTTTGTCGTATTGTTTTATTATTTGCTTTGAAATATGCTTGCGAACGTTGAAAAAGAGTCACAACACATAGTGTTTTTTTTTTTCATTTTAAAAATGTATAGGTAAGTGGCAAATTAAAGAAGAAAAAAAATGCTACATCTTCAGCAAAATAAAAAAGACGAAATTAATTAATTTACAGGCAATTTAACACTGCGTGAAATTGTTTGTGTGTCGCCGATCATCATCATCGTCATCGAAGCAATTATTATTACGATAAATCCTTTGCTGGTAGGTTTGATTGCAAAACACGAAAATAAAGATGGGTTTCCTTTCAGTGATTTTGTAAGCAAGCGCCACACTTTACTGATAAAAAAAACACACATCACCTCGCCAATGTACAAAAGGCAAACACGATATCCGATACGATAAAGATGGATGATGTGCTTTTTAGATCGAGGCTACTTGATTCTTGATCACATGAGTGTTAACTTCGTGTCCATTGTTCTCTAGTACACGCCATTCGCCACCATCAAACCAATGGAACGAATTTTTAATAATTTTATGCAGGTGTACGCTTTTTTTTTTCTAGCTGTTTCTAGTCATATCCATGTTCTATTTTAGTTTCACCGCGATTTGCACACTCACATATGTTCTAAACGTGAACCGTATACCGTATGTTTTATATGCGAATCGACAATTAATCGATACTAAATGAAAAACAACAACATGATCTATAATAAATTATTACGTATTGTTAAAAGCAATCAAAATTATTTGTATTCGTGTATTAGAAGGGTTGAAATTTTTATTTTCGCAATGTCAAAACATTCACATAATAAAAAAAAATATTTTAAAAACTACGACCTCTCTCTCTCTCTCTCTGTGTGTGTGTGTGTGTGTGTGTACGTGTGAAAGTCAAAATAGATGCATAAAAAAATAACACAGTAGAAAATTGATGGTTGATTATATTTTGATTGCATCATACATTTCCGGTGAATTGAAAAGTAATTTCAATGGAGCGAAAGAGTGATCTATCTTTCAATCGATCATCATACGTTGGTCTGTATGCATGCCAGGCAATGGTAATCCATGTTAATATAATAAGCTTCAATTTCAGCTAATTATTTGTGCGGTAGCATTTCCAATGGTTAAACACTGACAACAGTTTGCCATATCAATAAAAGGTCAACTAATTGAGGTGAAAGTGAAAATATGGCAAGAACACACACACACATATACATGCTACAGTCATTATTGTTTGTATTTGAAATTAATCCAAAGAAATGACAAAAATAAATAAATATATCGATTTAACAAACCGATCGAAAATCGTCTGATTAAACGTTCAGAATAGTACGAATTATATAGTTTGTTTCATTATAACAACGGTAATAAATCTTATTTTCGACTTTCAAATTGTCGGATTCGGAGGGGCTTTTGTGCCTGGTATGTACGGTATGAAAATGCCATAGAAAAAATGCGCACAAAAAATTCTTATACAGATAGTGTATTCAAGAAAGTCGTTTTATTTTCTTCTTTCAACGTTTGTTTGTTTGTTCGTTCGAAAGTTCATAACGATACATGGATCCCATTAGCACGCAACCTGGTAGCGGCATCTCCATATATACATTTAAACCGTATTCGATTCGTATTTCGTGAAATGCATTCAAGACCACTGAAACGAAATACTCCAACGCAAACGTGCACAGCAATACCATTTTTTTTTAAATGTGGGAAACATCGGCATTCACAATACTATATTGATGGTTTTTATTGATATCGATCGTTTGCGTGTATGTTTGCATAAAATTTAGCGAACGAATTGTATTTTTCATTTCAAGTTATTATTTCATCCTTGTAGTCACCAAAGTGATATGATTCATAGAAAAGACGACAACGATTACATCAAATGAACATTGCACAGTGGGTTTTCATCGATTGAAAAATTAAAATGAGGAGGAACTTATCAAATTAATACAGAATTTTAATCATTTTATATTATTCGACTGGGTTGCGTGTGCAAATGTTTTTTTTTTGCACTCTTTTCACATTTTATTCGATTTATTTTTTGCTGAAATGTGGAAGATAAGTACGGTAGTTGATTCAAAAGTAAATAAAAAAACTGCTTTACCTTCCAGCGAAGGTATAATAAATACAATTTATTTCACAACATGGCCCGCGCAATGTAAAATTTTACATGATGAAAAACGATAAGTGTAATTTATTTTTTGCATCTGTTCCGGGACACATAAAATCCAAATCATTTCAATGCGATGGAACTTTCAAATGTTTGTTTATGCAAGTACCGTTACATTGCCAAATGTCGACGCATGACCATTTGTCGGAAATTTGAATGCAAAACATAACATTTGATAATTTCATGGACCAAATAAAGTCTATTTTCAATAATTTCCGGGATGTGCTGGAAAATAGACCAACCATTTAGGTGTTTTACTATAATTATAATTATTAGTTTATTAAAATTTTGCGTTTTGCAACTCAAACGTAAATATCATTTCAGTATTTACCGATGTCTATTAATTTAAATGAAACGCATGATGCGAACCACATAGTGGAACTTTTGTGACATATTCGATTGAGTTTTAATTCGTTATTTACTTGATTCAAGCAATAAAAAAATAGACTGAAAATCAAACAAACAAGATATACGAGCAAGATGAAAGCGTGAATAGAAAAAAAAATATACATTTGATTGCTCATCAATTTGTCGTTCATTAATCTAACAGCATTTAGATGTGCGTAATCCAAAAACATGTGCATACTCATTCTCATATTCACATCTATTGTTTGGTGCAGGCATTTATTTTCGTTTTCTCGGTATACCGTCGGATGTATCTATCTCTGTCGGGTTTTGACTATGCTATATTGGATTATTCGATTCATGATCATCGTTTTGCCAAGTGATTTTGAATAGTTTTTTGTTCCAGACGCGTGCATCACATACACAACGATCGCTCATTTTCAGCCAGTGCGAAAGAGACGCACAATTCTAGATTGTACCGATTTATTTCAATTTTCGTGGCACTTTGTACACTACGAAGCCAGCAACAGATTCGTTTCAACAATATAAGGTGTGCTCTTTGCTGTACATATACACATTCGACACTATGGCAAATCGAGAAAAATAAATTAACATCAACCATAACAACAAAAACTACAATACAACAAACTGAACTGTAATAACGATTTCTCTTTGAAACCATCCATATGATGGTAATTGCGTAAAATATAATAATAATAGTAGCGCGTTACACACACACATACACAACGTGTAGTACACACAGCATTAGACCAGTGGATAATACACATTTCGGAAAAATCCAAATCTTTCGAAAGAATATTAAATAAGAAAGCGTAAAAAAATATTTTACGCACAATTTTCATAACAACATTGCTTTTATTGCTTGTTTCCACAAAATTCGATCGCTTCGTTGAAATGCGATCTCTACGGCTATGGCCGTTTGCGAAAAATATCACACAGTAAAACTGTGGATCATCATTTTTTTTGGATAATTTGGCCGAAATTCGAGACGGCAGCAGCGTTTCTTCCATAGTCTCGGCGACAGACAACATGGTATATTATTATTTCTTCAAATTTGATCAATTTTCTCGATAATTTTCAACGCACGCATTTGATTTTCGAAAGTTCTTTCGTTATTTTGTCGTTTATTTTTTATAATTTGTAAGTTTGAAAAAGGGGGGAGAAAAAAAATGAATTTGAGGAAAATTCTGCAGAAGAATGTGCTATTGAAAAGATCGCAGCTTTCGCTGTGATCAACTTTTTTTCAAGTGAAAAATCTACATTGAGTGCGCCATTTTTTATCATTTCATTTTCAACTGAAGAGAAACATGAACACGAACATAATTTGCAAAGCGATTTCATTTCCTCACCGCGAATGCAATTGCATCCAATTTTAATGTGATTCACATTGAGTTTGTGCAATTGTGTTGATAATTTGACATACATGCACAATTTAGCGATTATAAAAAAAAAACTCGAACAAAAAGAACATCGGCTTGAATTAATGAGCATGCACGAAACAAAAAAAAAAAATAATAATAAGAAAATGATGATGGTATTCGTTCGAGAGTGGAGAAATGCGGCAACGAAATGAATAATTGTGCAAAGAACTCGAACGCTAACAAATAGACATAGATCAAGATTTATTTATTAAAAAAAGTGGTGAATTCTCACGACTGAAAAGTGAGAGAATCTTATAAAATTCGTTATTTATATGGTAAGTGTCTCATGCTTGATTGTCGGAAATGTGAAAGAGTGAGAATGTGTTCGGATATAAATATTTGATCGATTGCAAATTAAAAATGTGATCGTTTCTAAAGTGGTTTTAATAAGCGAAGAACAACGTGACAGTGAAGATGAGTGGAAAACATTTTCAATCGATTGACTAAAACTCTCTTGTAAAAATATGTTTGACCTTATTAAAGCGGTGTGCTCGCGACACAACATTATAGTTCATGATCTTGCTGTCTCTCGTTTTTTTTCCCGTTCTCACTGTAAGACATAGTGAGTGCCAGAAAGACAGATCACAACAGCTTTTCACCTTGGCTTGGTGATGATGTATGTGTTACTGTTACGAATGTAGCATGAGCCCATTCCATCATGCATATCTCTATCTCTCTTCGCGTTCATTTTCAGATGTACGGATGACTTCCGTACACCATTGCAGAGCACAATAATATTTTTCATCGAATAGTAAAGCACCCAGCAAATAGTTTAAACTGTGCACAAGAATGACTGTCTATTTAACGTATTTTAATTTTTTATGTTCATAAATTGGTTCCCGTTATCATACTGTCTCTTTCGATTTGCTGTTTGTTAAATCGCAATTCTATCGTTTGTTTGTTAGAATCGTACAAATCAGAGAGATCATCCATCGTCAATAAAGTTAAGAAAAAACGACGACGACGGCGATGATGATGATGACAACAAATACAACACACAATATAGATTGCTCAATCTTCCAACATGACCAAAAACAGAGAAAGAAAAAAAGCATCAAAATCATTTGTAATTGCTATTTCTACATTTGTAGAATGTTTACCGTTCTGGTTTTCATTAACTTTTACACACTTCACAGAATGAACGTTAATTTTTCCTCCTTTTTTACTCGTTTAGCGATTCTATCCCATTTCATTCTGTCATTCATTCGTACATTCACTGTGCCATCAAGTACCGCTAAGCATCTTTCATCAATCACATAAAATAAAACAGTGTCACATCGCATAAGAAGAATGGCCCAACAATGGAGGACTCAATGTTTTTTTTTTTCTTCTTTTCGGCGAAATGAATAAATCAGATGAATCTTTGAACTTTCGTTCCATTGTTGTTGGTTTTTTTTTTCGGTTTCGACCGTGATTTGGCCAAACCGAATGTCACATTTGACAAATGAAAAAAGAAAAAAAACTATATACCCAGCATGGAGAATATCACTTTACTTCGCAAAACATTTAAATTGTTTCAATTGACCTGATAGCATCGTTTCGTTCGCCATTTTTTTTCTTTACCTTCTAAAGTAAGTGGCGATTATGATAATTTTTTGACAAGTAAAATTAATTAGCAATTTATTGTCAGTATGGTTAACATGATTGCATCTACGTGTGTTGAGAAAGATAAAATATGCAATTATTATTGCTCAATAAAGCACACTCAATGTTGGCTTATTTAGAAGAGAAAAAAGTGCCAGACACATTCAACGATATAATGTACATCATTTTGATGGGATTTACAAAGATACATACACACGTCCATCCCTTTGATTGACTAATAAACGGCTAATGCAAAATAATGACCAAATTATCTAATGCGGTTATTGAATTGGCTTTCATGTAATTTATATTGATGATGAAATCCAAATGTGATCCAATAATATATTAAATGGATGCGATAAAGTGTGAAGTCCTTTAATCGGTTTTTTTCTTCACTCTTTTTTCAATTCAAATTGGAGCAATGAATTAGACAAAGACGTAACATACAGGTAAGTAACTTTCAAATAAATACCCAAACGGCAAATGTTACATTAGTTTCGATTTGGAAATTAAATGTCGATCGAATAAAGTAAAAAACCAAGAGACGGTCAATCAAGAGACTAATATGTCCGAGCTGAGATAGACCGTCTCGTTCACTGGAATTGTTTTTTTTTTGTTGCAATTCCAATAATACCTCATCATTAATCGCATTTAGATGCTGAAATCAAATTATATCCATGCCAACCGGTTGATTGAGATGTGAGTTTTTTTTGCTCTTTCTTTCTCTCCTTTCTTTAAAATTGATCTAGTCCATTGTACTGACCTGTCTCAGCCAGTTGAACAACTTTATTCGACTGATATAGCTAGTTTTGTCGTTCTAATCTATTCAAAGAGTTATGCATGATTTTTGCATGAAAGAAGAATAACATTTAAGTTGACGAATGCTTTGGTGAAAATTCATTGGAAATTCTCATTAAGGTGCCCGTTCAAAAGTCTTACATGAGTGAAAGGAACAACGTCATCATCTCATATCAACCATATGAAAAAAAAACATAAACTGACTAAGCTCAGCTCAACGCATTGTCTGCTCTCTCATCGTGTACGGTTAAATCTCCGCTTTGACATAAGTCTTCGAGATTTGATTCTATTTTAGTGAAGTGAGCACATTTTTTTCTTGGCTTAGTAACCAATTAGATATCCGAATAATCACGGCAATAGCAATTAAATTACATTAAAAATGATTGACATATTGAACATTATTATTGTGGTGTGATTACATTGACGAAATGGCCATTTTAAGATTTTCACATTCAAATGAATAAAAGCAACAAATGCCTTGTTTTCCTGTGTATTGTCACTTACCATGCAGTATATACACAAGAAATGTCTTGAACTATTATTCCCAATGGGCCAATTGATTATAAACAAGTTAGGCTGTTATTTAAGACGACGATGATGATTCACAAAAAAGCAATGAGCACGACGTACACTTTTCATAGTGATAACATCACAAACCGATATCAAGCGATCGCTAATTGTTTAAATTTGCGTGTATGGTTTTTTCTTCTTCCTCTTAATTTTATGTTCGACGATTTTGTATGATTGAATGTGCCAAAAACCGTCACTATTTCAAACAAACGGAGAAACTGCCGACGAAGAACATTTCACGTCACCGGCAAATATTGCAAAAAAAGCTATTCGAATTTCAACATTCAAATATGTTATGATCACGTATGCACGGTATTTACAAGCGGCATTTAAATTTTTTTTTTTGCACAATTTTTTCTTTCATATGTACGATTCAAATTTGGAAAGAAAAACATATTTGTTTTGACTATAGAGCACACATTCTATCAATCATTTGGAATTATATTGAAATTGATCATAATTCATGCACCAAACAACACGGTATATTATGCTTTTTTTCTTCGCCTCTTCATTCGACTAACACAAAACTATTTATTCAAATCAATTTCTTTCTGTTATTCTTCGCCCTTTTTTTATTGTATTGTCGTTTAGTTTTCTATCTTTGCTTCATCGGAGCTCACTTTTTGGTATGCGGTAAAGTGCTTCAACAACAGCAACTATACATCGACACAATTTTTTTTATATACACAATGATAATAAAAATATCTTGAGTTTCCAATCGACAAATTTGGGAACAAAAGTTATTCAGATCATATTCAAAATGCGCGAAATTTATTGTCAATTCACGGCTTGTAACACTTTAAAAAAAAAAAGAAGAAACATATTTTATTGCTAGTATTCGGTTGTCATGTATGTCAACGTCGGAAATGTCGAGCAAGGCCCCAAAAAAAAAAACAGATACTCAAGCGCTTATTTTAAAATCTTGACGCAGATTTGTTTTGATTAATTTTATTTAGACAAACATTAATCACAAACGGCTCAAGTAATCGTTTGTTTAATTCCGTTGATAAATTTTTTATTTAATCTTCATCATTTCTGGTTATTTAAATACGATCTACTAGTGATTTTCGTGGTTAATTTTTTATAGATATTTGTAATTTATCTTACTTTTAGCTTGATGTCGATTTCAATCACATATTTTTTCAATAAAACTATCGGAAAATATTTAAATCAATAACACTGCGTTTGTATTTTATTCATTTTGTTTTTGCAATACACGAATCTTTATTTACTTTCTGTGTTTTTTTTCTGTTCACGTTCTGGAATGAAAAACACAAATAAACAGTCGCTGAATGAGTTTCGAGAAATCAAATAAATTTTTCGTATTCACACAACTATTTGAGTAACGTCTTAAATGAAAACAACGACGTCGACGATTGAATGTGTTGCAATTTTTTCTTCTCCGTACACCAACAAAGAAATACAAACAGACGTTTTCCGATCAGAAGTCGACTGACTCATGAATCACATTTAATGGAAGTACCTGGCACATTCGAACGTTTGCCGCTATTTGGTTTTTTTTTCTTGCCTTCAACATTTACGTCTGTACGTGCTCGTTCTGTGTGAATGACTAGGGGATATCCATGCGAATTAGAATTAGCACATTAGCAAAAAAATAGGGAAATTTACATGAAGAAAATAGCAAAATTAGCAATAAATAGCAGAATTAGCACTGTACACGTATATACTTTAGTAAGCATTTATTCTTGAATATATTGAAATAATTAATTAAAATAAAATTCACAAAACAAACGAATTGAATAGTGTTGAACTAAAATGTATCAAAATATGTAGTTAAATACGCTTTTTCTCATTTTTAAATAAAAATATATTCAATGGCACGTAACCAAGCACGTTTCATCTGTATTAACTACAATTTACGAATTGCAATCGGAAATGTAGATTTGATGACACTGAAAACGTATACGCTAGTGTCTGCTTCAAATATACACGTTGAAAGTGTCAACTTGAAACATTTACGTAAACACATTTCAGTTATTCGATCATGCTGTCAATCTGACGTATGCAATATTTTTGACGTACTAGAGAAATTAGCAAAAAATAGCAGTATTAGAACAAACTAGTAGAAATACTAGCAGAATTAGTGAAAAATAGAGAGAAATAGCGTTTATTATTATAAATTATTCGATCTGCAATTCACGGTTATCCCCTAGGTGAATGACGTACTACAATGTTTTCATGCTCGCTTTACATACAATATAAGCAAACAATACATTGGTATGGTGTGCGCGAGAGTGTGTATGTATTTAGCCTTAACAAATTGCTGTGCCAACGAGAGCTATTGCTGCTATGTGTATTTGCTACATTCATATGTTCAATGGTTGAATGTTGAATGTTCAATGTGGCCGCATACATATTTACGCATTACAACTTTTGACGTCCGATTCGATTGTGTGCGATGCGATTCAAATTCACTGTACGGGTTACGTGTTCAACACACAACGAATATGATCGGTTTGTTAGGTTCTCGGTCGTTGTCGTTGTTGTCATTATGCACATGTAGTGACATGTGTGTATGGGAGTGTATGTGCGTACACATGTGTGCTGATGGAATACCCAAGTAAATTATTAGTTCGTATGAATTGTGTGTATTAACCTAGGTATTAACAGCTGTGTTTAACATTCAGTTCGGTTTCCAGGACAATCAAAATTGCACGTACTGAAAATAAGTAGAAGAATGAGAAAAAAACACACACACAGCATACCATCACCCTTTTGTTGGTCTCTCATTATGCATATGCACAAATTTGAATAGTATATACAACTATTTTTCTACATAGTACTGCTTCACAAAAGTTACATATAGCGATCGTGGTCCAAACACCAAAAAAATCATATGAAGTTTTTAGGATTAATCCTTTCGATTTGGTTTTGGCTGATTTTTCTATACATTTCAAATGAAGTAACATACCGCGATGGGCTTGATGACAAAGACACACTTCAAGTGCGCCAGATTAACACAAATGTGCCACAGACGGGATCGTTCAAGTGAATCGTTTTTCTCATTTTCCACATTTGCTTTTTTTTTTTCATTTCAAACAATGTAATTTGATGTAAAGTGTGCTGCATGTGCACAAAAATCAAGCAACAAGCACGAAAGAACACAACAACTTAGCAGCATTTGTTGTCGAGTAGAGCAGAAATGCGGTGCATCGAAAGTGCGGAGCATTTGTGACTCTAATCGAAATGCTAAATGTGAATGAAAGATAAAAAAAAACTATCAGAGAGAAAGAAAAAATGGTAACAAAGAAAACATCATAATAGCATAAGAATTATAAGTCTGTGTCATGATTATTATAGTCTGCGAAGCAGAACGTCAATTTCCCCATATTACAAATGTTTTGTTTGTACGTTACTGTTGGCAAAGATCGTTGCCACTTGGCCGCAGATCATGGCTTTGTCGGTTGTGGCTGTTGCGGTTGCGCTTATGAGTAAGACCTATTTCAATTTCAGATCACTAATTGCAATTGCACTAAATAAGCAGAAAAACAAACCTGTGATTATGTAAAAACGTGAACTATAACTATGAACTTGAGGCAACTTTGATCACATCTCAATGACACAAAACGGATCGCACTACACACACACACACACATAGCGCGAAAAAGAGTCAAGAGAAAATATTATTCATCACAGAAGTGAGATCGTTCATTATAACAAGCACACAACCGACTCGACGATGATTTGTCGTAGTGTCGACCATCGGCCACAACTCCATGATAAAAATTGCTTTGTATTCAAAACGACTTCTATTCTTCTGTCCTTTGCTTGTATTTCTTCTTTTTTTTTGCTGTTGTATTTTCTAGCCGTTTTATTCCACCGCGCGCACAAATCGGCCATATGTAAATGAACAATGACATATAATGGAGTCAAGTTGAATAGATAGAGCTGAATTCGATGCATAAATTTACATAAATATGATAATTGTGATGCGATGACTGAAGCTACTATACTAAATGGCATTTTTTGATTTTGGTTTGTGTGTGTGTGTGTGTATGTTTTTGTGTCCGATTCGGCGTTCATTTTGAGTTAATTCGTTGCAAGTGAGTGAACGAGTATGATTTTTTTTAAATCCATCTCTTTTTTGCATTCAAATACATTTTTTTCATATTCCGTTTGTTTTATTGTTGTGTAAAATAAATTATTCGATAAAAGGCAGCCAAGCATTCGCCTGTGCTGTGCATTAGCATTGAAAACACGCAAACGCAACGCGACGTGGAGCGCTATCGAGAAAGAGAGGGAGTGAAATAAAAATTTCTAGCCAAATAACAATTTTGCCATCGATTTGAGCCGCCTGGATGTACTGTTTAACGGTAAGCTGTTGATGTGCGTTCATTCACATTTTCCATTCCAACTTTAGTCAAAGCTCACAATCATTTATTTAAGTGTGTGCGCGTTTTTTTTCCTTCTCTAATACATACATTTATATAGCATTTAACAAAAAAAACCAATCATATGACTGTAAAATGATGCGTCTTTGTCTTTTGGGGTTCGTCACGCAAGTTTTAATCTAATTAAAAAAAGATCTGCACCGATCTCGGGTGAATTTTGTTTGTTCATTTAGTTTTGTAAATAGAATTACGGTTGAATGTATCGTTTCAGCGCATTTTTATAAGTTCCTGTTGCGTTCGTGATAAAAAAACAATCAAGATTGCAAAATGAAACAAAAATAAATAAATAAGCATAGACACCACATAAAATTCGAATCGCTTACAGTTTACCGCATAGATCAAATATTTCGTGTTCATTTGTATAATATTCAATTTGAATTTGCAAATGCTTTATTATCAATGAAAAATGTGTTCATAGCACACAGCACATTGCGGTCGAATCGAACCGATAGTCATTTATTGTACTGCTGCTTTGGGCTAACAGACACATGTTGGATGTACAACTAATAAAATGAATTGACTTTTTTTGTGACAAATTATAATAAATTAATTCGAAAACAAATATAAACATTACATATAAAAACTCTCAAACGCGATGTAATGACATTTTCAAAGCAGTAGTCATAAAAATGAAGTATACAAAAATGTGTGCGACCGTAAGACATTTCGGTTGATTTCTTTTTAACTTTGTTTATGTGTAGTTATAAAAAAATTATTCGCTGAAAAAATATAAACTTGAGTTTATGTGTTATGTAGAATTGTTTTGTCTATTCTTTGTATTTCATTCTTATCAATTACCCCCCTCCCCATTCCACTGCCGAACACTGTCGTGTGCGTGTTCATGCATATTTTTTTTTTTTGAACGAATTTCACATGTAATTGTAATATATCAATATTAATTTCTGCATATCGTTTTGAAATGTGATTAAATAATAATATAATATTTTGCGATGAAATGTAAGCTAATATTATCGCTTTATATAACCGGATCATACTCCGTTCGATTTGAATAGAAATGTAAGTTCTGGCAACACACAATGTGCATTGATGATGTGCGTCATTGCCGTTGGCGTTGATGACATTATTGAATGGCTGGAAAGTTCTATGCGAGAAAAGCTACGGTGAATCCAACTTTATTTGGCAAATTAACGAATTTTCGAATGAATGGAAAATATTTGACGCAACATGAAGAAGCCACATCAGTGTGAAAATTGTAAAAATCGAAAATGCTAATTATCACAAGTGCATGTATATTGAACTATCACGACGTCCAAGTTGTGTATAGTTCCCGCAATGTGAAATTCATACTGTGGAATATTTCAGACACCGATTAATTTGTTATAAATATTGTGACTAAGTAAGTTTTTTTGGTGTCGAATTTCATCATTTTTTTATAGTAATGACAAAGGACACCTTTTTCCATTTTCATCAGACGCACAAACACCTATATATAGGAACGCGCACACAAGCTCACTTTCAGCAAGTGAACTTAATGTGTAGCCAACGAGTGAATAATTTGAATTGTTTATGGGTGTTTTGGCGGTGTCGTATATCGAAATGGTTTCTTCTTTCGGAACCAAATGTACTTTTGAATTGTATTTTAATAAGTATAATTTGATGGTGATGTTGTGTAGCTCTGTAGATCTCACAAAAGATTTCGATTTGTGGCATGCAACAATTGTGAAGACTGAACGAGGAATGGGTTGACAATTGTATCATGTACCTGACCATGGGGATGGACATAAATAGATATTTCAAAAAGAAATGGCCTCATTGACAACAAAAGTAGAAGAAAACACGAAGCATTTGCTTAAACACTTTATAGTCATCATTCCTGTGCCATTGAATATTTCAAGGAAATATTTAAATAATGAAAATGGAAAATCTATGTTGAATTTCGTTTGGAATTATTCAAGTTTGCTGTGGAGTTGAATCCACTGGCAGTCATTGGTTCTCAAAATGGGATTTTAAATCAAAATCAACAAATCAATTAAATTGACACTTCAAATTATTTGATTGTTTTTATTTGAAAATCATTGATTTGTGATTTGATTTGTTGATTTTCACATCAATTGATTTCAAATCAGAAAACCCTGCAATGCAAGACCCAAAGAAATCGTCAAATAAACCAAATATTGTAATATGTGTGTACTATTAGAGAATAAGAGAAAAAGTTGAGAATAATAGTGGCAAAAATGAATTGATGTTCATCCCCATGATCCATGGATTCAACTGAATCAATGAAGTGAAGATAAAATTGTGTTCATTCACCGAAGACACACCTTATAGATCACATAAAAAATGACATCGTACACACTACACATGGTAGATTCGCTTTGTAGCACAATAAAAATATTAATAATGTCTCGGTTTTTTTTTTTCGTTTGCTATTTGGTTTTGTGTGATGTAGTAATTATGTGCGTCGAAAACGATGAAACCAATGCAATGGAACGATAATTCAATTTAATTGGTTTCACTTGACGTATAGAGCATTGTTCTGTTCTGCTCGTCTATTTTCTGACGTACTATTTGGTTCGCATTGTGATTTATTCACATATTAACTTGTAGGCAATCGAACAACAGCTACACGCTGTTTGGCTAAAACAAACGATCATCAACACAACTGAGTTTGTACTCGGAATTGAATCGAAAGTAATGTAAAATTCATAAGTAGACGTTTTTGAATTTATCTGTGTTTGAGTTATGTGCATAAAATATGTCACATACGCTGCAAAAATTATACAGAGTCCAGAGCCTTTTCACAATGTTAAAAGAAAATTAAAAGAAGGTCATTGTCTATGATGACTAAATTGAAGAGAATGAATTGTTGCTTTGAAAATTGCTGCAGGACCAGTCAGAATGCAATCACCTTTTTTCTCTGTTTTAAGCTGAAATAATGAATTGGATACATCATAAATCAAACCTACTACTTGCTGCTCTGCCGTTGATGCTACAATCGCAACAATTTAAGACTTGTATTCATAGTCCAACGGCTTTATGTACTTTATCTACTGAAGCGCCATCTGGATATTTACCAAAGAACATATTAGTGATTTTTAGCCAAAAATTTATACAAATTTTGAATCAATTTGTGAATTTTGAAAATAAATAAATAAAAAAAAATCCAAAAAAAAAATAAAATAAATGAAGTTTTTATTCGATTTCTTTTAATTTTTCTGACTTGAGTAGTCTAGGCGGCGCTAATTACCGTTTTGAAACTTTTTTATTTGCGAACTGTGATTCGTCGAATAAATTTATGAAACGAGACGAAGTAGTGGTTGTAAAATAGCAAAAAAACGAACAGACAAATGGTGTTGATGATTCATCGAACGATATAAAACAAAATCTCATATATGCATCGTTGTTTATTTTGCATTACTGTGATTCGAGATGGTAAATTTCTTTTCGCACCTACGGATTCTTGTGTTGGAATCCTGTTTGTGTCTCTCTTCTTAAAATTTAATACGCCAAGCCGTATTGACATTTTACCAAACAAAGGCAATTAAGCCATGTATTTTGTATATATAAGCACGTATATTTCGCAAGTAACCAACATAGAGAACCATCGTAAATTACTTAACGGGAGCCATAAAATGATTTAGATTCTCGATAGACACCATACACACAATGTCAGCATCAAATGTTGTTTATGTTGTGAAATCCAATATTTATACGTACAATGAAATATGCAGTGAAGTGCATCAAATGAAAATATCACAATAACACCAACATGGAACAGCAATTATTTCCCAATGAATAAATAGAACTGTATTCGATGATTTGAAACGATGTGGTTTTGATTCTTTTTTTTCTCTTCTTTTAACTGAACATCAAATTAAATCACCGTTCGAAAGAGTTCCGCGTTGACTAGATTAGAGATGACCATTACAAAATTACTTAACTAATTCAACGGCTCGATATTAGGTCCAGGTATCTATTCTATCTCTTTCTCTCACTCTGTACCTACTAATTGCAATTGCACGCTCTAAATCGCATTATTTATTCAAATGTATATGTGAATCCACACGGCTAGTACAATAATGACAAAAATCGAGTCAGTTGACATTTTGCCCAATATAAAAGCCATCATTTCAGTTTGTGAACGTACGTATGTGATATTTTGTTCCGCGCCATTGTCTTTTTTATCAACCTAAGCTCTTTTTTTCGTTTAATGAAAATGTAAAACGATTTTTATTTCAATGGTGAAGCCAAACTATGGCAAGTCGCAGAAATAAACTTGATTTAAGCTAAATAATTATGAATGACAGTTACTGTCACGTGCACAACAGTACACACGATAATTGCGTTGAATTCGATTCGCGGAAAAAAAAAGAAATAGAAAAAACAAGAAACATAAAGGGAAAAACGAGTGAAAAAGAAATGGTGGGCTTTCATTTGATTCAGCGCAAAATAACCTAAACAAACAATAACACAAAAAAAGGCAACAATCAACACACCAACAATTATATATATATCTTTTTCTGTACCGATGCACATCCAATATGGATCGTTCCGGAAACTAGAAAAACCACACACATATATATAGATTATAGAACAAATAATTTTTGCTAACCATACTGGATGCTATTTTCATCATTTGAATTCATTTTCCTAAATCAAACATTGTATCGCTTGAATTGCTTTTCGAGTGTTTTTTTTATTATTCAAATATTTTTCGAGCTGATTACATGCTATGACGTCGTTATTGTGCTAGATAAAATAGAATGAAACATATCTGGCGAACGGGATTTGAGGTAGAAATGAAAGAAAGAAAGAAACGCACCTGATCATAGTACAGCGGCAAAGAGACACAATGTCGATTTTTTGTCGATATGTCAGCCTCACTATCTGATGGTGTTGAGATATCCTTGAAATGCTCTGAGTTTTTACGATGTGGTGAAACGGTGTGTGTAGGCCCATTATCAATGTTGTCCATATTGTTTTTAAAAGAAATTCAATGTAAAATCCTGATTTGCAGCATATAGAGAAATTGTTATTATGCAGCATAGCACAAAAACCGTCTCTCAATTGATAAAGTCTTTATTTCGTTTTCACCAAACATTAAATCCACAATATTTGAAATCGTCGTTTTCACAAATGTATAAAAATAATTTTTTTTTAGAACAGAAAAAAAAATCAACCGTAGAGAATTAATATACGAACATGAATAATTGCATGGTACAATTGTAATGCAATTTGAAGTTGGGTGTCGGGCGTGTTCATTGTAGCGACACTTTATGGCCCGAAATGCATATTTCTCATAGTCTCACACTTTTTTTCATTGTTTGTGTAGTGTTCGGAGATAATTTCATCGTGATAAATTGTTTCCTTTATCACACTAGAATTTTGACATTGTACCTTTGGCCAAATGTATGCTCAATAATAAATACACACATGCCGATAACATAATATGTTTGATGAAAAAAAAAAAATTCTCACACACAATGATTTAGCCCGTTTATTTTGTTTTGGAATCACTTTGTTCTGTTTGTCATTTAATAGTGATTTTTTCTATTAAACATAATTTAATTTTCTTGTCTTATTTTCAACCACACATACCGCCATCGAAAACTATCAATTATCACATTGGTTTTGTGTATTTCAATGCAAATGCGTTGATTTTATCAAAATACATTCAGGAGTTAAGAACATCTAGAGCATAAATAATTGTTTGTAATGCATACGAAATGAAGTTGAATGAAATAATATGAACAAATTTTAACATTTCAATATCAATCACCATCACACAGGAAGTATTGAACTGAGCCTATTATCGGCTATAATATTTCATTAAAACAAGCTTCTATCACGGTTTTGTTTCACTTAAAAACTTCACTAAAAATCGTACGCAAACCAATTTAAAAATTAATTTTTGAATATTCAATTTTATGTTTTGTCTCTAGACATCTATATAACTTTCCTTTCATTTCGATTTTGTGTGTTTGACGACTTGTGTGTTTTCACTTTTACAGATTGACGGGATTGCCCGATGCATGAAGTGTTTTCTGTCATTTGCACGGGTAACAATTTAATGGAGGAGTTTCGGTAAACCGCACATGAACACTTCACCCGCATCAACATTTCAACTAATCCGATTGAAGCTGATGATCCGATCCAAATAAGATTCAAATAATGTGGTCAAACATGGTGTTTTTATCGATTCCTATTAGACGGATTGCGATAAATATTTCCATTTTGACTATTTTTATAGTAAATAAATATCAAAAAGGAAAATAAATTACATTTTTCATAATTGTCATATTATGCCATCTAATGGTCGACAAAATCATTTCGAGACAGTTGTGCATTGCGAAAACGGTTGTACCCATCGCCGGACAATTTTCCAATTGGTATTTTCAATTTGAATCTTTTTTATCTCCTTTCGTTTTTTTGATGAAGAACTACATATCATTAAAATATTTAATGCATTCGCTAAAATTAAATTCGACGAAAAATAGAATCTCCTCTACTTTTGCATGTTTTTTTTTAAATCACGAGTATTCAAATACGCTCCATCTTTCGTACAATAGGTTATATTATAAATTAAATTAAATTAAATGATCTTTGATTCCCATTCCTTGCACTACTTACCTCTTTTCTCACTTCTTTTCTATTCTTATGAACATGAAATATTACACACTTATTTTTAGAGACATTTTCTTTAATTAGTATCATTTTTCCACATCATTGCTGCATATTTCTATTATTTTTTTTTTATACATTTAATGTTTCAAAGCGATTTTTTTTGTCGCAAAAAGCGAAAATTCTGTGTGACTTATTGAATCTATCTATTTTTTTCCGTTCTGCTGTTTACCAACAAAACCACGTGCAATTTTTATTCAGATGACCATTATATACAGTTTCATAATGGGTTTGAAGCGTCAAGTTCCGTTATATCAACAATGTCACACCATATCTTTTTTATTGAATTTTGACTGTTATTCATTTATGCACGTAAAACGATACAGTTGTTATGTGAATTTGTTGGCAGCGATTATAATTTGTCATTACTTATCTCGCTGTATGTCGAAATATAGCGAAAATGAAGAGCGTGCAATTTCAATGCTGCAATGAGCAGCAAAACAAAGAATCGCAACGAAAACAAAAAGATCATGCCATAAATTAGAAATGATTTTTTTCTTGCTTCTACAAAATACAAACCTGTGTACAAAATCTAGTGTCATCTGACAATGACATTTATATTTCTCTGAATATATTCTTTGACGAAGACATTTGAATAAAATGCGATAAACAAAACGACAACATCTAAATGAGTGATTTCGTATTTTTAATGATTTTTTATTTAGAAAACACAAAACTAACGCACGTTTATTCCATTCAATTTTATAATTTATTTTTGTTTAAATTGTTCTTGTTTTTTGTTGGTTTTTTTTTTATCATCCTTAGCTGTTCATTACGGATAATTCATTTGTCACTGTTTAGCTTAATTAGATTCTTCAATCATTCAATCGTTTAAATGTAATGCTTCTTAATTTGTTTTTGAAACACGAGAGTCAGTTTAGTCGGCGCACCACAATTCGATGCATATCAAAGAAAGTCGAAAATAGGAATAAAACACTCGAAGAAATTATAAATTAACAAAGAAAAGAAAAACTAATAAAAAAATATCGAAAAATAAATAATAAAAAAAAAACAAAATTTAAAAAATAAACTACTGTAATAGTTGTTGTTATTAATTAAACCTATAATTTGTTGAAGAACAAAAAAAGCCAGGAGGAAACGGTTTTTTTTGGTAGATATTACCTTTTAATTTTTGACGAATTGTTAACTGAACTGAAATGCACAATTCACACTGACCGAGACAATAATATCCCTTGGTTCACAAAAATACATCAAAAGCGCAATATCATGTGTCTCAGTGCAGCAGCAATTGTCATAAAGTGTGTGTGTGGAATGATCGAATAACCGTAAATTGTATTTCTGATACTACATTTCAATATGAATGAAAGATTGATTTACGAAAAATTTGATTCTCTAATGACATTTGGTTTATTTGTTTTTTTTTTTGTGTGCCTAGTATTCTTTTAATTTTAAACGAATTGCATTCTACCCACATTTGGAATGGGGCGGGAGAGAATATAGTTGAATTTTAAGTAAAAAAAGGTAAGAAATTTGATTTGACAAGTTAAACAAGAATAAACGAAAACATGTGTGTATGAATTTATAATTCTCTCTTGGTTTTGCATTATTTTTTTTTTTTTTTTTGAAATCGGGTTTTCGTCAGTATATGCGATTAATTTCTTCCGTCTGTACCAACACGACTTCCATTATGAGTTGATTCTTTCACTCCTCTTTTTTTTTGAAGTGGTTCATTTGTTTATTTGTTTTTTTTATGTTTTTTTGATTTATTTTCACAATCAATATCTAAATGTTTTGTCTTTCACGTATTTTTCCTTCCGTTTCGATTCAATCAACAACAAAAAAAAGTATGTATGAAAAGAAAAACAAATGCAAAATGAAGAGAAAAAGAGTTATGGTTTCGTTATAAACAAAATGCGAACTGTGGCTAAGTTTTTATTAAATTAAGTAATAGCAATATTAATTATTTATTTCCATGTATATTGTGTGTTTTGTTGTGTGGCTGTTGCTGGATGTGTGAAAATGTAATAATCCGGTTAACTGTTCTGACAGTTTTGTTCTGGTTTATTTTGAATTTTGCAAATTTTTTTTTTTTTTTGGTGATATTGTTTCAGTTATTATTTTTTTTTGTTGTTGCTTTCTCTTATTGTTTTTCTGCTTTTTAATTTCAGTTTACAATAAATTTTAGCTCAGTTGTATGTGTTTCCGTTCTCTTTCAGTTTTTTTATTGAAAATTTTTTAATAGATTTTTTGTGATTTTTTTTGTTGTTATTTACTTTTAATTCTTTGCCTTTACTCTCATTTTTTTTTCATCCGGATGATGCTGTTGCAAATTTTTATTATTCTCATGCGATTCTTTGGAATCGATATAAGAATAATGCAATTATTGTGTGTTTTTTTATTCATTTTGACGGATTGATATTTTTCTCTCTTTTATTAAAAAGCATCACATCACATAGCATATTTCCGGGTCCATTCCCGTGCTAGCTCATTGTATTTTTCGCGATCGGTTTTGTATATTCTTGCAATCTCAGGAACTAATGGATCATCTGGATTTGGATCACACAGCAGAGAGCAAATTGACAGCAGAACTGCAATTGAAAAGGAAAATATTAGAACTCATGGATATTTCGGCCAATTTAAAAAATAAAAAACAAAATTTCAATTATCGAATGAAATCGGTACCAATTAACAAGAATATCGTCACAATTTCGATCAATCGACTTTTTTGTTGCAAATGGTCCAAATAATGAGTATTAATAATAGTTATTTCTATTTTTCATTTTTATAAATTGAATCCTTAGTTTACCTTTTGATATAGTTAACGCTGGAGACCATTGAGATCTTAATATGTCCAAACAAATCGAACCATTACTGTTAATGTTGGGGTGGTATATGCGCGTTGTGAAAGCCACTTTTGGTGGTTTGAACGGGTAATCTGTCGGAAAATGTATTGTTAAGAAGAATACACCACCTTGATACGGACTGTCCGGCTGTAAAAAACAAGATGAACATCATTAGCAATCCAGGTTGTTTGTTTTCGTAATGTGCTCAACAAAAGGAAAATTGCATCAAAGAAAAAGATCAACTTACGGGTCCCATGATTGTTGCTTGCCAATGAAACACTGTGAATTAAGAAAAAAACAAACGTATTAAAATAAAAATCGAATTATTTCATTATAAAGGTGTCTGTTTGTGAAATGAATTTAATGCCATAATGTGTATGGCCATATAGATTAAATGGTGATTTAAAATGTTATCTAGTTCCGTTGCTTTAATACACTAAACATGTTGTATTGAAAGACGTACACATGAAACGCAGATATTATTTTTGCATTTATTGTTTTGATAATTTGTAAATGGTTGTTCAAATTACCAATGCGTATAAATGCTCTATTGACATATTTACAACTTGCATACAAGAAATATTATACAGCAGCTCTGGGTTTTCAATTTCCGATTCCTTCAGCCTAACAAATATTGTCCTACATGCGACACATCGATAGAATATTGATAATATTGTTTCTCACTTAAAAAAAGCCTTTTCTCTACATCTTGATATGAAGCATTGCGCTCATGACATGGTATTGTACAGGAATCAAGCCAAGAAATTAGATAAACGAGTGATTGAATTCGAAAAAGAAACAGACAGAGCGAGAGAGTGAGACAGAGAGAAAGATCGTGCGGGAAAAATAAATGAAAAAAAAACAACGTAATTAAATCAACTTTATCTAAATATGATGCGGTTGCTGAGGTATGTGAAAATGACGTATTTTAAAATATGGCATACATTCATAAATATCGGTTCGAATTCGTTCGACGTTTCCCACCTTTAAATGTCTTGTTTTGTATACATTAACATCTGTATTCGTTCGAAATTTTCGTATGTGTATTGTTATTTCATCACTGAATGGAGTATACACGCAAAATGAATGACAGAAATGCCATTTTCTTCACAATTGAAATAGCAGCAAGAAATGCCAATACTTTATATTTTATGCTGGCAAGATACATTTAATTGAAATCATATGAAAGGATAAAGGAGCACAACAATAGTGTGCGACAAGGAGCTTATAATCTTGATTGACAACATTCCGAATTTTTCATGTTAACGAGAGACATAAAACACACACAACATTTTTCGCATCACAACGTTTCGCATTTCAACAAACGCAACGACATGACCAATATGTCGTCAATAAGCAGCGTGGTTCTCTGTGATAAAATTGATTTTAAAAGATAAATTTTCAAGTAGACATCAACATTAAACTTCTATTATGAGCGATTCAAGGAATCATTTATAATTACATGAATGCCGAGCATTTTTTCTTCTTCTAAATCATAAACAATGAACGATTGGAGTTAGTCAAATAAAAACGAGTGAATTTTCAGAGAAAAATCAACATATCAACGCAATACATTTTCTTTGTCTTATTGTATAACCGGCGTGTCGACTGGCGAATGAAGAACACAGACACGATATTCACCTATACTGTTGTAAAATAGAAACGCGACACAAGCGCGTACACATTTAATACTACACACAAAGACTTTATCCCAAGTTGTTGTGCTGCTGTTGTTTTTTTTCTCTCTCGCAAAAAGAAGTGAGTGAGAGGCAGAGAGTGTGAGTGTGAGAGAATAAAAAGTAATCGCGACAAATAAACAATATCATCATCGTCACCATGAATATGACCATAATGTACTTTTAGCCGTTTGCTAAAATCAAAAGGCAAAGTGCAATTTCAACGTAAAAAAAAGTTCATTGTTTACATTACGTTAAAAAAAAACAAAGAAATAGAATGTATGTATTCATTGAATGCAACATACGATACATTTTATGCGCAAGCAAATTGCATGTGTGTGTGTGCGTAACATCTTTTTTCGTACATACACGCACACATTGTACCGCTTTATACATCGTGACGTATACTCATTTTTATGTCTTATTGAAAAAAAAAATTTGTCTGCTCAACAATAACAATACATGCAATATTTGCACAACTTCGACTTATTCTCTCCTCTTCGATAAACATGTACGATGTGTGTGTTGCTTTCATTTCCAATGTTTAAGGGAATACAATTAACTTCATGTAAATGGAAGAATCTGGATCACATGAAAAATTCAATTTTGATTGTCACTTTTCGAAAAGGTGCCGATATTCTGACGAATGAAACTAGTTAAGAAGAATTAAAATGACGTTTATTTCCAATCGGAATCAATTAGAAAGCCGAGTCACGGCTGTCAAACAAATACATTCAACAAGAATATAGCATTCGTTAGAATGAATGACGTTGAGGGCAGAGAGAGCGTGTGTGAGAAATTAACGTAACTATAAATTCATTGTGTGCTGAAATTGGAGTCTGGCTGTGTGTCGAAATCCGATTTTTTCGAAATACGGATTTATATAAAAACAGTTAGTCAAAATTGACAAACGTGTCGAATGGTTCAATTCGTAATAAGGCAAAGTACAAAACGATCAAAAATACTTTTTATATCAAAGAATTTGAGCTCTTGAACAACAATGAATTCAACAAATGACGACGAATGATTATTCGAGAAGCAAAATGCGCTGAAATTCAAAACGAAGCCTTCATAGCCCATATCTTCTGAGATTGAGAGCGGCATGGGAATGTTTTCATCAACATCTTCTTTAGAATATATTCACTTAAATAATTGCCGCACATACACAGTGTGTATGGGTAATTCACACGAATTCAATATTTAAAAAAAAGTTATTGTATTATTTTACATCCTTTCAAATGTCTTTTGACTCATTTGGCACAAGATTTTTTAGCCCAAACATTAACACCGACAAACGTCTTGTGCTCTTACTTCGCGGCGACAAGTAATATCAGCACTTCAACATGTATTTGCAAGAATATAAACACTGATTGCCGTTGTTCCGTCTGCATGTGTGTGTGTCTCTCTCTCTCTCTTCATCTGTCTCACTGTACTTCACTTTCAGTGTATGTGCTTACGCTTGTATGTATGATTATACATATGAGAATTGATGACGTTATATTTTATGTTTTTTTAAAATGCGAATCAAAAGCAGCGAAATAATTTCAAATGAATAATTGTTTTCGAACTCAATGAATCCATATTCTGGTCAGTTTTTGGTTGGCATTCAATGATATGCAAGATCCACTTAGAATTCGCAAACGAAATAGAAAGCCAGAAAATTCACGCAGCCCCCTCCGATTATCAATATGTGTCGACAACAAAAGCTAATCACATAATAAACATTTACAAAAATTAACTTATAATGTTCACAAAGATGTGAAGCGTGAGGTTTTACGATGGATTCAGCCATTGTAGTGCATGGAGTTCATCTTGAAAATACCGTCGATAAACGCTAAATCGTTTTGAATAATACAAATAGATAGACACAAACAAACAAAACAAACAACAGAAAAAAAAAATCGATGGGCTGCACAACCAGCTGCACAATGCTTACAAAATCACCAAATAATCGGAGCAGGCATATGTTGGATAAAATGTGTTTGTTTAATGCAACTTACAGTCGTCACCAACTGGGCCAGCGCTGCACTGAGCTGGAGGATCTCGACCAAGATCTTGCAGTTCCTATAGGAAAAAAGAATGAAAAATACAAAATCCAAATATTACATTAGAATATTCGATGAATGAACGACATATCTACGCGATATTTCATTTCCCGTTGTGATATAAGCAATTTATTCGCGGCCGCGCGACTAGAAATTTAGATGAAATTGGCTCAACAAAAAAAAAACAAAATTTTTTTTTACAATAATAGGATATTGTTTACGAAAATAGTCACACCATGACTGTTCAACTTATGGTGCGTGGTTTTGAAACTTTCTTTTGCCGCACATTGCTCACACATATATTCGTTACATTGAATGCATAACATCTCGTCAAATTTGTTGAATTTTGTGTGTGTGTGTGTTCAATTTGAATTTTGTGACTCTCGAGAATTGGCTTTCTCTATTAATATGAATGCAATATTAGATTAAAAAAAAATTATACGAGCATGCGATGATTTAATTTGTCAACCAAAAAGCATTAAAATGTACATGTTGCAAAGGGAAAATCGATAATCAATTGTATTCATCATGCACTGAACACACAAAAAAATATACAAGGTTTTTCCACACTGAAAAAAAAAAATTATAAATAGTTTTCCCTCATGTTTTTTTATATTGTAAGCGAACAAAAGAAATGTTGTCGAATTTGCTTGAGAGTTTGAGAGAGAGAGTGAATAAACTCTTTTCCGAATGGAGAGCGAGAGAGAGAGAGAGAGAGAGAGAGAGAGAGAGAGAGAGAGAGAGAG
>NW_022199032.1:1052567-1124798 GCF_009176525.2 Contarinia nasturtii
GAGAGAGAGAGAGAGAGAGAGAGAGAGAGAGAGAGAGAGAGAGAGAGGAAAGAGAGTGAATGAAAGAACGAGAGCTAGAGAGTGACAGTGTGAAACTTCTTTTTTTTTCTCTCGTTCGTACGGCGAGCATAATGTTTCATTAATTTTAGAGCGTTAGCTTACTACACGAGAGTTGCGTGAGTCGTGGTGAGCAAAAATGTTTCTTCCCAACTGAATTCCCATTCCTTTTATGAGTCACTTTCGAGGAATTTTAATCAAAAACTATCAGTCACATATTCAACTATATTGCTTTTAAACTCATTTAGCCTGCTATGTGTTTGTCTTCACATTGAATGAATTTCCGTTAAGTCAGTGATTTTTTTTTTGTTATATATTTTTTGTCAAATTTTCATTCGCTGCTTGTATATATTTATTTAGCTTTTGATTTGATTGCATTTGTATTGTTAAACATTAGCAGTATGCAATATTTATCGAATAAGAAAAAAACAACAACTAATAAACCAACATGAAAATACATTTTGCATTCATGGACGTTTATGTTCTCTCTGTCTCTCGTTTTGCATATTTCGTATATCGCGATATAAAATTTCAACAGATTTATAAATATTTAGTCACGCATTTTATTCAACAAATTGATTTCATCGTTTGCTGTATGATTAATCTGAATGCTTGAAGAAAAAGTCGTCCCTTTTTGTTCAAACAAACAACATTTCGAAGCATCCAGAACGAATCAAATATGATCACACTACAATAAATGTTCACAAAATTTTTCGTTGGCTCCTTCGAATACATAATTTGATTGAGCGAGGTGCGCGATGATGATTGCTGAAAATAGCAGGGCGTACGTTCTTTTCTTCGTAAAGTTTTTTTTTCTCTTCTCTCGTTTCATTTAAACGGTTATTGTGCAAGCGAGCGAGCTTGAAAAAAATCGAAAAAAAAACAGAGAAAAAATTGTCTAACGTAGTTATATGTCTGTGCCACATTCATTTTTTCTGTCCAATGGTACGACCGAATGAAAAAAAATTTCTCTCGTTTGAACTACAATTTTTTTTTATCGGGAAAAAAAATACACGCACACACTTTGTGTTATTAACTATTGAATTGAACATACCTTATTAATTCTTTTTAAAGCCATATTTTACCAATTTCTTTATGTGTTTTTTGTGTGTCGGGATTTATATTATTTCTTAATGATTTTTCTTTTTTGCTTAAATAATTAATCTGGTTGCTGCACCAGACAATAACTTGAACTGAAATGGTCTTTTGATTAGAACGAACAGCAGCGATGCAAGATGGCGGCCTTCCTCTGCTAACTTTGAAAGTAGTGGTTGTGTATGAGAAAAAAAAATCTATGTTACAAAACGAAAATGGCGACAGCTATGTATATGCAATGAAGTCACAACTGAACAGAAAATGCGAATTGTACATCGACGACGTTTCAAGGGACGCGTTCGAAGCTAGAACCGGTTGATCAAAAACTGAACCGGTTCACTTGAAATTCGGATATAACCTCAATATTCATGCATGACAAATTGTTTTGATGATCCATTCAATCGAATTTCTTATTTGGATTTCAGTGTTTCAAAAGTGTCAAGACAGTTGCTTTTTTTTGTTTCGGATATTTTGCGCAATTTTATAAAAAAAACTTATTGGAATTTATTACAAGAACAATTTCAACTCAAGATGTTTTTATAATTACATTTTTATTTCATTTCAATACATATAGGTTTTATGTTATTCTAAAAAAAATAATGAAATATATTATATTCCGAACATCTTAAGGTGGTAAATAAATGTAATGAAATTAATTTGAAAAATTCGATTTAAGAAATTGTGAAAATGTGTGTATTGTAAGCAAGTAATATTCATTTTAAAATTCGCACAATAAATCGAAATGATGTTTATATCGTATTTGTTTCGATAACTGCCATCTGTGTTTGGGCCTTGAATCACGGTGTCTCAAAATTTGTCGATCTTTCGTTATAATTTGTAAAATAAATACATTTCCAATATCATTGAATATTTTTTTATTCCAAATTGAATTTTACACAAAGAAAATTGTATTTATATAAAATGAACATTAACACAACTCATTGGGTCACATTTTCCAATTAAGTGTGTTTTTATTTTTGGCTTAGTTCAATTGTAATGGAATATGTGGTGGCGTTTGTACCGCAAACTGACAACATTGAAATGTCATCGTATGTATGTGAAAATATATATATATTAATTTTATTAGTAAACTTTCCATTTAATTATTCTTCAGCGAGTTTGCCATCCAATTCTGCTTACGTTGAGACCGATTTACTGAAAATAAAAATCGATGGCCTTAAGTGACATCAATATAATTCATCCACAATTAAACATGTATCGTTTTATTGTTGTTTGAATGATTTAAATTGGCCAATCGAAATCGAAATCGAGTGAATAGATTGACGGAAGAGAGTGTGCACTAATTGCTAAGTAAAGAAATAGACAAGGACAGTAAGAGATTAGTGCGTTTGTGTTTTAAAGCCACACAAAAAAAAAACATATAAACATCATGTCTCAGCCAAACACTCCGGCACTCCAACCAACTTATATGAAAGTGTTCATTCAAAGAGATTACAGTGACGGTACATCGGTCAAATTCCAAACAAGATTCCCACCTGAATTGGAAGGCAGAGTAAATATCGTTTCTTTCCCTTAAATCTCTTTTTTTATATCATGCCGTTTCGATTCAATTACTTAATTCATTACTTCAATTACTTAATTTTTTTTCGTACAAATTCAGATAGAACGACAACAGTTTGAAGTAACAATCAACAAACTCAATGAATACTTTGCTGAGGCTGAAAAGGGATCTTGCAGCACATACTGGTGGGTGTGATTTTGTTGTTGTTTGCTAAACGAATGCGTTTCATTCGCTTCATTAACTAATTCGATTTGATATATATTTGGTACAGTGAAGGATGTCTGGCATGTATCACCGCCTACTTAGTTTATTTGTGCACAGAAACGCACTATGAAAAGGTAAACAATGTTTTTTTTTTAATATCATGATTTCTTTGCATTGTTTTTCTATTGATTTTTTCCTATTTCAGTGCATTCGAAAAATTTCCAAGTACATTAACCAACAGAACGAACGAATTTACAACCCAAAAGGCTTACAAATAACAGATCCAACATGCCGTGGTTTACGTGTTATAGAAATATCAATACTTGATCGCCCGGGCAGAACTTGACTGCCAATATCGCATTCAACCGAAGAATTTTTTATGTAAACTTCCTACAAAACATATTTTTAAAAAAAATTGCAATTTATATTACACCACACAAGGCAAACAAATCAAAACAAAAACAAATTAAGTCATCATTTAAACAAACTAATGTAAAGTAATATGTCATATTTCAGACATTGTATTGAGACATTTTCAGGCAATTGATTCAGCTCAGGAGGCGAACGTCAGGCGCTGAAATGGAGTGAAAACAATAGAAGTGATTGTTATGGTTATAAAAACACCTACAATCGCGCTTGACGTTAGTTCTCTGAGCTGACTCATCTGGCTGAAAATCTCCCAACATAATGCGTGATGTAAAATTCATTAAAAAAAAGTATTTAAAACGATAAAAAAGCCGCCTTATGGAAAACAAATACCCCACATACACACAGTTCGAAATCAATTGTTTTGTCTCTATTTTGTTACTCATCATAAATTTTGATTTAAATTATCATTTGTCTAATAAAACAAAATGGAACAGTACATTTGATTGTTTGGATCTGTGCATATAAAATAAAATTCGAAATAAATAAAACAAATGTTATAGTTAAGTTCAAATTAATTAATATTTAATGACCTCAATAGCATGGCCTGCCATAGATGCCGTTTTGTTAATCAATTTTAAAAGTGTGAAAACTGTTGGCGACCTTGAAGCATTACAAAAGAATTCAAACAATATGTGCATGCTCTTATCCACGTATATGTCGTCGCGGGCACATTGCCTTCTAAAGAAATGTACATAGATCAAAGACGCTAACTGCTTTTATCTCACTTAAATTTTTTGATGGAACGAGATTTTTCAGCTTCTTTTCGCTGTTAAAAGAAAGAAAAAAACAACGTCAAGCGAATGTCTTTTGTTGTGCCACGGCATTATGAATTCCAATCAATAGGGAATCAGTTCAAATCAAGGATGAATCGGACGAAATGACATTGTGCGGTTGACAAATGACAAATTATCTGATAATGAATTTAAAGAATTGCATACAATGGCTTTAAATAAGTGATTGAAATGAAGAAAAGAAACGAAGGAAATTCAAGCGAATGATAAAGGGAGACGAAGAGAGAGACGAACGCATAAAATGTCCAAATTTACTTGAAACCGAAAATGTGTTCATTTACAAATGCTATCATTATTAACACAAGCGGCAAGGATGGTCAACACTAGAACAGTTTTATACTCATTTATATCAGACATATCCAGTGACCGGTTCGCGCATATTTCTATGCTTGCCTAAATACGCTAGGTAGCATAGATATGCCAAGCATAGCCGCAAACGCAACCGACGCATCGCCGTTCACTCTATATGAACAATGCACATGTTCGTTTATGCAGACGACCGTGCGCATACAATATAGCTCAAATCGAATGGCGACGGGTGAGTTGCGGCTTGCGTCTCCGCTATGCTTAGCATAGCTATCAGGCATAGAAATATGCGCGAACCGGTCACTGGACATATCTCATTTAATTGCTGTTGTTGCTTTTTATTCGGGTGTGTTTCAAAAAATGTGGAAACTAACACTTTCACTTGCCACAATTCGTTGGGTCTTAATAACAAACCATCCGCTAATCTGTTTGTATTTGCTCTTGAGACCAATAACAGTCGAGTCCATTTCCACAAAAAACTGTGACAAAGCTTAGTGAAGTATTTCGTTTTCGTGTCAGCCGTTTCAGAGAAAAGCATGTTCGTTGTATGCTGGTGTCCTGTATAACTGGCGATTTGAGTTCGGTCGGTTGATTGGCACTGTGTGAATTGCGCAAGCGTCACCTCAAATATTCGGAAAATTCAATTTACAATATATTCAATTCACTTACTTGTCGTATATCGGTTTCTATTATGTGTTTGTTTTCCTCTTTCGAGGAACACATCGTAATGTTTTCCTAAACAGTTGTCAGTCGCCAACAACACGCGTGCATGTTCAAACTTCAACGGTTGAACAACAACCGTTCATCTAATTTACTCAAACTTCAACACAACATATAAACCCGTACGTAACAATTTCGAAAACAAACCACCTTTTCAATTTAACATAATAATTAAAAAAAACTGACGTGTCACCACAAGCCATCGAATGACTTAGAAAAATAAAATAAAAAAAAAACATTTAAAATTCGCCGCGATAAATTCAAATAAAAGGATTTTTTTTCACGTGATAGTGAGAGCATTTAAATTATGGTTTTTATCACATTCCGCATCCATTCGGTATGCAGCTTTAGATATTCGTCTAACGTTAAATCATCAAATAGAGATAAAGCCAAACGTATATATTTGTATATATATCAAGAAAACATTTTAAGATCTCAATCATTCTAAAATGAGCCTTGAAACATACATGCTTAGATATCACACAAAAGAACATAAATTATTTGTCAACATATTTCGTGTGTGATATTTTTAATCAAACCAATTTCGAATTGTGGCAAGAAACCGTAACATTTTCAAATGCATTGGAATTTTATAGAAAATAATAGAATTGAAACATTTTAAACCGGTCGCTCTGTTGCTATTCTTCATTTTCCGTTTTGTAAATTTCCACTTTTAAATCCAATTTAAATTTCACCAGTTTTTAGTGAATGTTTTGTTATCAAATAATAACAAAAACAAAATACCTTTCTCACATCTAGATGTGCGGAAAAGTAAAAGAGAAGATTTTATCAATTTATTAATTTTGTTTTATGCCATCCTGTTGCATTCTTGAAAATAAAAAGCTCATACCGAAAAACAAATGATGCATTAAAAAGAAATTGATCGCTCCGATAAAAATCCATTTCAAAAGCCGTAGTTCGATTAAACTTTGACGCTTTTTCTCCCCCTTATAATTAGTCATTCATAGTCGTTCAATTGGAATTTGACGGTGTGGAAACAACTTGATAGCGACCAATTAATGTGAATATTTGAAAACAAATACAAACCAAACATTCCGTTCCGATCAAACGTAAACTACCGAAAAAATTTGTTAATTTTTGTTTAAACTGTGCGCTCAGCTGAAAACTTCTAAATCAGGTCACTGGCAGTAGGTAAGTATAGTACTATTTTTCAAGAGAGATAGAAAGAGAATAAACAAAAACATGATAAATGGATGCATCAGCATCGACGAATTCGTGCTTCGCCAAACAATGCAACGACGACAAAAAAAAAACAGACTCAATAATCAAAAGAGAACTGATGGTATGCGAATGTACGTTGAGTTTCGTTTCGTTTTCGATTCGAATTAATGAAACAAATTTGAAAGTCCGACCCGGTAAAATGTGTGACAAATTGCCACGATCAGAATATCCGTCGGCAAGATCAACAAACGGAAATAAATTTGTTGCTTTATCCCAATTTCAAACGGGAGAGTGTTGAATTCCACACTGGATAATAATTGAATTTTCTCATTTTTGCATTGATGCAAATATTGGTTTTTATAATAACAAATACGCGTGTGGAACATAAAATTGTGTCATTGCAGAAAAAAAAGAGGTTCTGTGAGCGCAAATAGCTTTCATTTGGATGTGCTTGATAATCCAAAGTAAACTTCATATGGAATGAAAAGTTTAACAAAGAGTTTAAGCGAATGGGGGTAAGAATTGAATTTTGTGTTGATTCACACGTACAAAAAAATATACACACACACGCACACACACACACAAAATAGCTTCATTACGTCACTATACTTTTGAACATCCATTTGCCATTTGATGTAGAAAAGTTTGAATAATGAGTTAAACGAGTGAAAAAAATTCAAAGGGAAAAAAAATTCAATTTGAAGGCCGCTAGCTCATCTAGCATTTCAAAAAAGGCCAAAGCCAACAATAGCAAATGACAAAATGAAAAGTCATTTGTAGATTATTGAGACGGCGTTACTTATCCAGAGGCATTATGTGCATCTGCAGGCTATCAACATTCTCGGAGATGAAACTGAAACATGCTTTAAGGAAATGAAAGGAGAACAAAAAGTCGTTTCCATTCGTTATTTCAATTTATTTTTTCGTTATGTCTTTCTTATACATTGCATAGCCATGTTCTATTCTCATTTTTCACCGGCATCTTTCACGTCTCCATCACTCATTCAATAACAACCACTTCACGGGGACGATATACGAAACGTAACATGGCATTTCATTTATCGACTCAATTTGCGTATTCTTTTCATATGCGGCAAAATGGTATTGTTATTTATTGCTTGTCTTGTTTCGGCCTATTTCAACGCCGTTTTTCGTTCTATATTACAAATTACAATTGTGCGTATTAATGTATTCATATTGCATGATAAGCTTATATATATATGGATAACCGAGAATGAAAATGACTTAGGAAACACGTCCACGTCCTGCTCTCGCTTACAGATGCTCTCCTCTGCATTATAAAGATATGTACAAAGGAAGTGAAATAAAGTTTCTAAAGAAAACATTCTTCTCCTCTTTTTTTCTTGTTTGGCGGTAATACAAACTATTCAACGCGTCCTTTTCTTTGAGATTTTACGAGCACACTTCTCTTTCACATCTCAAACTTTCTTTTCATTGAATTTCTTTTCTTACTTCGGTTGTGTTGATATACACGTCTTTGTACGTAAATAAATTAATTCTTTTTAAACTTACTTCTGTATCTATTTATCCTTCCCTTCCCGCAATGTTATCGCTCAAGCTCGACATTTGTCTACTACGCTATAATCGGACTGTCGAAATAATAATTTAATATTTTAATACTCCCCTATCTGGGCAAAAAAAAATTGAAGTCTTAAAAAAACTATTTTCCGTTTTATATATGATAGCGGCTTTGTTTCTACTGAAAAAGCAAATGAATAAAACTGAAAGCAAATGGCATACAAAAGAACGGGGTAGCCGTAGTTCTATTGTATGACGAACGATATGAATTTCGATTTGACGAAAGGGTCAAGCCACAATTTTCGACGAAAAGCACACATCACATGAAACGAATGCAACGAGTTATAAATGACAAATTGCTAATGCCATGGGTGACCCATGATGGGTCTTTTGGTTATTTCAAAAGTCTCTTATGGGATCTGAGGCAGCATTTTATAAATCAAATATTCTCGGATTTCTATTTCGATCATTTCAAAGTAGAAATAACCAATAAATTCAATGCAATAATATATATATACGTTATTTGCACACTTCCGTCAATACACTGGAGAGAATACAGTTGGGACCAATAGCAACACACCAACAATATATTATAACGAATAATAAGATGTCATCTTATTAGTCTTATCAAATGAATACTGTTACCAGAATATTATTATTGGTCATTTTGTGTGGAAGAATCGTCATTTTTACCCATTATTTGATGATTTTTTAATGAATTTCCAATTCATTTATTCGTTATTAGTTTTGTTCGATTCGACATTTGGCGTAAATACGAACTTTAAAGCTATTTCATAAACATTAAAAGAATTGTACAACATTAAATTATTAAACTTACTGGAAATGCTTTGAATTATAGACGTTGTAAGAATCGGTCAGTTTTTCACCACCGACACCGAACACGAGCAATTGGTGTATTTCTTGGATAAAATTGATCAATGTTGTCGGTTGTCGGGTTCGGTCGAGTTTGCAAACACAACTAATAATAATATACAATAGTAATAACTATACCGCAGATGCCCGAACTGTAAGAGTGCGAGAGAGCGAGAAAGAAAAAGCCACAAAAGAATAAGAAAGAATGAAAGTGAATTATTGGCAAAAGAGTCTGTAAAGAAAAAGAAGTAAACAAGGGTATAGAAGAAAAAAGTACGTGGGTTTCACTATTTGGTGGATATAAAACATCTTTCATTGATCCATAAATGGGACTTAATTAGGCTTTGATTAAACAAATCGCATATGAAATTGAGATAATTTGTGTACGAACTTCGGTTACCTAATGAGCCTTTTGTTTTTTGTGAAACTACTTAAACAATACGATTTATTAAAGTCGAATATTATGGTCAATGCCCCCACATATGTTCCGCCAACATTGATACGATTAGGAAGATAAATTATTTGCACGCTGTTCAAAACAAAAACGATACAATGAATTATTATTGGCATTCATTTCGTTGATTCATTCGAATAAGAATTTTATTTAAAAGGACCATACAGTTTTCTTTCCCCGCTGGTATTTAGGAATAAAAGATGTCTATTTCATTTGCGGCCATGACCGAATCTCGATTAGCTCTTATCCAAATTGAAAATTTCATCATGCTTCATTGAATTTCGACGAATTCCACTTCAATTTCGATTCCAATATTATTTATATAAACATATTTTCTTCAAAAGCTTTGCATTTCTGGCATTTGCATATTAAAAAAAAAAACAATAAGATCAAAAACATTCCAATTCACATTTTTTATTATAAAATTCAATTGTTTTGCAATTTTGAAAATCACTTATTTTCCGAACTATGAGAATCGACGATGAAAACTTCATTTCGAATGGCCTAATGTATTGATTGGTAAAAAGTGTATTCGATGCCGGTGCCCGCAAAAAGCAATATACAAAAGGAAAAGTGAAACAAATAAGAGTAAAACGAAATTCGAATGATTCACTTTGGTTTAATGATTTATTTATTTAATTTTCTGGCAATACGCTTTTATAGTCGGCAATATCTATTTTGATTAACTTGAAACGGCAAATAAAAAAGGGACATATGCAAAGTTTGTAAATGATATGCCGAATTAGTGCAGAATATTTTTCGTTTTTATCATCGTAGTACCGAGGTATTTAACATAAATACGAACAGCAACTACATCTAAAATATAATATCTCATATGTGATAGTGGGAAGACGATATAAATGAAAAAAAAAAATTGCTGATCATACTTTTATAATAAAAATAAGAAAATTGAAAAATCATCAATGAATTTAATCCATTTAAAAAACATGTGGTTGGTATTCGCATATCGTTGTATGATTTTGTGCGGAATCCTACACACCCCAAAGCATAAACTAGTGTTAAACACGTGTCTTTTTATGGCCAAAGATATAGTGCCAAGTAGAACTGTCTCCTGTTGAATGGAAATCGAAAAGATCATATCAAACATTCAAATTTAATTTCGAGATATGCGTTAAATGATGTCATTTGATATGTAGAATCAATTGTTCTTATCACTTTAATCGAATCGTTGAATGCACGTAACGAAATCACAATGTTTCCGTGGTTAGAAAGTTTTAGCAAAAGGAGACGCGACTGTGGCTATGAATAAAATGATAAATAAATTATCGTCTCTTTATATCAACCGAAGTTTTGAATTGACGACGATAAAAAACTCATCATTTGAATAACCAGAGATCAAACATCGCAAACTCATACATGACATTGAATCTCTCTGATGAGAAGATATCTTGTTCTTTTTCTTGTATCAGGAAGGATTTTAAAATGAATTTTGTCCTCGATGCTCATCCGAACCTGAGCTCTAGCGGTAGCTTTCGCTCAGTTCAATATTTTATCCCTTTAAATAATGAAGTTTAAGGCAAAAGAAACAAAAATGTTCCCTGATACACAGCAGAACAAGGCGTGTAGCCTACAACGCAGCAGCATATCCATATTTATGTTCAATTGCGTTGCCTTTTTTGGGTATGTGCGTGTAGAATTTTTTTTATTGGCTTATTCGCGAAATTTAAATAATGTGAAATGTTGAACATAAGACGGTTAATAATGTAGTGAATGACAGTCGATTGATACAATTTTACGACTTTCTCTGAATAAAAATACAATCAAACTTTTTGAAAAGTATGAAAATGTGCCCCTCGTATATTCTTTTGTCATTTCAATTTCATTTCAATTAGGGGAGCATCATCCCTCTTCTATCTTCTATAAACTTACTTTTTATGTCCATACAGCATTTATTTAAATTTAAAATCTACTGAAATTATCATATATAAATGAAAGCACCCCAAATACATTCATCATAATCAGCGCATATTTTTTGGAAATTATTTAAAGTTGTCAGAAAAACAACAAACTAAAATTCAATTGATAAAATCGGACTAGTATATTTGAATGGGGTAGAATAAAAACTACTTCTCGAAAAATTGCTATTTTAAAACGAAACCTAAAACAAATTTCAATAAAAAGTGAATCAATTTTTTTTTTGTCCAACTGAAGTGAATCAAGAAAATTTTGTTCAATAAAAGTGAACCAAAAAAAAAATTTCACTCGGTTTTTTCAGTGTAAAATACACTAAAATGAATTTTTTTTTTGGGTTCACTTTTATTGAACAATTTTTTTTTGGTTCACATCAATTGGACGAAAAAAAATTGATTCACTTTTCATTGAAAGTTTTTTTTAGGTTTCGTGTTTAAACATTTTTCGAGAAGTAGTTTTTATTCTACCCCATTCATTTGGAAATTCATGTGTTGGACGCAGATTTTTGGGGGTCCCAGTCAAAAATTTGACTCAAAATAATGATACACACAGTATGTTTCATTAAATGTGTGTGGTTTCACATACTTTCAGCATACAAAAAGATCGCCTTGAAGCTTTTTCATAATTTCATTTGCGGTTTTAAACCATGTATGCCGTTTTTTAAATTTAGTTAAGAAATATATGCAGATACAGGTATAGCACATTTACAAACATCTCTCTCTCTCTCTCTCCCTACCTCTGCATAGGCAGATTCGTTTAACGCAAATCAATTTTAAAGTTGAAATTGTTTGATTGCATTTTAGAAACTCGGATGTTTCAAGCGAATTCAATGGTGATTAGATTTATTTTGACTGTGTATATGCTTCAAAAGTAAGCAAACACGTCTCATACAAACCGATTTTGGAACGGTTTCGGTTTCTGTGTTGAACGAAACAGCGCAAAATATTTCGAAAATGATTTGCACTGTGATGGAATGCACTGCATACACAACCACTGTACAGCTTTGTGCACATATGCACGGTAAATTTCTATGCTAGATGAGATTGTTTACGTTTTAAACTTAAAATGTTGCTAAACAACTAGGTAACAGCATATGTGCTTACGGTTGCGTTTATACTCGAACCTCTACGGAGATAATTTGATTCATCAAACTGTTTACTTAAAAACAATGCCATTACTATGTCGGTTTTGGTGATAATAATTTAAATTATTCCTGCTATTTTCCCATTTAGTTCATGACACAAAAAAAGCTTCATTTCGAAATAATCAAAATAAAACCGAAGTTACATTTTTAAAAGCGTCAAAAAAAAGAAATAAACGTTTACCATTTTTCTAAAAAAAAAAATGGAAAACACCTACATACACCCTTGCAACGAAGGAAGGTTTTTCGTAGATAACACTTGAGTTGCGGAAGTGATAAGTACCCTAGGTGGGATGGAATTGTGTAACGTTTGTAACATTACGTTCATACCATTAGAGTGAATTCAGTGGCGTTCATTGAATTTCAATAAGCAAATAATGTGTTGGACATTAAAGCTCGGTAAATTTCAATCTTTCGATTTGCTTCTTATTTTCTATCCAGTTTGTGTGTGTGTGTGTGTTCAAAATGAAAGGATGATCGTTGAAATTTAATCTGGTTGGAAAATGTGCAATCTTTTTCAAAAGGTGTTCCATGAATTTGTCGACGTTTTTCCGAGTAAACGAAATGAATTATGGATGTTTGCTTTTTGGTGATAAACATGATACGATTTAAAATCAAAAGTGTATATGACTGTGAAATTACGAAAAATTTCTTTCAAATATCTGTGTAAGCTCTGCTCTTCCATTCATTTTGTTTCATCAGACTTTTTCAGTCACTTACTTGATTAATATCACTTGAATTTCGGATTGACGTTTTAAAATTGCATTTTTCACTTCAACGACTTTAACAGAAATACTTTAAATTGATTACTAAGCAAAAGCGCGCAAAGACATAATTAACCTGTGTTCGAGTCATTAGATTAGCTGTCATTCACGTGCCTCAAATTTGTAGCATTTAAAACGTGACGAAATGCATATTGGAATCATCTCTGTTGAAATGGACGAAACTTCCTTAAAAACGATTCCATAAAATCCAATATAGATTTGTGCGGACACGGGATTAAATTCATTTGTTTGGCTCACATCAAAGGCTCACACAGTTCAATGAAAATAGTTGTCATTAATATTTTGATAAAATGAACATGTATAGAGTCTACCTGTATAGCACAAAGTCCTCAAATTAAAATATTGATGCCAAGTATTTTCATAGAATTGTGAATCACAGGTGACTATACGCACCGATAAATAATTAAAATGAAATGTGGAATGAGAAGAAAAATAACACAACTGCCACCATCGTCAACGACAACGAAATTGGAACTCGAACTTGATCTACATTCGGTGTTTGCCGCTATATTTACAAATTGAATTGATATTTTTTAACATGCTGATATACATCGAATAATGAGCTCATTATCAGATACAATTTCAATGCAAATCAACGATAATGTGTTTCCGTATTGCCGAAAGCTCTCTCGCACCAGAAGTTACTCGTCGTGACTTTTAATTTTTACATTTACATTCCATTTCAACCGACGACGACGACGACGCGTAGAATTTGTATGGAGTAAACACATTTCGCATCGATCAGATGAAAGTAAATACTTAAAAAACATTTTCGAAAAAGAAATTGCGAGGCAATGGAGCAGGAGGTTGAGTGAGCATCAAGTGGAAAATGTAATTGCATGAAGGACCAATGTTAGCAATAAACTTTATCAAATTTTCTTTTGGCATCGAACGCAATGTTAAATAACAAAAACTGAAATCTTATCTAGCCTTCATTTCAATCCATATATAGTCAATATCTATTTCTAATGCCAATTCTTTCGCATTTAACTCCAAGCCCAAATGGTTTTTTCAAGCTACTCTGAACAATGTGAAGCGAATTTTTTTTTGAAATTTAAATTTTTTATAATACATACGCAACGCACACCGGTGTATATAGGCCAATGTCCATTCAAATCATAACATAATTACGTGAACTATTTCTGATTATATTCATTTTCGTTGCCGAGCAAATTTTGAAATATATGTCAAAATGACTTTAAGCTTCTGAGCTTCGAAAAAGTGGAAACTTTTACTTTTTCATAAAATCGACAGATCTGGACAGAAATACATTGCCTTGACATTTCTTTGTTAATTGGCTTTTAAAAAAGCGATATTTGCACATCGAAAAATTTCCAATAAATATTTGATTTCTTTATTTTTTTTTTTTGTTTGATTTGTATAATGTCAACAATCACATTGTGCGATCAACAATTTTTAATAAGATAATCATTTTTGGAATAGAAACGATAGAACATAAAATTGCTTGGAATATTAATCGTTTTCCGTTATTTTATACATCTCCATCAAGGAGAAAATTAATATAATTTATATCCTGTCGTTGTTTCTGCGTATTAAAAACCATGCAACAATTCTTCCATGCGATAGGCGAAGAATGAGTTCGATGCCATTAGGTCTGAGTATATTCGATGTGAAAAACAATATATATATAAATAGAAAGAAAAATATAGAGTTATATGTTTATTTATCATATGAATTGAAATACGTTTTACCTAGAATTTTTTGACTTATATTCATTGATTTGTAGAAGCCGAAGAAGTATAAGGTTGCTGACCATGAAACGATTCATAATCAAAACCACAATATACAATAAAAGTCACGGTGAATATACGCTGACATATTAATGGCAGTCTACATTATGCATCAATCGTAGTTTATAAACAATTCAAATTTAACTTTGTAAATTTATCTTTTTTCTTCTAGTTTCTTTTTCCTCTATTTCATTGCTGGTTTTTTGTATACTAAATTTTTAAAATTATTAATCATTCTTTTCACAATGTTTGCTCCGTTTTTTTAATACAAAACGCTTCGACATGTGATTTGTTTATTCAAATCACTTCTCCATTTAACCTAAAATACAAACAATTTTGTTGATATCATCATTTAAATTCTGTACACATGTATTTTCCATCATATAGAATGTAAAACTATTTTGAATCTCGGTCAACGAAAATATTGATTGATTATTATCAATGAATTTCAAGAGAACGCTATACATATAACGAAAAAAAATATGATTACCGACTAAAGCATATTATCAATAAAAGTGTTACAACAGTTTTACAATTTGTCGCTGTTCAAAAATGTGGTGAGATAGCATGATGTTGGTGAGATAGCATGAGGTGTGTATTCGTATACATTCGAAATCCGATTCAGGTTAAAAAAAAAAGGAATTTTTCGTAATGAGAACGGTCGTATTCCGACACTTTTCTCCTGATTAAAAACTATCACGTTAATAATACGTTTATGAAGCACACGAGTTTAGTTAATTTCTATGGAATAGTATAAAAATACTCTTTTTAGTCTTGTATGCATGCATCATTTGCTATTTGCTTATGCATTAGAATCATCAATTGACCATACTTATTGTGAGCAATAATGGCATTTTCATTTAAAATGAATAAATTTATGCAATTTCAATACATTTCCAACCAAGTGAGTGGTTATATCGAGCCAAATAACCTTGGAGATAAAAGTATATTTAATATTTAAACAAGTGATTTTTTTTGGTATTTCGTGCCATAAATTATTATTTAAAATCATTCCAATTAAATCAAATTAGCAACGGTATTTACCTTGCAGAAAAATAAAAGAAGAAGAAAGACCAAAACAAAATCTAGAGACTAAATTAGCGATTCAAAAAGAAAGTGCCCAAAGATATTATGTTACCGAAAATGTTCTGTTCACGGGGGAAAAAAGCTTCTTTAGTATCTAAGCGTATGAAAAAAGAACATGTGGCACCGAACAGCAGACTAGCAGGCTGTGCTTTAAATCACACATAGCGACATTAGCCATTATAAAGCATTACAAACTGATTCAGTCGAGCGATAAGTAACAATTACTATCCCGTGCTTATGTTTAAGCGTTAAAATCAATAGAAACGAAAGCATTGATTAGCAGCATTGCATTATGTACTTCAAAAAGATTTCGAAAAAGCAGACAGATTTTTATTCAACACATTCTCTTTTTCTTTACCTTGCTTGAGCAAGGGCATTTTATTCATTGTGCAATTGAAGTCAATGTTATTACATCACAAATGAATAATTCACCTTATATTTAATTAAAGTCATACAATTCCCAACCGTATTATTTTGAGCAAATCAATCGATAACCCTTTTTTGGATATGATACGCAGCTTTTCCTTCATGTCACTTTAAGTAACAACTGTCTTTCGCTGAGAGACAGAGATATAAAGAGTTCGGTAAATACACACGTTCTTCGTGTATTCACAATAGAAGCGTTGAAGTGAAAAAACAGCGTATAATGTTCATACACACAAAGCAAGTAACATTATAACAAAAACTGAATCATCAAATATTTATTCATAAACGAATTTATTTGGTATTTTGTACGTGTTTCGGGTCATTGGTGGCTTTGGTGTAGATGCCACAGCAGGGGGGCTAATAATTTGCCGAAATACGATATGTCAAACAATTAAATAGAAGAAATGGCGACAAGAAGTTTGGAAAAACAAGTGGAAGAAGACCGTGCCAAAAATAGCAATCAAGGTTTATTAAGTTTTCGGAAAATTTCCGGAACCATTTACACTGATTGTCCTTAACATTGTTATTCGATTTTATAATCAGTGAGCAATAAAAAAAGAGATCGATGCATATGGTTTTTCAGGTAGAATTCAACACTATTTACGGGTTAAAATGAGGAACCCACAAATAGAATTTATTTTGAATATCGTAAGCTTTTCATATTGACATTACATGGGCACTCCTCGGGGATTTGATAAGATGTGATGAATGTATTTTGTTGAGGAAAAAAAGAAGAAATCAATCAACATTTTAAAAAAAGGGGAACATATAGATGCCGATGTTGATTGTTTTCACTATTATAAAACAGCAATAGAAATGATGAAAACGACAAAAGGTGCACTGCCATTGAATAGTCAAACGGTCATGGTTAATTCGAATCGGAAACTCCTTCGCTCCTCTCTTTCTCCATCTCCATCGTCTTACTGATTGATATGTTGTAGAAAATTGAAATTAAAAATTGATTGAAATTCGATTTGTGCGTTGTTTTATGTGCTTTCGATAGTGTGCATGCACAATATTGTTGTCCTTGCAAGCAACAACAATGGCTACCAATAAACTGGATTAATTTTTTCACGCTATTTTTTTTATATCGCTTTTAGTGGAATGGCTCGAACGATTCGTAATCGTTAACATGTTGAAATGTTTCCGCTCACTCTCACTTTTTTTTAACTTTTTCTTCATCGCTGTTTGGTACCTTTGGTTCGACATGACGACCAAAACTTATTACCGAGACACAAACGCAGTCTGTCGCTAGTTTTTATTGATTTCAACGCATACACAAAGACAAATGAATTGAATATATATATGAGAACGTGTCGTTAAAATATGATGAACTTCAAGCAATGACAAACAGAAATAAGCGACCAATGCCCAATGATTGACAATATGTATACATGGCATATGTTATGTGATTGCATACTGAGCAACACCTGTCCCCCCCGATTTGACGCCGCACACACAACACAGTGTAGAGCCCACATGCCTAATGAAATAAGTATATCAATCGATTCACACGGGACAATTTTATATCATGGTATAGTTGTTTACTGATTATTTCGTTGATAACTTTAAACCTGACTTTGGAAATTCGAATACCAACTGTCTTGCATCGTCTAAATTGATCGATTGTTGTGAAAGGAAAACATTAAAAAATGAAATAGTTTGACATTTCTATGAAGAAAAAATGCGATAAATTTTCACTTAAACGAAATCAATCAATTTTGATGAGTGGGTGAGGACAGAAGTTTAGCCATGCCAATATTTTAAGAACAAACAATTACTCATGCCATGGAAAATTGATTTCGAAATGCCAAACCATCCGCTTATTCTGTACGTTTTATTCCTAAGTGAAAGTTTTAATAAACCATATTATATTGATGCATATTATTTTTATTATTTCTTTATTTTTCTGAAATCGATTGGAATAATAATCCAAATTCAATATATTGTTTAAACATTTTCTTTCATTCTATAATTTGAATGCGAATAAAACATTTAGGATTTTGTTCGTTGAAAAATCGAAAGCAATCAAAGAATCTTCGAAACAAAAATCCAATCAGAGTTTTGTTGAATTGCTATAGCTTCTTTAAAGGACACCATAAAATCGTAATAAGCATTGAGATTGCCGCTTATACAATGTACGAGCGCGTTGAAATCATTGGTTATGAATAGATTTCGGAGTAACTTTCATAAAGTGCAAAGATCCTCAAAATAATGGACTATCACATTCAATTTGATTTGATCTTAAAACGAAAATTCGTTCATTTTTAAAGCAAAAACTTGACGCAACATAAATAGTAAGTCATGGACAAAGTAAACTTTCCAAAAAAAAGTATCAATTACAAAAACTTCTATTCATGACATTAAAAAAATGTGAAATAGTTGAATAGTAAAAAGTTCAAATCGTAAAAAAGTAAAGTTTGAGAATGCTTACCAAAGTTATTTCACTTAATTGGATTCTTTCAAATTGTATTAGAAACGCTTTTTTTGTGCACTAAATACATTTTACAAGCTTCGAAACGAATGAGAACAGAAAATGGACAAGGCGATCAAAAAAGATTAATCTTTTCCAATTTACGTTTTATAATTGTGCATTTTAAAAATGAACATGACGACATTTTATGCGGGAGATACGGAGATGCCTGCATTCATGTGTAACAGCATATCAATCACTTATATAAGTTAATCACATGGTTGCATCCGATAGCATCGTGCATTTTGTGATATATGTTTGGATGTTAGGTGAATGTGTTTCGTTCAGAGATTACTTTGTAATGAAAAACTAAACATCGATATAAAATACATTATCTTGATAAATACACTATTTTCATTTTCCACGATAGATATCATATTAAAATGATCATGCACATTTGTATACCAGTAAAAATGTCCTCAAAAATGTCAATATGCTTCTTCATCACAAATCGTTTGGTTTGGCTCATCGGAGCTCTAATCGAATAATCTAAATAAGATTGGTGTCAGGGAACTACCACGTAAAATAAACGAAGTCATGACACAAAAAAAAACCGAACGCATAATCCAGATGGAATATAATATAAGTAATGCCTTCGGGATTGTAGCGATCTTTGAAAAATGATGCAAAAAATTAATTATTGCCAGCCATAAATCTCGATACAGTTGAAATGTTTATAGGTGGAAATTTTTACGATGTGTTGTATGACGTCTTTTTCGCATCTTTCAGTTTCACAGGTGGCAAGCTATGTTCGCGCAAACCATCGAATTTGTGTGTTTTACGAAAAAAAAAACTTCAAAATAAGCCTTTGAATTGTGATTATTACCTTGAATACATTCATTAGATTTACTGTTGAAAACGGTTTAATTCGAATATGTCATTCGTACAAAAATACAATAAATACTTTCTAACATGTATTACTACCGTCAATTAGCATTGAATTTATGAGTTCATTTATTTTAAGTGTTTGTGAGTATGAGAGTTGAGATGATATATAATGCGAAAAGGCTTAAATTTCTTATAATTAATGGACAGCGGAGTCGTTTCATCACTTTTGATAGCATAATTAGAATCTGGCACAATATACAAAATAAATCTAGTTATAAAACATCTTTCAATGCTGAAATGCGCTATTTTTTTGATAAATGAAATAATTTTAGAAACCAAAAAATATTCATCTTTTGTGGTATTGCGCTTAATATATCTAAGTATTCAGTTGGAAACGCAAAATGATGCTTATGCCATTTAAGGTTCAGTATAGGCCACCACATGATAAAATATAATTTGTGCTCTTTACCTAAAATTAAAGCGATTTTTATAAATAATTATAAAAAGGAAACAAAATACGTACGTTCAATGAATTAGATCGAATTAATTTTACTGTGCATTATCACTATATACACTCATATACAGCACAAACTAATATATGAAAGACATATGGCAAAGGATTTTAGAAGGAACTATAGTAATTATTGTGGATTGCGTGCTCTTAACCGGCTTATGTTGGAATTCAAAATCGATCGTCACCTGAACGAAATGCCTTTTGTTGCATTATTATCAATAATAAATATAAAAAATGATAAACTCACATGAATAGCTTATACATTAAATGCTAATGATATAGATTGGATCTTAAAGCAACTATGTTCTCATATTCCACCACTATTCAAGTTTACCATGTTGCGGATACTTCTTACTCAAATCTACATCAAAATAATATTTGGATTATATAAACGATATTTTGCACACACATATGAGGAATTAGCGGTGTGTTTGTGTGTTATATCATTTCATGAGATAAATATACCAAAATTGATTGACAAGAGGATTAATTATTATAGGATTATGTAGTTTTGTTGAAATAAATTTTTAATTCAACCAATCGAAATTCAATGTCAAATTGGATTTATTTTGAGTAAAAGTCACAATCCAACTGAATATATTTCCTGGTTTTCTGAAATAGACATCTCATTATCATCATCATGTACAATACGTAATTAATATATATTCAAGCTACCGATCAAAAAATAATACAGCTGCATGCCATCAGACAGATTGCCATTAAATATTCGTGAGTTCCAAATGTTACCGAATTTATATGACATTGAAAAGTTCGAAAGATAATACGAAGCAGTTAACTTTTTTTTTGGTTTGTGGGGGGAGAGGTTAAGTTTTGCCGACGTCGTTTAATTGATGACATTATTCCGTGTTTGAATAATCATTCAAATGGTGTGCTTGTCTTGTGGATGGCATTTATTGAGTTGAAACACCCCATAAAATAGTTTAAACTCCAATGTTCAGGCACAATGGTTTCCATTCGTTTATTCCCTTCGTTGTGTTTTATCTTTGCAAGTGCAGTGCTTCGGTTGGGTCTCAAAGCAAGAAAAAAAAAACCGTTATGAATTAAAATTGTAATGGATTTTTTTTTATTATATTTTGTTTTCGTCGTTTATTTTGAATCGACTTGACCTCGTGCGACACATCCGAGTGTGGGTGTGTATCTCAACTATTAATACAAATGTAATTGCGTTTTACATACAAAAATGAATAAAAAAAGAGAATAAAATGAAAAAAAAAAAAACACTGACTGGAATATGTTTACAATACCATTGGGTCACTGAATCGCAAACAGTCGCTAATTTCAACATTGCCTGTTTGCATGTGTTTGGCCGATTCGTTTTGTAATATCATAGTTGAAGTCTAACAAACAAAGGATTAATTATTGCGATGTCAGATAAAAGTCTCCCGATGAACGAATCGAAAATATGAATTTTTTTACATCATTAATCATATTTTTCCCATCACTTTATTTTCTAATGTGCGTATGTCATTTTCACTCTACAATCCGCCAATTAATTACTTATTTACCGGCCCTAAATAGAGACCAAATTTGTTCAGCCATCAAGCAATACCATCATTGTTAGAGTCTAGTAGTTGTTTTAAGAAGAAAATCGAAATATGTTATTAATTTCACCGCTTGATCAAGAGAATAGTCAAACTTTTTTTTTTTGTAAAAATTCTCATTTGTGTGTGTTTTTTAAATATATTTTTTCTGCTTGATCTTTGCAGCAATGAATGGATAACAAACAATATGCTCGTGACCCGAGGGTTGCGCGAGTAAACTGGAATAAAACGAAAATATTGCTTGGGTTTCGAAATGTTGTTGCCGCTGAGTTTTACTGTCCCGCTCACGATTCTATCATTAATAGCTCTAATAATAAATATTACCGTTCTGTTCATTGTGGTTTTATGCAAACAGGTAGTTAAATGTTAAATTCGCGTTTTGCTATTGAAAATTCCCATTGGTCCACTGCAATTTCAATGCAACGTTATTGGTAGATGAAAAAGAAAATACTCTAATGTATACACGCTTATATTCTTACAGGTGTCACCAAGTAATATTTTGCTATTTCATTTGGGTATCATTGAATCATTGTTATGCATTGTGTTTTTGGTGTTTTCGGTACCAATTTTAACAAATCCGGTCGAAAACTTCAGCACAATATGTAAACTGGATGCATTCTTTTTGACAATTTTACATCCAATTGCCGTGTGGACAGTGTGTGGCCTTAATTGTGATCGATATTTTGCAATATCAGCGCCACTCCACTACAACGCTATTGTTAGTTCAAGAAAGGTAAGCAACAACAATAATCCCATGTGAAATTCGCAATGAAAAATGAAGAACTCTGTCATCTGCTCATTTTCCAATATTTTCCATTGGAATGGAAAGAGCAAAGAATGCTGGAATTTATGAACAAGATTTAATTTTCAAAAAAATTTCATTTTCAAGTAAATAAACGAAACAAACATTTGAGATAACATTGATTTCGTTGCCTTGATTGCTGCTTTTCATTTGCATAAAGCAAATGGACAATTGGCCCGGAAATCCATATTTAATTAGTTGAAAAGGAAAATGTGAAGAGTACCGAATTCCGAATCTCTCATTAGAATGAAACAAATCATTAAAATTTACAACAAACGACGTTTTTTGACGAAATATTTAAGGTAATTTGTGGTTTGGCCTGCGGTTGGCTCATCGCCATTATCGGAGCAACAGTTCCATTATTCGATGTTGCACCATATCATATGTATAAAGACGTTGGCATTTGTGGACCGAATTTCTCGAGTGAAAATTCACTTTGGTATGCAATCACATTTTCAATGTGCACATTCATTATACCTGGATCATTAATTATTCTGTGCAACGTAAAGGTGAGAGAGTAGAGTAATTCAATCAGTGTTGTTAATTTGTGTGCTGGCTGTTGTTACGTTAATATTCATTGTTCTCATTCTCATTTCTCCCGTTTTTCTATAAATCAGGTGTTCATGATTGCTAGATACCATCGTCATCGAATAGCTGGAGCAATTTTTCAAGTCACGCTGTCCGCTCAAGTAACGATAACACATCAACGAAATCCATTTCCATTGCCATTTGAAGCAATTCCACCGAAGCTGCGAGCACGCAGCCCAATGACTAGTGTTTTCCAAATTGTTGGCTCCTTTTTATTATTATATTGTCCATATTACGTAACAATATTATGGCATAGTTCATTGAGCTCCATTTTCAATTGGAACATTCCAAAAAATATGGAAATTCCATTGTCAGTTATTGTTCTATCATTTATGCTGATGCATTCAACCGTATTTGTCAACATTATCATTTATGGGTTGAAGTCGAAGGTGAGAGCAAGTCTATTTGATTCAACTATATTTTTCTCTGCTATAAAAATGTCTTTATAAATATTCCATCATTTTTTTTAGGTGTTGAGAAAATCGGTGAAAAATTATTGGCGAAAAAAGAAAACCAAACACGAGATAAACAATGAAATTCAAGCGCGTACACCATCAACATGTGGATCCCGTCGCCCGTCATTGAATGCATTGAATTTCGGACGTTCCATTTCACATCGACGTCTATCCGAAACGTATGTGAATTTAACACAAATGGGTAACGGATCACAACGGCCTCATATGAAACGAATTGCATCCGAACTGTGCTGGCAACCGCTCACACGTAATTCACCCGTTGAATTATTGCCGCATGCATCAAGTGCGAATACCTTGCAAATACCACACAACGACATTGCCGAAGATGATGGCAAAATCGAACTACATGACACCATTCAAACACGACTCAATTCTGTCAATGACAAATCGTTGTCGACAACATCATTAAATAGCCATTCCAATGCCAATTATGAGAAATTAACAACTACATACATTCAAAATACATGCAAAGAGGTTCGACGGTACCTACAAATTGGTACGCGAAAAGTATTTCGCATCGAATTAAATGATTCGTATAAACGAAAAGAGCCCGTTTCACCGTTACGTTCACCGCAAATTTTAATAACTAGCACCTATTCGGATGACAGTACCGATGTACAATCATCGCCCATTGTAAAGTCAAAGCATGATAATCTTTTTACAGAAAGTTTATTTGAACAAAAAAATAACCAAACAATCGATTTTGAGATTAAATCGGACGACAGTGATGATAATTTACCAATCAATGAATTTTATTCAAACAATGCAAAGCGATGTCTTTCGCTTGATGAGCCCGAATTGACAAAATATAAAATTCCTAATTCAGCTGGTGATATTGAAGAGCCATTACTGTTATCTTGGCCTACGACTCGGAAAAAGTACAAACATGAACCAAATATGAATCAATTATTCACTGATCGTTGCGACGAACCTGAAGTTGTTTTGTGAATGACACACACACTGATTACATTTCAGCTTTATTGTTATTGTTAATAGTTTTGAATTTTTTATTTTAAATTATTAATTTGTTTGTTAGGGGGATTTTATTTAAGTGTAGAATTAAAGAAGGTTATCAGATCGATGGATGGATGGATGGTACACCAGATGAATATGAAAAACAAACTGAAAACATATTTTGGTTTCATCACTCTTAATTACTACTATTATTTATGTTTTTCTATTAACGAGATTCAGCAAAGAATTCGAAATACCTGCACTACCAAGAAAAAAACAAACAAATTAAGAAACGTGTTGATTTAAAATACACCATTGACCACTTTTTATGCAATTGAATCCGCTCCCTCAACGAGGCCATTAAGATTTTATGGCCACGTCTCTGGTTCTATCTTCCAATGTCAGAAACCAATTGAAATACATTTATTTTCATTTTGAAAGGTATTATGTCATAATTTATGAAATGTCACAAAATTCATCCATTGACATACAATATCGACACGCTTCCAAAATACATATAATAAAAACCAACATACATTTAGATTTCCCCAAACGCACCCGATGCAACCATTTCAAGCAAAATCGATCTGTGTCAATGAGCCATCGAGATGGTTCTTTCAATCACAAGATGTTGGGATGAACGACATTTTTGTTGACAACGCCCGCGAACAAATACTTTGAGCATTTTCAATTTAAATGTGATGTCGAGATGTTAAATATCAAAATGTGAAACAAGATGCTTAAGAAATCCTCAGTGAAAATACGAAGAATGAGAAGGGCAAAACGCACGAATGCGATTCTGAATTGAACTAAAGGGAATCGATTCTATTTGTGTACGCATATCCATAGAATAAGATGATGAATAATTCAACGTAAAGAATTGAACGCTTAGACTAATGTAGTTACAACCATTGAGTTTCGAACAATAACAGTTCAAGTCTTCTCAGTGTTCAAGCGTTTATAATAAAAAAAAAATTGTTGTTATTTTCCATCTTTTGTTTCGTACATTTATTCCGTTGCTCTTCAAACACTTCAAAGTCACTGTACCTTTCTTTTATTTTGCCCCTCAATTTTTTTCCTCTCGTTCATTCCTTTTTAACGAATAACAAAAAAATAATAATAAGTGATTTTTAAACATTTCTACCTCAAATACAAGACAGACACGAAAACTCTATATAGAAAGGCTGCAAAAGAAATTATAATAATAATGAATATGATATTGAAGAAACAACCGCAAGGTGATTCGCTCTGTTTCACACACATAAATGGTGGTGTCCCCATACGGACAAGTTACGAAATAACTGCAAAACCATTTGTTCATATACTTGCATGCGCAAACCATAGATCGATTGTGTTTTACGTGCATTTTTTATGACAATGTATTTCTCACGGTTGCTGATTTTCTGGTTAGTCTCCGTAATTCGTAAATAAATCGGTCGGTCGACTGCTCAACACATGTTTGAGTGAGCGTTCTGCTTTATGCATCACAACATATGTAGATCGGCCACGTATTTCGAATGGCGAGCAACCAAACACGTTTACGAATAAGGAGTACTTTGTCACATAAAATTTAAATGGAAAATCATCAATATCGCAGCTTAGTGCGTTATTCATGATTGATACACAAACATTTTTGGAGAAAAAAAAGACCCACGAGGAGTCAGTTCGGTCACAACTTATTTTTGCTTTTGTATGAATTGAATTGCCCTACGATAACAACATACAAACAAAATTATAGAGTGTTACAAAGTATATTCAGCATGCGGGCTAAAATATTAGGAATAGAAGATCGAGAATGAATTTGAATAAAAACAGTGAAAAAAACCATGCCAATGCACTTTATGACGAATCTATACGAGTAAAAATAGAGTACCGATGAGTATGAAAAGTCAGGCAGTCATCAATCAAATTAAACGTGGGTGTTACAACCGAGACGAGGCAAACGTACGAAAAAAAAGAGAATTGAAATGAAAAATACGCATTTTTAAAAAGACATTGATGCAATAAACATGTGTCTTTCATGTCAAAATATCGATGTCAGACATCTCTTATAGATTCTTTCGTTCTTTTTCTCTGTCCTTCCATTTTAATTTCCAATGCAATTCGCGTCTACTTATCAATCTGCACGGTTTACATTTTGGATTCGTTTGTCTTGACTTTTCTCAATGCAAATGAAAATATCTATTCGATACAATATATTGTCTGTTATAAATGTCCTCTTTTCTCAGCTATTGTATTCCATAAAATGATTCAAATGTGTACAGTGTGCCATATTTATTTCAAAAATCAACTTGTATAAATACAATGTGCCGATAACATGTTTATTCATTTAAATACGAAACTATCGAAAGATGCAAACATACAGTTACTACAATACGATTGAGACGTTTGAATCTAATGAATCATTTCGCTGGAAATTGATATTCAGGGATTAGATATTAGAACTCTTTTTTTTAGCAAAACCACCGATGGATATTGAAAATGCCTGTTTATACATCTCTTTACATTGTGTACTGAGTTTGCATCTATTCATTTGACGAAGCTTCCATTTTATCCAAGCTCAAGATTTTTTCATTTGATTCGAAATAAGAATATGTCTGTCAGAAATTATAGCGCTGAGCAGATGGCACAATAATGTTCTCATTACCCAAATTTTAAACATTGGTGTCCACAGATTTGCGTAAAAAACAGTACGAATTAATTATTTCACAATATAGTTTTCACTTTTTTCGTAAATATTTCGATAATTTACAACATACAACAATTTAAAATTAACTACTATTTTTTGAATGTTTGAATTTTTAGTTTTAACAGCTTTTTTTCATTCACCCTCTTGTAAAGATTCTTGAAATCAGATGAAAGTGCATTTATTTCAACATTAATTGTAAAATTAATGACAGGAGATGAACATTTGTCTTTAGTTGATTTTTTTTATTTTGAAAAATGTGTAAAATGGTTTTCAATTCCAAGTGCTTCATTCACAAAAATTATTCTACATGTCCCCAAAACCTAGTAGTATACAATGCAGGTAAATTTATAAGTTTTTGGCAAATACCAGCCAAACTGATACGTATCCGTGTCTAAGGTTCGACAAATGGATCTGTTTGGTGTGACAGATGTTTTCATTTATGCCAGCGAGTATGGATAAAAAATTGCAATTTTTATTATTTTTAAATATCTGTCGCATTATACCGGTCCATCTGTAGATCTACAAATACGAATATATATCCGTACGGTTTGAGTGAATGAGTCCGCGAATACGGATTCATCAACAGATGAATGGATACATATGGGTTTAGCTATTTCTATGGTACAAAGCAAATTCATGCAAATAACATATCTTTTTATATCCGCTAACATTTTATTGGCATCCCCCATGCTAATGATGAAATTCGATTGAAAACACAAAAGATCTTTTTAGGAAATCAAAAGACACAAAACGTTTTCCAAACGTACGTGATCTCATTTTTGCAAAAATATTTCATTTGTTTTGTACAAATTAATTTTAGATAATATTATTGTGTATGTGTGTGTGTGCGTGTGCAATTTATATTCTTTTAACACAAGCATACAAACATTATAAATCTAGTTTGATATAAAAGATGCAAAAATTAGTAAGTGAAATTCTATATATATGCTCAATGTTTTGAAGGTCAAATTCTCTCGATTGGAGCTTATCCTGTTCTTGAATGTTGCTGAACCAAAAAATCTAAATAAATAGTGAATAAAGTGTAAAAAAAAGTTCGTCTATTCAATGGATATTTTTAATTAATCGAATAGAAATGTGTTCGAAGGATTTCAAAAAAAATTATGATCACTCTGTATAAATAAAAAGAAAATGAATGTCCAATGAAAATGAATAACACACACCCAACAGTGATCCGAAACCAAATGATTAATTCTATTTCCACATGAATTGCTTTTACTGTAATATACGTATATATTTATTGTGTCGTTTTAACATGAGAAAATATAGTTAAATTATTGTTGATATGCATAATATTTGTTCCAGATTATTCTATATACTGAGAGATGATAGTTGAAGATATTTTACCATCATTTAAAAGAATCTGAAAATCATTTGACAACAAAATGTAAAACCGTTTCATTGTCCAAGCCCCAGAACATAACCAAATGACAAATTTTCATTTAAAAAAAATGTGACAATCGCAATACATACAATATATGCCGATAGTATAATAACAAATTCCTCTCTTTTTAACTCCCTATCTTGATATAAAATTATGAATGACACTGCTTCATGGACATTGCAATCGATTTGTTTTCATTTTCATAGGTCAATGAAATTATTGTATGTAGGATTTTACTTTGAAATTATTTGATATTGTATACAAAATCAATGATTCTGTGTGTTCGCATTGCGCAAACTGAATTCGAGCTTACTTGTTAATATTTCGTTTGTTTTGTTTCAAATTTGAAGAAGAAGAAGAAGAAATGCGCAAATAATCTTGTAAGTGTTGTTTAGACTTATGCATTTAGTATGTAAGTGAGAGAAAAACAAAAAATGAGTGCAAAAAAAAACCTGAAACGCGGTAATATTTGACATTTTCGGTCTGACAATTTGATGTACACAAGCTAGAATGGTAGGACATTGATCGAATTTGTATAATGTAAATAATAATAATTTAGAAGCAAACAAATCATGTTTTAGATGTGAAGGTTTCCCTCCACAAACAGACAAATAAAAGTTCTTACCTCAGCCGACCAACTCAAAAAAAAAATCAACAAAAAGAAGAGAAAAAACCCTGCATGTAGGATCTTATGCATTTGTACCGTTTAAGCAAATCAATTATATATTTTCTATGTGTAAACCAAATAAAGTCTATTTTGGCGTTCAGATTTCCTTTTTTTTACTATTTTAGCCAATGTGTACAAAAAAAGACACAATTTCAATTCATTTTCTTCGTGATGGTAAGTAATTAATTTTATTTTTATTTCAAAACATCATTTTTTTATTATTATTAAAAAGTTCCGGATGAATATCGGTTTGAGAGTTATATTTATGTGATTTGAGATGGTGCAAAAATGGTATATAAATGCTTTCAAAAAATATATTGTGCTTATTCTCCGGTCATCATTTCCATGAATTCTGCAAAAAAAAAAATGGTAAAAAAAGATAAAGTGGAACGGAAAAAAATGATAATACCAATAAACTTACCATCAAAGTCGACGGTGCCTGAGCCATCTGAGTCGATTTCTTCAATCATACCGTCCAATTCATGGTCTGTCAATTGATCGTCCAATTCACGCAAGATTTCCTTCAAGCATGTGGTTGGAATGAAACCGTTACCGTCTTTGTCATACAAACGGAAAGCTTCTTTCAATTCCTTTTGCATTGCTTCAGCATCTTCTTCGACGATGAATTTGGCAGCGAGCTGAACGAATTCAACAAATTCCAAACGGCCCGATTCTAATGACGCGACAAATCGATCGAATTAAAATTGAGAATGAAAATATTTTCAACGCTTAAACAGTACTTACTGTCTTCATCGACTTCTTCGATAAGTTCTTCCAAGATTTTCTTGTCGAATGGTTGTCCCATAAGACGCAAGATGTCTGAAACCAATTCAGTTGAAATACTTCCAGTTTTTTGGGAGTCGAAGCTGTTGAATGCCTTTTGAAGAACTACAAAACGAAAGAAAAAATATATATAAATAATTATTTTCAAAGCGATCAAACAAAAAATCAAAAAATATGGACACAAGTCATGTAAAATGAGTGAGTTATTGGCGCAATGCCCAAACTGTAAGAATCGTAGCATGTAATAACGAAACCTATTTCAGATCGCATTTGTTGATTGTATTCATGCCATACTGTCTACCTAATCGACCATACAAAACATTGTTTATTTTCCTTTGCAATCTATCTAAATTACTTATGTCCCGTCGTTTACTGTTGTTTTTTTATTGCAAATTCACCGATTTTCAGTTAATTTGTTTCAACACGAACTGCATACAACTATTTTTGTTGGGGGCAATAATCTCTCATCCTCATTAAACTGTCATATGTTGAATGTTTATAGTAATTAGTATTTTGAGGATTTGGCAATTTTTTTATTGTTATTTTTGGCAATTCACAGAAGTGTCAGCCACTTCAGATCATTGAGATCAATATTTCAACAAAAAAAAACAGAGAAAAGAAATACATTCAGTTTGGAAAACATGAACAAAATGAACGAAGGAAATTATTTTGCATGATACACGAAGTGATTTAATTTTTCTACGAAATATGTTTCTTTGAAGAGTTGCAAAAAAAGCGTCGTCATTGAAAATTGGAATGGTCTGTATTTTCATCACTAGGTATTTCTGTGCCACTCCTAAAAATAATCGTTCAAGAGCGAAACGATCGCGAAATGTTTGGCTGTTTTTCTTTCTTGGCTTATCATACATTGGTGGTGTTTTTTGGTTCATAAATGTGGGCAGAATAGCTATAGATATGCTTGGAAATTTTGTTTATACTGCATACACAACATTGAGCTCTCATTACATACACATCTATGCTGATATAGATGAGAAAATTGCAGTGCATGCGTTTACACAAAATATAATTTAATTCGATGTTGTTCCAAAAATAACCGACATGATCACGTTTACCGAATGATATAAATATGAATCACTATGATTTTTTAGCATTCGAATATGCAATACAAAGTATGTATCCCAGGCGAAAATCTATGAGAATAGTACACATTTTCCAGTTTTATTGCGATTCATTTACACATAAATTTATACGTATTCGTACTGTTTGAACATGGTTTTCGTTTCAATTCAGTTAAATTCCAACACTCACCGGCAATCTGTTCTGGTGTCAAGTCTTCATCCTTTGATCAATATGAAAATTGAGAAAGAAATAAAGACAAATTAGATTCTGGTATGTAAACATGATTTGAATTCGGTTAAACTTGTTTATTCAACAAAAATGATGTCGATGTTATTTTGATACAAATAGTTCACACTTGTTCTTTAGATTTACAATTTAGTCACAATTTTGGTAACATTCCAAAGTCAAGATATGACAAAAAACCAGATATGACACACATTTTTCACAGTAACGCCATTTATTTTATACTTACAATTTGATCCATTTTGATTTAGTTGATTTTTTCTTGAGTGTACGTACTGAAATACAAGATTTTTTAATGAAAAAAGAAAAAAAAACTCGTGAAAAAAGAGAATTGATTTTTTTTTTTCGAACGAAGGGAAAATTAATTTCTCTTTTATTCAAATTTCCAGTCGATGAAGCGCAAAAAAAGTCGAATGAAAAATTTACCGAATTGTTCTGACCACTATTTCGGGCAGCGATCTTCGCTCAACTGACTGATTTTGTCGTAGCGTTAACGATCACATAACGTTCATTTAGTGAGTTGTTTTTGTTATTGCTACTGCTAGATTTTCTCCTTGCGTCGTCATCATTTTTAGTGTGCGGCGTGAAATAAAAAACACCAAAAATTATAGCTGTTTTCCACATGATCTATGAAATGCTTAAAATTTCTATATTTTTCCTTCTTCACATTGTATTTCTCCGTTTGACTCGCGAACGATGTACAAGCGTTTCATAATGCAAACAGCTATAATGTTTTGAAATACGCGCACGAAATTCATGCTGTTGCGATTAATTTTTTCTCTGTCCTACTCGATCGTTTATGGATTTTTGTCGGATGTTAATGTGTTGCGCATTTCGACCAAAAATAAAATCCAGAATCAGAGCACCTCATCGTATGCTTCACTATGGAACTCACATCGGACAGATCTTGAGTATACCGCTCTCACATGAGTCTCTCTGTCTTTTTCTTTCTTTTTTGCTCGTTCAAACGATTCACTTTCTAGCAAGTTGGCTTATTTTGATATTTATATAGATTTTATAGTCGTTTGGCCCTCCTTCATTTTATTTTTCTCGAAACACAATTGGCCAAATCAAACGAATCGGATCGATCTATAGATAACATTGAATGGAAAATTTGTTTTCTACTGTCAGATCAAAAAAAAAAAAAACAACAACATAAAAACACAGTTTTTGAATTGAAATTGAAATAAAACTTGTTTGTCCACTGAACGTTTATTCGTTGATTTTTCGTCATTTATATACATTTAGTAATAGTTAATATTAATCCTACTAACCACTATCAATTGATAAGCAATACAGAAATCAAAGACTCTATTTAGTTAATCGTGGTTCCTGTTTCACTTATTCATTAATTGGTTGTCAATAAAATCAGTATAATGCTAAAATGTCAATGTTTCTTTAAAATCATTTTTTAAACAGATTTTTGTTTTTGTAATTTTAAAATTTTCTTAGTTAAATAAACCATTCAAAACATTGTTGTGGACAACAATTCGTTTGATATTGAATTAATATTATTTCATGTAAATCTCTTTTTTTGTTTGTTAAATTTTTTGGTTTTTAGAATACATCTGTTTCATACTTCATTAAAACGCCAAGAGCAAAATAGAAAAAGAAAACAAGAGAAGTAAATTATTTGTTTACCATATACTAAAATGTATAATAAAATTATTTTTTTCTTTGTTTTTTTTTTTGTTTAAATGAATAAATATATAGTTTTATCGAGAACAACGAAGATTTTATCATTCACTTTGTATTTCAATAAGTTACAACGAAAAAGAGGACAGACACATGAGGATTGTCAAGCAAATTTTTTATGTTTACGTTTTTTTTTCTCCATACTATGCGTCATAGCATTTCATAAAATTTTTTTGTTTCGCTTTAAATTAATTTTACAAAAATGTTGGTGATTGTGACCTAATGTTAAAAATCATTTTAATTTACGTTTTTTGAATTTGTTCCTGTGAAAGTGCTACTTTAACGGCTCGATTTTGGCTTTAAAAGATGCTAATGGCACAAAAGCAGGTTGAACATTAACATTTTTTTTATATTCATTAGAAACTAAGGGGCCCATTGGTCATTGCTTATTGCCGATTTGGTGAATCTGGCATTTTTTTTAAATTAAAATTAAAACGAAAGCTTTAACAGATTAAATAGTATATGTTTATACAATTGCAATTAACCTTCGTTTCTTCACTATAAGGCCAATTTAAGTGTCAGTTGATTTAATAAATGATGACCAAGATTTGATCGATACATGCTTATTATATCTATTTGGTGGTTAGTTATATCCGAAAGCAAAAAAAAAAAATGTTTTGAAAATTATACATTATTTTGAGATATTTTTAGGCAACTGAATCAGAACAAGGAGCTAACGTTAGACGCTGAAACGGAGTGAAAACAATTGAAGTGATTTTTTATAGCGATTTCAGCAATATTATTGTTTTCACTCCATTTCAACGCCTGAGGCTAGTTCCCTGAGCTGAATCAGCTGTCTGAAAATATCTCAATATAGTGTCTGCTGTTTTCGGTAAAAGTTAACAGTTTCAATTTTTCTCTGACTAGCCTGAAGATACTATTCAAACCGATCACTTTTTTTATTCTTTTCTAAGCGCCAAAGTTTGTGTCTTATAAATTATTGCTTGTAGACTCTTAGATTGCATAATTTTTGTTATTTTTTTATTCAAAGTCGGTTTGGTCTCTCAATCTTTAGCATAGTTTTTTTTATGTGAGGTGTGATAAATGTTTATAGAGGATATCTCAATGTGATCGATAAAATGTATAAAGAAACACTTCACAAAAAAAGAAACGATTTTACTTCTTGAATTTTGTTGTTATGTTAGTTTTAATTTTGGACCAAAAGAAGGGTGCTAGAAAACTATAATATTACATTCAGTTGCGTCGCAGGGTTTTTTTAAATTTTAAACGTTCATTATTTATTTATATATTCGTAATTTTAGAACAAAAATCAATAAATATTCATTTGTGACAATGAAACGATGGCAAAAAATGAAAATGAATTGATCGACCCAATTGTCGTAAACCATTTTGAAATATGGTTATGGTCCTGGTGTCACACGGCAACAATCATCTTAATTTTATTGCATTCATGCGAACATTAAAAAAATACACTGAAACTACACTGAAATGGTACATTAATTAATTCTACCGTGAACATATGGGCAATGTATTTGCATTAACAGTTGTTTTTTTTTGTTTCAACAATATATACATAGTGAATCAAAGGGAACGTAGTTTTGTGCTTCTACAAGTTAAATGGAATCAAACAAGGAAAAAGCCTTTCTTTGACGTTCTAAGATTATGAATGAAAAACATGAACAAAGAACATATATATTTTTCGATAAAAGATAAATTTGATTGATTAAATTTCCGATGAATAAATATGATTTCTCGTTTAAAAATATGAATCAGCTCAGCCAGATATCGTCAGGAGCTTAAATTGAGTGAAAACAATAGAAGTGATGGTTATAATAACAATTACTTTTATTGTTTTCATTTCATTTCAGCTCCTGACGATATCTAGCTGAGCTGATCCATCTGGCTGAAAATATCCCAATATAATGTCTGGTTTATATCAATCTTAAAAATAGGATAAAGTGAAATTTTGTGTTTTGGTTGTATTTTCTGTTGTTATTGCTATGTAACTTTTTTAAGGCTTGAATTTCTACTAACTGTACAAAAAATGCTCATACAATGTTCAGCGCTTCAATGTTTAATATTCGAAGTGCATAGTATTTGGTTTCGATTTTTTTTTTTTGGTTTTGCAAAGAACATTGAGAAGTGCTACAATTACTCAACGTGTCGTGCGTTTAATACATAATAACATATCTATCGTGTGTATGAGTGTGAATGTATGTGTGTATGTGTTTTATTGTTTATCCTCCATTTAAACTTGAATTTTCATTTATTCGATCTTCAATCACAGTTTCAAACTCTATAATGTGAAGAAGAGCCAGCTAATTCATTATTTTATAGATATTTTCAAATAAAATTTATATACAGTTAAATTATTTTTGATTTTTTTAAAACTTTTTTCCCTTCACTTTCGTTCATTCGTATAAATTTAAATGTTAAAAAAGATGGTTCCAATGTTTAAATTTGATTATTACAACACACCAATGTTAAAAGCGATTTTATTAAATTTTGAATTGCTTATGAATAAGAAGAAAATAGATCCCTGTGCTTCTACTATTTGAAAGCAAACATTGAAAAAGCATTTGTTTTTTTTTTTCAATCTCAAAGTATAAATGAAAAATATTTGATCAATAAAAGATTGGTCGATTAAACTTCCGATGAATATTAAGCTTTTTCACACTAAAATACAAATAAATAAATTAGAACTCTCTGAAACTGGACTTTTTTCTTGTTTTACTAAATACTAATGTTTTTAAAAAAACGTTAAAATAGAATTTTTGTTGTATTCAAAATTCAATTTTGCTGTTTTTTCTGCAATAATAATTCAGTCTTTTATCTAAAATAGAAATTAGATTAAAATTCAAAGTAAATTGAAAACTAAAAGCGACGAAGAATATTTTCATTGAGATGATGCAAAAAACGTTATATTTTATCTTAAAATAACCCTCGCTAATATTGCACTGATCAAATTTTGTCATAATTCGTTTGAATTCGCTGTCGTTCACTGTTCATTTTGTCTCTAGTTGCTGTTTACTTCGTCAAGATAAGCGTCGGTTCGCGCTTCTTTCGTCCGAATGAAGTGACCTTGGCTTGCGTTTAAACTAAGCGATCGTGTCGTTTTTGTTGCATGAATAACATTCGGTGGAGAATATGATTCCGTGGATTTTGATTGTGTTGCTACCGAATCTACGTCGATATCGTTGCTTTTGTTGTTCAGTTTTACCGTTTGTGTCAAATTGTCAGAATCTGGTATTGAATCGTCGATGTCATCATCGTCTGTACAGCTATGCGATGATATGCAATCGTGTTGATTTCGCGCTCTAGCTCGAAGCGAATGCTGCAATCTTCGCAGAAACCTGACGAAAAACGCAATCAAGAAAAAAATATGTCGAATGCCAATTTAAACAACCAATCGTGATTTACCTTATTTGATTTCCAATCGCACGCAAGCGATTTATTTTTCGGCATGGTCTTGCTACAGGTGGTACCTCATGTTGCATCGTTTTCGTCGCATCCTTTGGAAAATGGCGAAATGAATATGTAAACAGAAGTTAATTTATAGCATATATAATTTGTCTTGAATCATGTCACACAGACGTACAAACAGATCCTTGATAAATATTTACAAAAATTCTACTACGATGTATGTTTGCAATTTTGGAATACGAAAAAAAATCGGTCCTTGTAATAAATATACATCGAATTTTTACAAATGGGATTTTTATCTTCAATTACACTGACATGCGATAAAATCAATATGAATGACTTTAAACAAACAAACCAAAAAAGGAACAGAAAAGGTTGTTTTGAATATTAAATGATATTGTAATTTCATTTAATTGATATATCACTTAATATTCATTTCAAATACAAAACAATTACAATAATAAAAACATCAAAGGCGATTTAATTTTACTACAACACAAAAAATAATGTCAATACCAAATACCTTTTCAATATCATTTTCAGTGCGTTTCAAAGACTTTCCCTTTAAATAAAGTCCGAATCGGGCTAGATACATCAAATAACAAATAAGTTTTCGTTTAATTTTGATAAATCGTGCTAATTTTCCGTTTGTTTTTTTTTTTTTAAATCAAAATTGTGTGTGATTTGTTATTCATTTTCTTTTATATGCTCGAATTGATGAAGCATTCTGCGTGTGTGATTCGATTTCATTACCTTTCGTATCGGTTAAACTCTCGGATGACGAGGAACTACTGACCATTGTATATCGTTTTAATGGTCGTTTCTTTGGGCTTTTACGAACTTGAAACATTTGCATCGATTGCTGGCTTGGATTGCTCATAGTAGTCGTTTCTCTTTGCAAGAAATCGGTTGAATTGGCTTTGGTCGGCGATAGAGCTATTGGAACTGAAATCGCATTTTTTTTACTTTGGGTATAATGTGCGAATAAGAACAAAATGATACAAACCTCCTCTAGATAATTTTCTCTCTCGTTTGCGCATATTACTCTTTTTACAGAGTGCGTTTGAATGTCCTTTACCATCGGATGATGGAAAATCGTATAAGCCATCAGAATCGGTGAACGGAAGAATTTGTTGTTCCTTTCGATTGTAGAAAAGTGGTGAAAATCGATTGGCTCCCGTTCTTTCACTGTGTGTATGCAAAGGCAATGCTAGTTAAACAGAATGAAAAAAATGTTTAATTGGCTTTAATTTAACTGACCTTATTGGGCTCTCTGAACGTGATGAGACCGGTGATACTTTATCGTTTCCTTCGCTCTGAATAACAATTGTTGGCAGTTGCAGTTGTGACATGGTTGGCTCTTCGAACATAATTTTTTTTCCAGAGTCCAGTAATTCTTTTTCAATAAAATGTTCGAGTTCTTTGGCATTTACTGCTTCGCTTGCGTCATGTTTTTCTTCGATATGATCGGTTCCAATTCCTTCATCGTTTGACTCGAGCAATACATCATCAGAAAGTGTTTCTGAATCGGATCGAGTTTTATTGCGACCATATTGATCAGCTGCACCGCTTCCACTTGAGCAATTACCATACGAACTATCACCAGATTTACCATTTTGCATTGAATTTGATCGCATCTTTCGAAATTTTGTATTCGATCCAGATGATCCATCATCCATATCTAGATGTAATGGATTACTTGAGCTATTACATCGGCTACCAGCTGGTGATGCCATCGACGAATAGCCCGATGATGATAGATTACTTTCCGATATTGTTCGATCACCTCGGCTAACTGATGAAAATGGGCTTAAGTAGCACATATCATTGCGTGGCAAACCCAATTGGGTGGGACATTTTATATTTGCCGGCGACATTGTGTCTGTATCAGATTCCATTTCCGTCATAATTGCATTTATTGTTATTGTCGGTGGACTAAAGGGAAGCTCAAACGTTGCGGGTGGTTTGTTTACGTTGAACGTTGGTCTTTAAAAATCGTTAGAGAATCAAATCTTCACTTCTTACGAACACAAACACAACACATTTGCGTACAACAATCAAATTGAAAACGATAAAAAAATTTAAAAAAAATGAAATGTAATGAAATAAAAAATCAAAATTAACAAAAGTGTACCAGCCGACGCTGTAGCATTTCATCGATGGAAAACCATTCCAATTGTCAACTTGATGCCATCAATAGTTTTCTCTATGAGTTACACCTATTTCATATTGCGATCTTAAGTTGGTAAAAGAAGACATTAGAAAAATGCGTCTTTAAAAGTTCAATTTTTTCGAAGAAGTACTTTCAAATCTCTTTTTCAAGTTGATGGTAATCTGTTTTGAACACTAGTCAGAAGCAATGATTACATCTCATTCAATGGATAGATTTATATGAACACACAAAGAAAACAATATAAATTTTTGTACAGCGTGGTGTCTAAATTTTGGATTTTTAGATGCAGTACTGTATAAATCCAAATTCTAGATGTCAAAAAATGTATATCGTTTTCTTTGTGTGTGAATATCAAGAAGAATGCATCAAATGAAAATCTATCGAAGAGCAAAGACAATGCATCAATATTAAGGTTGAGTGAAATGGACAGTGTTTCCATCAAAACATATGAGCAGCTACAGCTCCAGACGGTACTTGAAATTTCTAATTTCGATTTGGTAGTGTTTACTCATCTACGGTTTAGCAAAGTATAAAACGGAAAATTTACATGTTTTGTGTTGATTGATCCGGACTTTCGCTGGTCACAAATATTTGTATATCGGATGGATTGGCTCGTTGAGGTGGCGGTGAACCGAGCAATTTCACCGATATGCGATGCTCTTTGGTTGGGCTTGCTTGTTGAACAACCAGCTGGGGTATGATTAAATTTTTCGGTCGATTCGGTGATTTTGGTGACCTTTGTTCAGGCGTTGGTGGCTCAATGTCAATCAATATATTTGTATCTAAAGTGACTGTCGGTCGTTTTGGAATTGGTCTTAATAACGGTGGTGTATGTTTATTTGGTATAGGTACATCAGCGGTACAAGCATTTCTCTCATTCACAATGACTTTCATGAAACCACGATTCTAAATATTTGAGAAAAAAAAAACATGAAAAATCCATTTGATAAATGGGTATTGAATTCACGCTTACCTCGATGTGTTCAACCGAAAGTTTTTCATCGTCATCACTAAAATTATTGGAAAAATGTTGATCATTATGCAAAAATCCGGAAAATCTTTGTGGTCGTGACATGATTGGCGTGAGAGCTGGTGATGGAATGGGCGTCGGCAGTTCACGAATTGGTGAGAGGCATTTATTTGTGTTTGAACTTGGTACTTCGAGCAAAATAGTTGGCGGATTCAATGAATTATTGTTTGCATTGTTTGTTGTTGATTTATGAGCATTTAATGGATCTAAGACGGGAACTTCAATTGAAATTGAATTGCTTGGCAAATGATACGAAATTGGTGAATCGGGTGCACAGCTCGTGTAGCTAATTGGTGTGTGCATCGAACTAGTCGATGATGAATCATCGTTAATGTCTTGTGGACTAGAGGCTGATGGTGTTGTCGATGGTGATATAATTAATGATGAAGGCATTTGAGACAATACATTTGTTGATGTGAAATTTCTAAACATTGCCAAAATAGAATCCGCACTCGACACCTTTGGTTTAATACGCCTCATATTACGTAATCCGACATCGTTTATCGTCAATTCGGAACCAGACAATGATTCACTTCCTTGATTCGAACATGATCCATGTGGTGAGCGTGAATCATTTGCACTTGGTGTTGGCGGCACAGAACTTGGACGCGGAATCAATTCAGTGGACGATCCTACAGGCAAATTGAGTGCTTTCAAATTCGATGTACTCTGCGATTCAAACAACAAAAGTGGGGTGAAAAAAATAACAAACATTTTCGTGTCATTAAATTATTTCAACATTCAATTACTGTATTGATACTCGGATTTCTATAAAAGCGTCCGATATGTCAAATACAAGGAACAAAACTCAACGAAACAAAACATATATATTTATAGAGAGTAAGACGATCGATTGTTGTTCGATCAGTGAGCTATAAATGACATAAGCTAATACATTGACTTCGATATTAACCTCCGAACTAAGTTCAGCTGATACCCTACTTAAAAGACGAGCAAAGGTGACTCTTTTCTCGTTCTTTGCATCTGCGACAGAAATGGTTTGACGTTTAGCCGTTGATGCTTCGTCAAAGTGCCAAACTTCTGTGCCATCTGAATTTAACAATCCATCAGCATATCTTTGAGAACGTTGTTCGTATAGCATGGCTAAGTCATCCAAGCTCATCTAAATAAAATATTATGCTCACACATTGATTGACATATATATATATATATATATTTGTTGATATTGTTGTTGTTTTTTGTTATGTTCAAAATTGTTCGATCAAAATAACAAACTTACAAAAATGATGAGAATCAAAAATAAATGTGTCAAGAGAACATTGTGCGAACGACTGTGTTCAAATTCATGTGCAATTACCTTCGGTCGATTGCTTGTATCAATGGTTGCGGGCGCGATAAGCGTTTCAAGTATAAGTCGCTTTTCATTGGCAGCTCGTGTTTTTGTTGGCGTTGAATTATTTCTCTTTTTTCGCGCCGGCGATGGTGTGCCTAAATTTACATTAACATACATTCATAATGAAATTAGTTTTTTTTTTCTTTCAAAAATATTGTTTTTAACAAAAGAAAAAAAAACAATTGTTTTCTGCAAATAAATCATTACGAACTTTGAACTTTAACACAATATCAATTTTTTTCGAATATAAATATAAATATTTATTCAATTTAAATAATAAAACAAAAGTATTGAGATCAATCAAAACCAAGAGAAAACAAAACTGAATACTTTTTTTTTTGTTTTGAAACTCTACAAAAAATTGCATTACTGAAAGGATTGATATCCAATTTTGAAAAATTTCGAAAAACAAATAACGAAAGGATTGATGCCAAGCAGAAAGGATGCAAAAGTTGAAGGTAAACATGCAGTATATATATAAATGTCCTGTTCATTCCAAGCAAACGCTCACAAGAGACACAACAAATAACGAAACTGAAAGAAATACGGAAATGAACAGAGAAAGAGAAAAAAAATTGCAAGAAACAAAAAAATTAACAACACATTGAAACACTTGAACATGCAAAGCAAAATAGAGGAAATGTTTGCAGTTGTCATTACTGGATAATTACGTTTTGTCTTTGGCATATGGTTAAAGGGTAAGTGAGTTTCATACATTTTTTTTATATATTTACACAGTGAATACACAATTTTAAAAATAGGGTATTGTTAGCACAGGAAAAAAGAAAGAAAGAAAAAAAGAAAAAAAAATATAGATTAACATTTAATTTGGTGCATTTTTGCCTACCAGCAGCCACTTAGTTTTTTTTTTGTTTTATAAGTACAGACAGGAAGTTTTTCTTGAATTGTTTTTTTTTTTGTCAAGGTCCAATGAAAGAAAATATATGCTCAATTTAGAACTTAACATAAAAAAATGGACTGTAAAAAATGATAAAGAAAATGCATTTGTTTTATTTATACAAGATGAAATAATGTCGGGTTTATATTTACATGAGCGAGCGCTAATGCTTTATATTTCTTCGGTTGGTATGTATAAGATTTTTGATGGTCTTCAACGAAATTGACAAAACAAAAAATCGGAATAAAGTTTTTTTTGATGAAATCTTATGAAGAACCGAAAATTAAATAAATGAAAATTTTGAATAAAAACAATAATAATAAAATGAAAATCGTTATTTTAAGCCAGATTCGATGATTTATGGCTAAAGCAGCGTTTAATTTTTATTGTAGCAGACGATGACGTCAAAATACGTTTCATTTATTATACTTGCTGTAGATGGTGTTTTTTTTTGTTTTGCTTACATCGATGAACTAAATTTTCCTCTGTACTTGTTCTTCATTTATCATTTTTCATTGAAATTCAAAATGGTCTGTTGGCAATTTAAAATTTTGATAGGTTGCGATTTAATTAAATTGGCTGGTGTGAGTAGTGAGCGAAAACTTAAGAAGAAAGACAAAAGAATCCTATGATTGAAATAAACTCAACGGTGGGAAATGTTTTTGTTAAGAAGAATTGTTTTTTTTTTTTTTTTTTTTTTTTGAAAAGAAGAAGATTCAAAGCGAAACATTGTTAAAATATAAAATACGGAACAAAATGAAAATCTAGATCAATCATCAGTACCATGTAAAAGAGTACAAAATATTGAGAATAAAGCTAATGTTATCTTAATGGTATTTTATTAGCATAAAAAAGTGGAATTGATTCATGTTTTTTTATTTGTTGGCACACTAATTTCAAAGCAGTTAAAAGGTTAAAAGTAAATTTATTGGTGCAAGATTTGGTAATTTAGAAATTCGATGTGGTGTAGAATTGAAAAAAAAAAACAATGTTTGGTGTTTATATATGTGTGTGTGTGAGAGAGAGAGAAAGAGAGAGCTTTTATAAAAACACACTTGAGAAAATTAGTTTCTATTTGGAAATAAAAGATAGAATAGCAAGAAATTGAGCAAGATTATATTGAGAGGTCAAGCATTTGCTAAAAAAATTAGAACACTCGTTTGCTGCTAAAAAAAAGGTTTCAATTTTGACGGTGTCAATAAAATGAAACCACAAAAATGTAAAACAAAAATTGAAATATACCAAAGAAGAACCAATAAGATTTCAATTCCGGACATCGAAAATTTTGAAATGGAACAAAGATAAAAAAATTACAGAGATTTAAATATATAATGTGAAAAATGCATATAAAACACAAGAACAATAAAAAGAAATCGAAGAAAAATAATTGTTTGAGAAACAAAATGCAGAGATTGAATTTTTTTTTTGGTTTTTATGATTCAGAAGTGAACGAAAGAAAAAAAGAGTGCGCTGAGAAACAACATCTAAATGTAATTGATTTGAACAGAAATCATATCAATAGAAAAGAAGATAGAAAAACAAATTGCATGATGAATTATGAAAAAAGTTAATGCCGATAAAAATGAGGACAAGGAAAATTAAAACGAAAAATCGAAAAAAAAGTTCTTGCCCATAAATAAGATAAACAAGTGAAATTAATTATTTCCCTTCACTTCAAATGAAAGTGGCTATCGTCAAAGCACCATGAATCATTTATCATTTAAACAAGTCTTGTTCGCCACTCAAACTTGATGCTTTGACGATTGTTCGGTCTTATATGAACACTTTTGCGCTTTTATTCGTTTTTGAACTTTTACGATAAAAAAAAACACTTTCTGTTTATCTCATTTGAGCTGTAAAAGAATGAATTTGTTTGTTTTTTTGATTGTTTTTTTCTTTCGTCATTGGAATGACGGAAGCGTTTTCTGTCTGTCTTACGTCGTGCAGGAGGTCGCAATAGATCATCTAATGAAAATGTCCGAGCGGTTTCTCCTCCTGCATGTGCGTGTGCGTGTGGACTGCTGAGGCTCAAAATACTCGGTTTTCTTATACCCAATCTGCCAAATATCGTGCGCGCCGTTCCGGGTGTTGTTGCTGTTGATTGTGGTGCTGAATTTGTTATGTTAAAATGTAATTGCTCTCGCAACGAAGGATGATGATGATTGTGTAGATGATGTATTGAACCTGCTGCTTGATGATATGCAGAAAAGAGGAGAAGAGAGCAAGAGAAAAAGAGATGGAGAGAAAGCGAGCGAAAGAAATGAGACAAGAAGATATACAGACAAAAAAACATTGGAAATCCATTAAATAACCATTAATAAAATCTCTTCTCAAAATGATGATGATGATGGTGAAAGCAATGAACTTACGTCGATTTCGATCAGCTTCTTCAGCTAATAGTTTTTCAATTTTTTCGGGAAAATGTCGCTTTGCACACCATACCAATCCAATAAACGCTAATACCACAAAAACGGTAATCAAACCAAGCCAAAATGGTTCCTGTAGCATACGTTCCGACAACGGTTTATATGGAATGTGCATCATACGTCGTTCACATCTTGTACCTTCCCACCACGCATGGCAGCGGCATTGAAATTTACCATTCTTTTCAAAGCATTCACCACGACTCTCGCACGGATTATCCATACACGGTTTTTGCTTCTGATTGCAAGTTTGCCCCATGTAGCCTTGCAAACAATGGCACTGTTTAAACAGAATTAACGTAAAATAAATGTAAACAAAAAAAAATGCGAAAGGTGTTATTTTGCTGATAACAAGAGCATCTAGAAAATATATAACAAAGAGAATAGTGTGCACTAACTTTGAATGATGTTGACGTGAGTTCGCATTTTCCGAAAATGCACGGTTCCATTTCGCATATAGTTAATGCACAAAATCTGTGAATGCAAGAGAACAAGGCAAAAAAAACAGATGATAAACAAGCATTTCAATGTGAAAAATGCCATTATTTACCGTCCAGTAAAATGTCCAACACATTGACAACGATTTACACTGCCATTTGAAATGCATTTTCCATCGTTTTTACATGGGTTCGGATGGCATGCTTCAACCTCATCATTTCCTGTTGCTAGTTTATATTTATAATTGAAATCTAAAAATCATAAACACACATAAACCAAAAGTTATTAATATGTGATGTGATGATAACATTGAATAGAATGGTTTTGATTATTACCTGGTTGAATTCGGATGCTTGCATTTAAATTGAGATTAATTAGATCAGTCGTTTTTTGTCGTATATTTATTGTATTGAGATACGACGTTATGTGAATGGGTGATGGCAGTAGAACTGCATCTCCTCGATAATTATCATCTAATGCGGATAATTTGCATAGATTCCAGAATGATCCATTAATGTCGGCATAGTTATCGTAAATCTAAAATATCATATGAATTTAATTAATAGTTTATCCATACAATGCATGTGTAAAATGATTTGATTACGAACTTCGATTCTATTTGTGTCATGACAATCAGCTTCGCTAATTCCAACATTGTGCACTTCCAAAAGAATCACTTCGCCCAGCGGTGCGACAATATGTTGTGTAAAATCAATATTAGATGGTTGTGGTTGTGGATAATTTAAATGATACAAAACTCCATTCGCTTTATTCTGTAGTATGGTATGACGTTGCTCCCGGATACCCACTGATAAAACATTGTGGCAATTAAAAAAATAATGCACATAGGAATTCAAGATTGTTTTAAAAAAAAGATGGATATACTTACTGGTTTTGTATGCCAAATGGAAGCCAGTGCCTTTTGGCTTGTCGCCAGTTCGTAAATGGATCGTAACTCGATTTTGATAGCTCACAAAAACGCCATCATTCAATTGCTGTGTGTTTCTGAACGGCACAAATGGTCCCTTTCCCAAATCGATTTCGACAGTGGCGTCGCGAATCAGGTCAAATGATTGGAATTCAAGCCAAATTCTTTTATTATTTGCCGCAAAAATGACGTACTTGCAATCCAAGTGGTTCAGCAACACATTTGGAAAGTTCGGTGTTTTTATGTAATTCGCATCATCACTCGATGTATAAGTTTGTGTTGGACAACCGCTCATGCTAACTGCTTTCCATGCCAATGAAAAACCCGAACCAGATACAGAATAATCGCTGTGAAAATATATTAGAACCGTATTGGTGGCACTAATGAAATCAAAGCGAGACATATTCGATTCGTGTGTTCCGCACCATCGAACATATGGAAAAAATGATGGTTCAATTGCAATTCGCTTGAACACACTTGATTTTTTCATTTGAAGATTTGAATTTCGTTTTTTACGACGCACTTTGTTTTCATCGTTGGCGTCATCGCTGTCTCTGGCCGCTGCATCCATCATATACTCATCGGTTAAATAATTGCGATCATTATCCGGTGTAAGCATTGCCATTGATTTTGCCGTTAGCACCGACTCAAAATTACGTTCGTAGCTTTCATCATCTTCGATGCTTATATAATCGTAAAGGCAATCATTTTGTTCTTCTAAATCAATCTTTGAAAATTCTAACACCAAACGTGTATTTTCCGGTCCAATTAATTTCACATAGTAATTTGTATTTGCTGGATATAAATTTGGATAATCTGAAAGTGAAAAAGAAAATCGATAAACATCTTGGTTTTGGTCTATGCCAATTTAAAAAAAAAATTACTTGGTGATGTCAAAAGTCCTTCGGTGCCGGTAACGGTTTGATTTTCAAAGTTCACTTCGAGATTATCCTGACTTCGTCGTTTACACACATAACCGCCAAATTTCGTGCAGTGATCGGATGACCAAAATAATCCAGAGGGTAGCATCGGTGTGCTTGATACTTTCCATTGCAAACCGAGGCATAATGCCTCTTTTGACGTTTTCTCAGCGTGACGTTGACCTTGAATCCATCCCTTTTTGCGTGCATTTCAAAAAAGACACAATCAATAAAGATAGATAGATTTTTCAAACACAGATAAATCAATGCGGTACACTTGTATACCTTGTATGTTATGTTTGAACCGTCATTCCATTTCAAATGTTTATTCGATTCGAATTTTCCACCAAGCCAATATATCGTTTGCGGTGAATAATCCAATTCATTGCGAATGTTTGTGGTAATGAATCTTCAAGACAGACATAGAGGTAATGGATTAAAAAATACATTATCAAAATGCATCGTCCCACCCCCTTCAATCGAATTAAATAGGAGATTTTGGTATACCTTTGCTCTTCGGCTGTGCTTACTGAAGCTAATTCACCATGAATTCCCGCACACACTTGATGAGCAGTAAACCAATCCACTTCGGGATACGAAACGAATAAATAACAAGTACCATTGAATGATTTTAATCTATCGTCAGAGCACTTTGATGCGGCTAATGGAGTGCAAATGCAATGTTGATGTAAGTAATAAAGTCCATATATTTGTTATAATGGTTAATATTATGTGTCAAAAATCAAACGATTGATTTACCATTTTTGATAACCACTTTGGCTTTGTAACCGCCAAAATGGTGCGAGTAATCGGATGAAAAATGTAATCCAAGTATTGGTCCACTACTGCGATATCGAAGCAATTTTACCTAAAAACAAAGTCGTAAAAACATCAGACACATATTTTTCATAAAGATTATTTCAAATTTAAGAGAAATATGTTCACTAAATGCAAACATCTTTGAATTTGTTGTCTCACCTTTGAATTCCAATCGCCACAAATGCGACGTGGTGCATTTACATTCAGTGATTTATCAAAATTGATGCCCATTTCTGGTGTTTGAATCAAATAGCTGTGGTGGCTCTTATAGATGCTGAGAAAATTATCAAAAATATCCACATTTTTTATGAAATTTGTTTCATTGTGTTTCGCACCATTCTCAGTTCGTTGTGTATGATGTCGACCAATATCACTGATTCCAGATTTTGTATAACTGGCGTTCACAGTATAACCATTATGATCACTTGGATGTGAATCAATAATTTCCAGATAATCGTAAGAACACCTGTATGAAATAAATAAATATTATTGCATATCATCGTCGGCTGTCAACGTTCATTTCAATAAACCATGCATACTCACTGTGGTTCATTTTCTAGCACAAATTCTTCAAATTCAATGGCTATATAAAAACCTTTTGGTGCAATAATGACGGTAAAACAGTTTGTTTTGTCTGGATAATGTGTCGGAAAGCCCGGACTCCATATTGAAGCACGTAAATGATTGTGCGATAATATAATGGTTTTGTTACAGTCGGTTGACCATGACTTTTCGATTGGTTCTACAATGAGCCGAATAAAATTCACAAAATCATAAATCGATGATTTATCCGTTCAGCCGCCAGTTTTGTTGGCTACAAACATTCATTCATTTTCGACATTTTCAAACAAATGTTTGACTTTGTACATATCATTGGAATTAAACTTAAAAAATAAGAAACAAAGTTTTATTTATAGCCAGCCGAACTTTAACATTTTGCTTCTTATTTTTTTCTTGAATTTAATTTTACTCTCCTTCTATGTACCGTCAAGTCAAATATTTCTTTTCATAAGAACGAACAAGTTCGGAGGCCAGCAAATGATTTTTTTTCTTCATTGTTTTTCTGTACTCCGTTTTCCACACAATAATACTGATAATATAAAAATTTACCATCTGACAGTGGTCGTTCACATAAGAAATAGTTCTTCTCATTGCAATCACGATCGTTCCACATGTAGGTCAATGTTACCGGAACTATTTTCATTTTTGCTTGAATGGCTGGCGGAATGCGAAAGTATCGACGCAGTTCAACACAATCCTGTGCACTCAAACCTAAAATTATATGCACATGATGTGATGTAAAATGGAATACATATTGTGTCTCGTGTCCATGACACACGAAGAATTATCAAACTTATAACATACCATCATCATTTGGTTGCTTATTGTAGCCATTATGTTCAGGCCAACCCGGAAACCAATTTGAAAATGTGTATGGATAACCATTTGACCACCGAAAGTCACCTATGAACAACATTTTTTTTTTTGAATAAACCAAACCCAAAGGTAAAAAAAATATTTCGTAGATTAAAACAAATCTTTTACCTTCAAATATTTCGTCCGATGCACCGATCCAATAGGCAACATTTGATCGAAACGTTGCGCTAGAAGGTACAAATAACTTATTGCTCATATTCTTTCACATTGATTATATTTAAAGATTGTTGGCCTTGTTTAGCAACAAACATTCAAATTAAAACCGAATAAAAAATATCACTTACCTATTCATAAGCAATGTATCGATAATTTTTTGTTCGCGTTCCGATTTAATAGAAGCCAAATGACCGCCAAGTGTTTGGCAATGGCTTTCGGCGTCTTTCCATGATAGCATAAGTTCGATTGCCGAAATGCAGAATTGATTAACAGAAATCCAACCAAAGGCACATTGGGACACAATTTCAGACACCGGTAATGCAGTATATTGTATGTAAAGCGATGGTCTATCGTATATATTATCGGCCGTATTTTGGTTGTTAATGTCATCACGAAGAATACCACCTTCACCGTCAATGTTGGCCCCACCACCCAAGTATAGTATACGTGCCACATGAATCAACATTGAATTACCAGTTGATTTAAAGGAAAACTTTTTCGGTCGACTATCGCTATTTATACAGTGTGACCATTTCATTTCATTTGCATCGGTAATGCTGATGGCAACGCCTACACAAAAGTTCACATTTTCCACATATTGAGACAGCATTAAATCGACATATTCATAATCAATGTCATCGATGCTTGTATATTTGTCCTGATTCAATCGTCGCTCCACAATGCTACTACCATTTTTCATTGATTTTGTATAGAAATTTTGAAATAAATTCAATTCAATTTGATTGCCATACGGTAAATGTACGAGAAAATAGCATTCTAAATTATGTTTTGGTTCGAGCAAAAATGAATTATTACGCGTTGTCATTGTGACATTATAACAGTAATCAACGAGTTTAAAATTCAAGCTAAACACTGGATTTCGTTCAAATTTTACGCTCATATTTTGCTGCAATGGAAAATAGTAGACACGTTCATTCGGTGTGATATCTTCAAGTTTTCCGCACAATTTATCATAATCGCTAAGTGTTATATAACTGCCTGTATCGCATGGAATATTCAATCGCTTTATTTCAATCAGTAGGCCAGGCGATTCGCTATTAATTGGTTCGCGCGACGGAAAGAAAATTATACATTTATCGTATTGTTGCTCGGGTAATGCTGTATAATCCACATTTCCAATTGTATCTTTCATATATAATATGCAATCTGGAGCGCATTTTTTTTACATAGTATGGAAAATGGAAGGAAAGAAAGAGAGAGAGGGAGAGAGTGAAAAAAGAAGCAAACACGTAAATACAATTTTATTGTGAGCATTCAACATAAATAATCGATTTAACAAAAAAGAAAGTGGCAGCGATAAAAGAAAATTTGAAAACATTTTTACCATTGCTCAGATTAAATATTGCAGTCGTTTCGTATACATCAAAACTGGATTTTCTTCTAAATAAAAGTCTAAATGAATACGGAAAAATAAAACGAAATATGCGTTATTCATCTTTATTATTTATTTAACGCGAAGCAGAAAATGAAAGCAGAACGATGGTTAAAACGTTGTTTGTTGTTCCATCGATTCAATATTGGCACACGCACCTAAAACTAACAGTCTTGTTTTTCAAATCAGCTATGCTGTACGACCATTTTCGTACGACGTTCAATTGTGACGTTCGACTGCTTTCTATCACATTTTCACTCCAAAATTCTTGTGAACAATGATCGACCACCATGTGATTGTTCATTTTCATTCGTTTGTTTCTTCTTCCTATGCTAATGCTAGAATTAATTGGTGGGTTTGATGCTGTCATATGTTGTCCAACATTGCTATTTGGTATTTCGATTCCACTCTCATCAAACCGAATTTTTTTCATCGACGACGATACATTGTTCTCCATGAAGTGATTGGAGAAAAGTTTGCGATTTTCATTGAGAAACCCATCTTTGTTATCGCCATTATAGTTTGAATGATGCTGTTTATGTTTTCGATGCCAGTTCATTGGTGTATCACTTCTGAATACACCCTTGTGCATTCCATCGATAATGGCTTCCATATAAAAGTCGTCAATGCTTTCGTTTTTTGACAATTTCACATGGACTATACGTGTAGACATGAAGATATGGAAGTGAATTGTTTGCCGATATGAAAATGGAAGAAGAAAGAATAAAAAAAAATTGAAAACACGCGTGAAAATAAAATATAAAGATATGGCTTGCTTGCCCTCTACATAAAATGAATTTTATTCACAAACACAATGTGCTTGTCGGATGCTTCTATGTTGTTCCTTTGTTTGATTTTATCGTTTTTCACAACAAAGACTTTTAACCATACAATGATTTTTAGATAGGATATAGCTTGCGGATCTCCGCAAGATCTGGATCTCGCCGTGCGTCATTGCCGCATGCCGTATGATACATTCACGCGCATGCTGTACACATACGTTCTTCATTTCTTTGAGACGAACGCAATCCATTCGCGCGCCGATGTATTGTATGTTTTTAGCGCATGCGCGAATGTGAAAAAGAGAAACGCAAAACGAAAGAGTGTGTATGAGTGTGTCGTTATTTTAAATAACGAAGAAGCATACAATAGCATTTGTCGTTGTTTGAACAACATACACTCATAACAACATACACTCATTGTAGTTCGCACGCAGACAAAATACGTCAGCTAATGAAAAGTGAGACTTAAGAAAAATAACATTTATTCGATTCATTTTTATTTTTATGGAACGAAATACAATGCATAATTTTGAAATAAAATGAGTTTAGCTCAAATGAATTTAGTTTCAATCAATCTACTTTACCTTTTATGAGTGCCACAATGCCATCTTCAACCGGCGCGTCTTTGATTTTCTGGAATGTGCATACGCCAATCAAAAGTGCTTTGAGAAACATGCAATCGAAGTCAATTCCCGGCTTATTTCGTATATTATAAAATACGTAGATTTTCCTTAAACGAAGTGTTAGCACACAATTCATAGTTGGCTTTGGTCTAGTGTTTATAAATTCTGTCCCGGAATGATAATAAATTTCAATTCGTCAATAAATAAAAATAAAAATGAATCGAATAAATTTATTATTTTAAATTACGACACACTCGTACACACTCTTTCGTTTTGCGTTTCTCTTTTTCACATTCGCGCATGCGCTAAAAACATACAATACATCGGCGCGCGAATGGATTGCGTTCGTCTCAAAGAAATGAAGAACGTATGTGTACAGCATGCGCGTGAATGTATCATACGGCATGCGGCTATGACGCACGGCGAGATCCAGATCTTGCGGAGATCCGCAAGCTATATCCTATCTAAAAATCATTGTATGCTTTTAACATGAATTTCAGTTGGTTGGAACGAGAACCATCGTTACTGTTGCTATTTTAATGGTCTTTTTTACGATCCGACATTTACACCAGTGTAAAATAACACAACTACATATGGGTGCATCGATACCAACTTTTACTTATTATTCGACTTTTTACGACGCGCTTCAAACTTCATCACTCACAAAATTCGCACACAACGGTTGTATTTATTTTGGCTAAGTGTATCGATTTCAATTTATGGCTAAACATTGAACTATACACGTTACTAAAAGAGTTTTTGTGTGGAAAATTTTATTATCAACGTGTGATATCGTTACTATTTATACTATGTTTCAAAGGTCATATTGAACTTCATTTGTGGGTAAGTAGAAAAAAACTATTCGAATTGTTTATGCTAAGTTCAGCTCGGCATCAAATGGATATCACATATTTTAAACCATATAGTGTAAAAATTAACCCAATGTATGAATCCTGAACATAAAATGACAATTTCCACATCCTTTTTTGGCTAAACATGACCGAGGTTACAGAATTCGGTAAAAGATCATAGTGATTCTATTCGGACATTGAGCGAAATCTCATCTCTAGCTAGAACATTTAATCGATCAATCTGACTTTTGGAATTTTCTTTGTCATATCTGCTGACCTTTTCCTACATTTTTTCTCCTTTTCCTATGTACATTTTGTATGAAAATATTTTTATTATTGAAATGTGCGAAAAATATCAGAAGTTGGGAGGGAATCTACAGATTTACTCAATAATTTTTGTTTTGTTTTTAACAATTGCAACGAAGCAAGTGGTCAAAAACATAAATCGAAAATGCTACTCGATAGTTTGGCATTGACAGTGTCCAAAAATAATGATGCAACTGTTGATATAATTATTGAAAACATAGAAAATGTCAAATTATGTTTTGTAAAACTGTAAATCCAAATAATCGAAAATATAAAAGATAATAAAAGTGTCTCCTCTTTCATTCATTGTTACTGTATCTTGGGTCTCCTAAATGAATCGTTCCGCATTTGAAACAATATTGACAAAAAAGTTCTTGTAGCACAAATACTCTCATTCAGTTTTAATAACAGTTGCATATAGTCCATGTGATTAAAATTCACACAGACAATATATTAATAATTGACGAAAAATGAAACTTTAAAACCATACATACCTGTATAGATAACATTACGAACGAGTCCATAATTTGCATCGAACAGATCATGTTTGACGTCAATCGAAATTGATGGTATGTGATTTGGATGTGTCGAACTACTCGCTGACGTGACCAATGTTGCATTTTGCTCTAAATGGTCAATGTTGATAATTTTATAGGGGTGTCCCTTCATTTTGAGATAATCGTCGACGCTTAAATTTTTACAAGGCTTTTGGTTTAACCGAAATTGATTTTCCGGCAATTTAACGAATTCATTTGGTAATTTATCTAAATTTGCTTCGGTGCTGTAAATAGCTTTTGTGCTGGAGGCTGTTGCTGTTCGGTTAAATTCAAACAAAATAAACTCATGAATTGAACATCGAATGACATTATGAATATTTAAAATAAAAGATAAATGTGATAGAGCCATTTAGCGATAGTTGAATCGTAGTTTTTGTTGATTAAAATGAAATTGTGCCTCTGGCAAAAAAAGTGTACCTGCTTTAATTGTTGTTTTTCCTAGTTTTTCGTTTAACTTGTGGTGTGTGTTGTCCGAATTTCCATGCGATTTCCTAATGTGTTCTCTATGTCTATTTTTAATGACAGAATCATTTGATGATGATGGCGATAGCAATGGCGGTGATTGTGATTGTTTTTGTTTTTCATCTTTTTCTTGACTGAATCGATTATCATATTGAACATCGTCAATTGTATCCGCATCAGCCTTCAAATCGAGCTGTTTCGAATTGGTAACATGTAAATATGGTGTGGTCGATGTTTTAATGTCACTGCTCAATTGGCTTGCGGTCGTTTTCAATTCGGTAGGAGGTCCCGGTCCAGCTGGTGCTGGGTCACCACTCAGTTGGCCACAGCATGCATTTAATACAAATGACATGAGCACAAACACCAACAAATCGAACTTCATTTTCTCCGTACTTTCGTAACGCTCTTACATTTAGCATATATGTATTTTCACTGCTTTCACTTCACTATTGTTCACAAATCAAAACAACAACGTTTCAACTAAGCTTATTAGAACGTTTGCGAACGATTTTCAATCTTGAGATTATTATTTCGACGTTTTTTTATTTAGAATTTACATTTCTATTACATATTTTTCTGGTACGTTCATCATTCAAAAATGTGTTTGCTTTTCTCTCTTCGGCTCTCTCTGTTTTACTATTCACTCCAATATTTTTTATTGCTATTAATTCCGTCTTGCATGTTTTATAATTTGCATTGAACAATTAGTAAAACATCCAAAGAACAATGGTGGGATCGATGAATTCTACCCTCTGTTAAAGAGAATATATAAAAATATAATAACAATATTGTTGAAATATAATAATTGTTTATAACAAAATTTAGATCACTTCTATTACAGTCACAGCAGACGGTTTTCTTTTATCAGCAAAATCTATATTTCTTCTTTAACCCTCAAACGCACACGTGGGGTCTCTTAGGCCCTAAGAGTTAGTTTTTTGAAAAAATCACAAAAATATAAAAAAATTGGAAAATTTCGCTGAGCGTTTTCTTTTTTAATATCATATCTATGTGATAAAATCAAAAATTTCAATGTTTGGTGCATAGATGAAGTTTTGGGAAGTCTTATACAAAATACTAACGTAAAAGCACAACGGGGTCTTTTGGACCCCAAATTATTTTGTATGGGAAATGATGTATTCTGTATGGGCCAATATGAAACTCATGGAGATATGTTGACACAACAATTTACATTTCATCAAACAACAACACAGTAAATTGTTTCGTCCGTGACGTATACTGTTCATCGCAAATCAAATGACATTTGCCATTATAATATATATTCATACATTGTTTTTTTGTGGATAGGATAGATCCGTAAGATCTCCACAAGAGCTTGATCTAAGCGTGCATACGCCGCCGCATGATATATTCGTTCGTTTTTCTGTGTTGCTTCGACGCGCAAATCAAAGCAGGCGTGCCAATCAAAGTATGTATCATGCGGCGGCCTACGCACGCTTAGATCCAGCTCTTGCGGAGATCTTACGGATCTATCCTATCCAAAACACAATGTATGGGCATATTTCGTGAATTTGGTGAACGTTGCTGGTGTGGCAGGGTTTGCCTTGTTGCGAACGTCTAACAACATGTTTGCCAAGTATGGAGGAAGTACGGAAGCAACGCGATCTCATCGCACTCCATATAAAGCAATGTAATTGGTTTCGATCACGCAAATGTGCTGCCACCTGGTGTCTCAGAGTTAAGCTGATATATCACACATGCTTCTTGCAAATGCAGAAGAAGAGGAAGGAAAAATGTTTACATAGGGTTGAACTTATAAATGCCAGAGAGCTACAGTGTTCAAAGTGTGATCGCCCTTCGGGAAGCAGTCTCTATATTGATCTCACATATCGAGAGGTAGTTCGGCGCAGTACACGAAGCACATTAACTGGCCAACGACTGTCGATTAGCGATATTAGTGAAAGACACGACTGTCTGAAAGTCGTACATATCAATAACTACCAAGAATTTTGGCTATAATTGATTTTTTTTTCCATAAAAATCAATATTAAATTGTGATGCTGTATTGGAAAGTAAGGAATAAGCTATGTTTTAACTATAAAATGACATATTTTACTCATTGGATACCATTTTGCATAAGTTTTGTATGAAATTTCTCATGGGTCCAAAAAGACCCCACCTGTGCGCTTACGTTACTGTTTTAGCCTGTGCGGTTAAGGGTTAATGAAAGTGGATTTTTAAGCTCAAACGAGATGCAAGTGGTAAAGTTACAGAATTCTGGACGGCACTAAAACGTATCTTGCGATACTTGGCTGGTACGGAAAATTATCAACTACAATTCAGACGTGAAAATATTGAAAGTATGCACCAAGGGACTACCACATCGTACTCTCACATAAAATGCAGTACAAACATAATTCCACATAATTCATATCAACATATAGATTAAATTTCAATGTCAAATGAGTTGAGACTAATGTGATCAGTTTCTATCGTCGTTTCTATCGACGATTCGTCGACTATTCGAATAATTTTCAATTTAATTACTGAAATGCTCTTCATTAGAACACACATACATGTACAAAATTCCAACCGGTTTTTCGATAAAAAAAAACGTGAATTTAAAATGTGAATCAACAAATCAGAAATAAGTTTTAAAATGATGTTTTATTCATAAGTTGTGTGACGCACTTATCACTGCACACACCATCATATATTATAAAAACCGATCCATACATGCTATAGCGTTACATCAGTCATCGAAATTTTAGAGTGAAAAATGGCTCAGTCGGATTATTTGCATTAAACCAATTATGGTTTCGCATTTCAGTGAGGACCCACTTTTATAATTTTCACAACGAATCTAGGCTTTTGCCGCGGTTGTCCCTATTAATAATTTGTGTGGGAGAAAGCAAAGTTTTGGGAGCGGTCATTAAAAAGAGCTTTTAAATCCAAAAATATGACATGTTGCAAAAAGAACGGTTATTTGATAAAAACCAATTTAGTTTGCGAAAGAAAAAAAAATGATATCCAATTATTGGATCTGCCAATATAGGTTGGCTAACACACAAAATTATCGAATCTCTTTTTGAAGCTTTTATTCTTCATATAAATGTGAAGGTGAAGTGAGTTCGCGCATCGCTCGACTATTCTTTGGGTGAATGTTTTATGTATGGTATTTATTCTATATATTCCGTTAGGTATAATTTATTTTTCTGTGCAAATATAACGCATCATTTGAAACGTAACTTTGGTAAAAGTTTGTTTTGGACACGTCAAAACAGGCCTTGGATACCTTTTATCGTTCTTTTTTTGTGTTTGAATAGATCTTTTACGAAACATACGTGGTAATCGACGTTTCGCCACAACTTTTGTTCTTCTCTACACATTAAATATTCCAAAAAATACTATTTGCAATCGATGTAGCTGTATGTGACGTGTATGCCTTTAAATGTATAATGATTTAATTAATGGTAAACATGCGAAATTTTTGTCGCGACACACAAAACTAACAAAGAAAATGTGTTTTTTTAATGAAAAAAAATGGCCGAAATCAACTTGTGCTCATGTGTTTTACAGTCCGAAAATAGTCAGTCACAAGAGGAAATGTTAATGTACTAAAAACAAATCTATTTAGTTTAATTTTTCTTGTGTATTGACGAATGGCATGAAAAGCTTATATCCAAAAAATGATGATTATGAATGCAAAATAAATATTTAAGATCGAAGTTTGACTGTAGTAGCCAGACGACAGACATAAATTCATACTGAAATAACGTTGTTACCTAACAAAATAAGATTGTTCATCTATTTTGGAATTGATTTGTATAGAGATTGGTTGCTTATTTACGGTTGTGAATTTTGAATACATCAGACTACCCTTTGAATATTCACGGTTCTTTTATTTTGTTTTTCTTTATGCTTTTGCAGCATTTATCGAATCCAATTGGCCTTTTGTGAATAAACAAAAACATCAATATTGCTTATACATATCGATGAATTGTATGGGCGACTAGATTTGACCGTGTTTTGCTGAACAATACCGATAGAAACCCACTTGAATATGTACACAAACCAAGTTCCTCGATTTAAACGTGGGAGACGATACGATTGGTGCTCTCTTCGTTCTCTCTCTCTCTCTCTTTCTCACAAACTGTCTTTCGATCTTTTTCATATTCCTATATGTTTTTTTTTTGGGATTTGAAATACCAAATAAATGCAATTGACATCGGATACATCATCTTTAAAACTTTATGCGTACGGTTTGATGTTTTGTGCTTTTTCCAACGTATTTCTAAAATGTGCTCTAGGATTACTAGAGACATTCTTGTTTTGTTGAACGATTAGCATATGAAGGAGAGATGAAGATAAACTTAAAAAGCGATTTTTTTTATCATTAACATCATCCATCAACAGAATCACCCCATACGCGAGTCTATCAAAACAACAAGAAAAAAAAATGTTCGTACACAAACAGAATATTGTGTCGCTTCGGATTCCATACAATGGGCCCATTTTCGTTTGTATTCATAAATGGTTCCACATGTATATGAATGTTTTCATCGTCTGTCTCTGCAGTGGGTGCTTTTATCTCGAATGGTTATTGAATCTTAAGTGAGCAAGTTGTTAAAGGTCTTTCAGTAATCCAAGTCGTAGAAAATAGAGAAGAAAAAAACTCGCCACCCACTCGTCGTTACCCAGTTACTGTCGTTGATACACTGATATGATACTACTTTATTTATGATTTTTTCCCGGATTTATCCGTATTGATTGCTCCAAATCGGCGTATCTTCTTAGGACTACAACAAAATTCAAGCTACTCGTCGGTGTCAAGCTACTTTTAAATTGAGTTGTTATATATCGTACCATTAGTCAGACATCCATGAACATTTTACTCGTATTTTCCACCATCGTATATATTTTTTTTTGTATATATAAAGCGAACAACATACTTTTCACTTGACTCTGTACAATACACGGTATACGGTATGTATTATAAATAAATATGTACTTGAATCTCACTCTCTCATTTCCTCATGCATATTAATTACTGAAGACTTTCGTTCTCTTCACTGAACGTGTACACATTTAGCTCTTTTTTTTCTACTCTTCATTCGGCATTAAAATGTGGAAAAGATGAGAATGAAAGAGAATCACTTGAATATGACATATTCTAGTTTGAAAATACCGTTCAAGCCGGTAAAAATCGAACTCTAATACATCTCTATTGTTCCATTTATAGCGGCAAACAATTCGTTCATACAGACATTTTCACTTTTTAATTTAACAAAATCCAGTTTTATCTCAATTTCAAATGCAAAGAGCTTTTGACTCACATTATTTCAAATATAAATTTAACATTTCAATGCATTTGCAATTTTAATGTAAGAACCAAGCGCACGTTCGCTTTCTTTTTCCCATTTATTTCTTTCATTATGATCGTACACATTTCATTCGGACATTTTCATGCAGCATACATTTTTGAAGTCGAGTGGAATTTATGCTCCATTAACTGTTTCACATATCAGGCTATTTCGTGCAGAACACCATCACCCGATATTTCATTTAATGCGGTGCTCTTTTCCAACAAGAAATCGAAAACTCGTTGAACGAATACCAAGAATTACAAAAGGGAAATAATAAGTAAATAACATGCGCCAAATATTTTTGTATGTGAATATGTGTGTGTGTGTTTATATATAACTGCAAATGTTTGTGAATACGTTTGAAATGTTGATTTTTTTGTTTAGTCATATGTATAAGCACCGTCAATTGCTTTGCATGAGATTGGGTGAGAAAAAATACGACAAACTGAATCGAAATCAACAGCAAATTGTTTCGTAGAAACGCCGTAATTTGTCACCGTTTTAGATATGTAAATTTTGGGTATTTGAATGTATGAAGAAAACAATCTCACATTCGAACTCACAAAAAAAATGTGTTGCCATTTTCCGCTTTTTTCAGCATACCGCCTTCCATTAAATCGATTCATTATAATTTCATTTGATTGCCACCCTAAAATAATTGCCATTTTGTCTTTCCAACCAAAATTTGCGGCAATTTTTTTTTTAATTTTGCTTATTCGCAGGAGTTTCGTCTCTCCAGTGGTTGACACCATATTTTATAATTAATGTATATACATTCAGTGTGTTATAAAAAAGCGTATTAAACTTGCCACGGGTTGAGTCATTTTCAAAATACGCATTGCTGTGCAATTAAAAAAAGGGCAACGATAAAGAGCGAAAAAATAAAAACGATCAAAACTAAATGCATGACAAAAATGCGATTTGAACGAATCGGACAGAATTTATCCACACGCCGACAATGTTTATATATAAATTGTGTTTCTCGCTTGTGTTGTAACTGACTGATAGCATGTGCAAATAAACTGGCGTGTGCAAAATCTTCATCTGAAATTGCATACGAAAGGTGGCCAAAATAAAAATAGAAGCATGCCATAAAATTACGTAAGTAATGCCACCACTATAATAAACAATGGTTCCAATCTATCGATTGTCCACGAATAATAATAAAAAATGTCGTGTTTTTTAGAAGTTTCTATGGAAGAACAGCTCGTGAAAAGTTCTATGTTTAAGAAACAATAAAACATTATTTGTTAGATCGTGGTTGATTTGCATTTAATGTTTTTTTGAACACATTTAACATGATCTTCAACATAAGCTAATACAATCCGTGTCTCTCCGTTTTCATGCATAAAACTATGCATGAATTAGGCGCCTATTCAAAAAAGAACAGAAAACAACTTAATGTATGCCATAACGTCACTTTTGCCATACATATATTGAGTTGATTGGTTTGGAAACTACCTCCTGTTTTCGGTAAAAAAAACATCCGTTTAACCTTTTTCTTCAATAAACTATCGGTATTGATACAGAAGAAATAGTTTCTTCTTTTATTTTTTGTTTAACTTTGTTTGAATACACTCACACACACACACATTTCGTGTGTAAAATGACGACAAAGAGGATGGAAGTTGTAAGTTGCACGTCATCCATTCCATAGTTTATTATGTCACTCATTATATAATAACAATGTTCATGTATATTTAACACCACTTTTAGACCATCGTTGACTTTCACTCCATCACTTTCTCAGCTCATGGCACTGCACACTATTCGGATGTTTTATATAAACTACAATTCTTATTTCAGTCAGAAATTGGCATTGCATTTGGTTTGTTATGCACAGCATGAGAAACACAGAATGTTTAAATATGGGTCAACATTGTAACGACGACAACGACAACCACTATTTGTCAACAACTCGAGAGAAAAAAAAAACTAAAGGAAAAATAATCTATATGCGATAATAGATATATGACACAAACAAATAAATCATAGTATACTATACATCATTGAATGGCATGAAAAATCAGAATTTCCATACGTTGAGATACGTGTGTCTCGTGCATTAAACGAAACAAATATAATATGGAATTAATATGGAAAAACGTTGCGGAATATGCGAACGAACACAATGAAAATGTATACATTCAATTTGAATTTTGAACAACAACAAAAAAACAACATAGCAAACAATACGTGGTGTACCTACACAATGCCGACGTAATAAGCTCTTTTGCTTTTTTTTCGCTTTCTTCCGCTTTTTTGGTTTCAACATAAATAATTGAAAAATTCTTTGTCCACCGTGAAATGCCATTCATTATATCGTTAAGTTGGGCCGTTTTACACTCAAGAATACTTCAACATGCAATTCTGTCTTTTAAATGCTGTCATCACTTTTATGTTTTTATGTTGAAAGCGAGAGGAACAGAGAGAGAGGGAGAGAGAATAAGTACGAGCTTCTTTCAGCCGAACAAAGGATCACAATCGATTATCACAGTAAATTATGACAAACGGATTCACTTCATTGGATTGCTGGTTTGTTGCTATTCGCTTTGCCAATTATTTAGAATAACATGTCAACACATAAAAGCTCTTTCAGGATTAACAAACATCCAATTATTTCCACGACATGTTCATTCAACTTTAATAGGTAAAATATGGCAAACGATAGTTGTGACAAATTATTCACAAATTCCATCATCCACATACACATAGACATAAAAAATTGCTCGAATTTAAAACATTTGAAACTCTTGAACGATAATGGGCAGGGATGATTATCAAAATACACACTCTGAAAAATGGATCGTCATGAAATTATACTAAATTAGTGGATATTGACCAAAGCCCTAACGAAAACACCAAAATGAAACAAACAAAAATTAAAACCTTATTACTTTGTAAATATAATCCACAATATTTATAGATTTGTATTTTTTTTGCGTGCTATTCTCTCTTTAATTACAATTATTTCGAACTTTTTCGATTTCATCGATGAAATTTAGACATATTTTTCTTTTATTAGTTTAATTCACCTTGTAAATTAAACAAAAACAAAAACAAAAATTATACTTCACACACCAGTTATATCAGATTTATACACATCGTAATATTTTCTTTAAAAAAAAATCGAAGGAATAACTTTACTATCAGATCCGCTGCTGTTGAACGAACAGATCCTTTGTCCAAGTCAATTCACTTTTGGTTGGCGTGTTTCAAAACGAGAATAGTAATTGTTCACGAAAACACTTTGGATGTTTGATGTGAATGTATGTGTGTTTGTAAGGCGCGCATTTCAAGAAAGTACACGATTTTCTTTTCAACCACAACGAAACCAGTATGGTACGGCAAAGCACAAATATCGACTATCACACACTCAAACACATAACTGTGTGTTGGAATATTTGTTGAAGGCGACAGCACCGTTATGGTAACAAACCAAGCTTCAAATAACACATGGTGTGCGCTTTTTTTGTAGTTGGTATTGGTTTCTATGTATAAGTGAGTGTATATATATATATGTCGGCATATGCGCACAACTTTTATCATTCGTACGATGAAAATGTGTATTGCACGACTTGATTGTATGTTGCCTTATTAGTTCGCGTTGGTTGAAATGAAATAGCATTTGCTCTTTTTTCTTGTAATTTTTCTCCCCCAAAAATTAATTCCACTATATCGTTTCGTTGTGGAATTTATACGGTTTTTTCTTTTTATCGCTACTGCAAAGAACAGTTCTAACTGTCTAACTGTTCTCTCAACTATTTCAAGCATCAAAGCTTTTCAAAGCTATCCATAACTTGTTAGAATATCGAAATACACACACACAGAGAGAGAGAGAGAGAGAGAGAGAGAAAGAGAGTAAATTTTTATGAAATCTGATAACATGCACTGGCACTCACAACTATTGGTCAGTGTGATCTTGATTCGTTAATTTTGGATATATCATTTTTTTAAATACGTTGCTCCCCTTAGAATGCAGACAAACACTGTTTGTTCTGATGAATATTCAACTGTTCAAATTTCTTACCGTGTTTAAGTATTCATGTGGAGCCGTAGTTTGAAATATTTCTTGCTGTGGACAATTAAGTAGTTGCCCATAGAAAATTCGCTAAGAGAAGCAAACACGAACGAGAAAAACGATGTTGAGGGTTACACGCGACCGGTTACCAGAAGTTGCAAAATCAGTCAAACACGTTTTTAAAAATATATTCTCGCGATCCGGTAGATATTTATTGTTTTTTTTTTTTCTGAAGTACCACATCTGTGCTTGGAACTTTTTCCGTAACCTACTTATCTTCGAGCGTATTTCAATTTCGATACTTGGCAAACATGTTTCCAATAAAATTCTTTCGTGGCATTCTGCGCGTTACTTATGCGAATAATGTCTATAAGACACACAACACCGAAATAAATGCAAAGAAAATTGAATTTATATACATATCAGAGCAAAAGTTCTGTTCATATCGATATGTAAGTGTTAAATAATAGATTTGCTCAATTTTCTTATTTGCGTCGTTTTGTGGTAAAATGTATGTCCGTTCAATGGCATGTTGAATCAACAGTTTAATTATTTGGTTTTTTGGCGTTTGATTGTGTGTATGTGCTTATTTGTATCAATGTGTAGCATACATGGAATGATACTTTATCTCTCTGCAATGTCACTCAAAAGGTGAGGCAAAAAATAAAATTAATAATATAAAAATTGGGCGGTTCAATGGTCGCCCGTATGATAAATGTATCCATATATGTTGTGCAGCGCTACAGATGTGTGTCTCTGGAGACACGGAAATGTTCAATCTCTCCAGCCTATAGCATTTATGTATCATTTCTAAAACGTGTTTGCCACGTGCCAAATCCAACAAAATGATGTGAAGCAGATGCTTCAATTGAAATTTTTTGCTTAGATCTCTTTTAGGCGGTGTAATATTCAAGTTCCTCTTTGTATAAACTGTTTGCACTGACAATTCTATTCATCAAATAATCAATGTTTCTGTGCCTTCCTCTATGCTAATCACCAAATGATACATCAGTATAGTAACAAGAGGGTCATAAATTACAAAATATATGCAATATATGCGCTACAAAAACTTTAAAACGCCCGAAGGTATATTAAACTTTTCAAAGTATACAGTGTACTAGGGGCTTTTATCTTCAAATGTATACGATTTAAACTCTAAATAGTGAACTATATTGCAAAATCATCTGTAATACGCGCAAATAAATGTGCATAACTGCATATATTTGGTGTATATTTCGTGTATATTTCGTATATATTTCGTCTATGGCATGTTTTTTTGTTCTCTTTTGTGCGGATCTTCTTCGATTCTGTGTAGCAATACTGTGTGTGTGTGTACACTGAAGTTTGAAATACATCTTATTCACTGGTATAGGCGAGAAATTTTAATCGTATATATGATGAATAGGACGTGAATATTGTGTATAAATTTGTATGAACGAATGATGAAAGCCCCTAGACAGTGTATTTTTAATCTCAAAATTCTTTTTTATGCAATTAATTTTTTCTCATCACTCTGATTTTTTTGTGCACCCCATTTTCAAAAGACATACATTTTAAGTGATATGCCCGAATTGCAATTCAAAGCCAACAATTTTCAGGTGAAGCTGATGGTTTTAAAAAAAATGCTCTGAAGCATACTTTTGCACAGCGACTCTTTGTGGCCGAAATCAAACAAGAAACGTCTTTGTTCGTGAATTTGGCATTAGCATGTGTATTTTATTCAATGTCGTTGAGAAAAAAAAACTCGATCTGTTTAGCAAAAGCGGGCAAACGTATTCTGAATGTTAGTGATAGCTCATGTTTAATCAATTTGTACGTGTTTGTTTGTCTCTCCGTTCAATGCAAGCGGATGTGTTATTGGAAAAGACAAACACAAATAATTAGCACAAACATTACTGAAAAATTTGCTTTCAACCAGTCGATTAATTACACTTTGGCCTGATAAAATTATAAACAGCTATGTTATGTTGAATTTTGCTACCTGTTCTTTTGAATTATTTTTGATGATGAAATCGGCTTTGTATACGTTGCAAGCCATCTAGTTAATTGGGTGTCATGTTCGGTCTTGTGAAAGCGATAAATGGTACTCATATTCAATAAAGAGCATATGTAATATCGTATGGTCATAACTTTGAATTGATTGTTTTCATGTGATTGAACAAAATATCGGAAACAAAAAGTAACAAAATGCATCAAATGTAAGAATTAAAAAAAAAATTCATCACACTTTGTTTCAATTTTTTCATTAACCAATAAAATAAATGCTATTTCAAAGTTAGAATTTAATTAGTTTTCACACATTCAGAGAACAGTTTTACCCGTCCGTTGCATGAAATTGTATACGATTCCGATTGTATTCAATTATTATAACCTTCACAGTATTATCGTTCTACATTTGAAAATTGTTATATTAACTGATACTGGTGAAAATTCGAGAGAAAAAAAATGTGAACGTGTACATTTACTAGGTCACTAAATCAACGAATAAGAAGAAGAAGGAAATGAAACATACATTGAATTTAAATAGATTGCCACAACATTTCTATGTAAAAAATATATGTATTGACGTTTTATTTTCAACGAAAGTTCGGGTCACTTTAATTCTCACTCATTCATGTATCGTACTCTATGATTAGAATCATCTTATACCCTCACTAAAAGAGTGTTCTTTTTTTCTCTCTTTCTCTGTGAGATTTTCTATTGATTGAAATACTGTTCGATGAACGACGAAATTTGATTACTTCATTACGTAAATTGCATCACACTATATCCAATCGTTGCATTTCAATGACATGCGTTGAAACCTCGGTTGAAACAAGCACACTGAATAATAATGGATACCCTTTTCCCGCATTCGTTGCTTCGGTATCAAAGATAAAAAAAAATCCAACGAATCTACCAAAAGACAGAGTTACATTGTAACCATACGATGGCTGTAAGTGCAGTGAGCACACATTTTACATGAGTTTATCGCAATGAACAATTTAAATGCAATTTAACTCAGAGAGTATGAGTATGCTTTTTAAACGAAAAAAAAAATCAACAACAATTCAATTACTATGACCTCGATCAATATTCATTTGAAGCTTGAAAATACACGAGAAAATCTGTAAATTATATACACTATTGGCAAAATAAAATTGACTGCATTTTCTTGCAAAGAGAACATTCAATCAAACTGTTACTGAAATTGTTTCAAATAAAACACAACCAAATAAAATTTGTGTCGCTCAAAAACATCAACAACAAAAAAATCAATATCCGAAACACGTGCAAAATGCTAGGGGCTTGGAAGTAAGTTTAAATATATATTCACAAGTATTCACACATTTTAGTCAGTGAACAATAAGTTTGAATATTTATAAACGTCCACAACTTTCTGTAAATATTGATAATTTTCGTAAATATGCTGCATATAGTGTAATGACTGTTGTCAAATCACACAGGCTTAAAATATAAACTGCACACTTTTGAAGTTCTTCGCCCAAATTAATTTTTAGTCCGAGAAATATTTTTAGCTTGAAACTTTTCCTATTCAATTCTAACAACGATTATTAAGAACAGTGTCGCGTTTTGTATGAAGTCTGAACTGTTTTTTACGCACATCAAAGAGACCTATACTTGTTATATAAACTTTGTCTCCACACAAGACCCCCACGCATACCCCGAGGGACCTAAAATCGCTGCTGTATACGAGCTTGGAAATCAGATGTTATCTGTATAACCACGTAAATGTTGAAATATTTGTCGTTCTATACCCAATTTATAAAACATGTATTTTTGACGTTTTTTTCTCAAGTTACGAACCCCTAGGTAAAACATATGTCCTCAGCAGGGGTCCGATTACCCCAACCCTCCTGACGAAGTCTTACCCCTTAAAAGAATTCTTTCAATTTGCTAGGGATTTTGGCCAAAAAAGTAAAAAGGAAAAAAAAACGGAAAAAATACAATTTTCACAAAAAACAATTCACTTTTTTGTTTACCCCTCTCGATTTTTTTCAGCCACTTAGATTTTTCCCTTGAGGACGTATGAGGTAAAACATAAAACAAATATACAGAAACATTGTAAAGTTTACAATGTAAACATTGTTTTACTATAAACAATACAAAACTTACAATGCACATTATATGACTGCAAATTCTTGGTCAAATGTTGAACAGAAAAGGACAAATAAACCAAGTTTGTCAATAATAATAATGATTTTGCGTGATATGATATTTTTGGATAAAGCACAATAAACGAAGAAAATAACCATTAATTTAAAGTACAAATTTCAAGCAAAAAACAGAAAATGTGTTTTTTTTTTCTCGCTAGCCCAGTCCAGATTTAACAAACAAAACAGAAACTCGACATGATGCACAGAAGTATGCGATTAAAAAACATACGCCATAATATAAGACTTGAAATAAACATTCATCCAGTTTGTTTTATCCGCGAATAATTATGCTGCATAATTTATGCAGGTATCACGGGTGGGAGTTTTATATTGATAAAACTAATATGCTTAGAGTTAGCTCGAATCGAGTAGGTTTGAGTGCATAGTTCTATATTGTTTTCTGCTTTAAAACAAAATCGATAATAGCTGTTTGTGTACAAGGAAATTTTAAATTACGACCAACCACAACATATAATTTAGTGGTCATTGGTCAACAACGTTGACTACTTCAATTTTTAATCGTATGCGTATATTGTGACAATCTACAATAAAAAAATATACGCTTCAACATAGCACGTTGTTTCGCAATTAAATTAATGCTCATTAAATGAACTAAGTAGCGTCAATTCAATTCAAATCAATTTATTGTTGACAAATGATCTGTATGTATGCTAAGAATTGAAGTGCGTTGATGAGAATATCGTTTTACGACATATACACAAGCACGCACAACAAAATTGTATGATGATTAAATGTACATTGTTTTCGATGAAACAAATTAAAGATAAAATATTGCCTCACGTTTCGCTGACACCAATATTGGGGAGTTTCATTGTGTGCACATCGGTTCGGTCGTCTCAACAAAAGTAAATATTGAATTTTCAAATTAACCGTTTTAGTAAATTCAATATTCGATAGACGTCATACGAAAATTCATTTGCTTTCTAGGCGTGCACACCATATATGAAGTGTATGTAAAAAAAATAACGCAAACAGGCGTGTGACCATATATCTTTTTTTAATTTTGGTAAATGGTTACAAACAAAATCATATAACATGCTCAATTGCTGATCAGTACGCGCTGCGAAACGAAATCGATGTGTTGTTCGGCACAATCGTCAATATAACGTTTTGTGAATTACGATAGCTATCATAATAGCCAGTATGTGATAGATACTTGACCGGTAAACAATTTCTCTTATTACTTGAACGTTTTGAAAAAAAAAAAAAAAAAATTATAATTCAGAAAGACAAAAAAAAAACATTATCGCTGAATTCGTTGGGGTAAATGTGTAAAAGTTAAAAAAAAAGCTATAACGAAAAAAAAACAGAATTTTGAAATCCTTCGAAATTTGAGTTTGTTGTGAATCCACCACCCAAAAAAAATCCACCACACAAGACTTGTGACAGCCCTACATTTGAACAGATTATTGGTATTTGAGCAGTCCAAAAATGGCTGACAGTGAAATAGAGGAGGCTAAAAACCTCGTAAGTCTCATTGTTTTGAATTTTTTGTTCATAAATTTGTGCATTTTATTTCCAGTACAGTTTATTAGTGCAAATTAAAAAATTGTAATTGTTTTGGCGGTTTTTTGTGTGATTATCAATCAATCATTAAATAATAAATGTTCAACCGAATCTTTCTTATGTCATGAAAGAAAATTCAATTGACTTTTACCACTCTCAATGTATTATACTGTATGACGTTAGGATTGTGTGTGCGATATGTAATCAACAATGTGAATGTGGGTGTAATGTTGATGCAAAAGATATTGTTGTGTGTGTAGAAGTGCGCATGCACTACAGTGACGGTTTCGTTGACAAATACAGTTGTTGTTTTTTTCTGTCTGGCACGTTGTTTATGAATGTACATAAAAACAAAATTGATAAAAACTGAGCTAAGTACCAAGGAATGAATGTTTGCATCAATTTTATAGGAAAATCAGAGAAGAATTGACAATGCGTTTGTAAATACCGCCCGCCACTTTTTGAAAAAAATCATGATTTTGAAACAGTCAATTTTGAAAATTTTTTTAGTTTATTTTAAAAGAAAACATTCAAAATTAAATTCTAGACGAAAAGAATTGCATCTCTCTTGAATGGAAAGGGAATGGAATTCATAAAATTAAAACTCAATACCACTTCAATTGATTCATTTTCATATTTTACAGAAAATCGAATTCGAATGGGTACTTAGTATGGAAACTCATTCTGTTCTCAAGAATCTCCATTCACTTCTCGTGGTAATTGAAATCAATACTTTGCTTTGACCTTTTTCAATCAATTTCAATTGTTTTCATCTCTAAATATTTTATTTATGTGGTTAAGGAATGTGCACACCGATTTCCAGTGTATGGTAACGAAGCCGGAAAACAAGATCAATTCATATTGACGGTTCCACAACAAGATCAATTAAAATGCGTTGTTACATTAACGGGTGATAGCATCTCACAAGCAGTAATTACACCATTTATTTTCGAATTGCAAATGTGTGTTTGTATTGATCATCTTTATTCTTTGCAGGACATAAGTTTTAAAGTTCAGAGAGCACAAACACTATCTCAACGAACAGCCATTAATCCTGAATCGCCGTGGAAACTTCAACAAGTGCAGGATGCAGCCAATCATCTCCAACAAGCCATTTATCATATTGACGATGTGGACAGCTCGTATCGTTTTAAGTATGCAAATTTATTCATTAAATTATCCAAACAACTAATATAAATATTGAATTGATATTCTTGATTAACTTTGAAACAGGTCATCAGATGAAGTACTGCATATCATAAGCAATATTTTAGAAGCATTGCAACGGGCCAGAACCAGTCTTGTCATTCCGAAAAAGAAACCCATCGATGAACTCATGAAAAGTAGAAATATGGTAATTTTATTTATTATTATTTTTTAAATTAGTGTTTTCATAAATTGATGAACATTTCTGTATCTATTTATTATTAGAAATCTCTAATACCCCTTTTGCCGGACGATTTGGCCATAAGCTTTTATTTGCAAAGCCACAAATTAATATTTGCCGTCTATCAACTGACAAATGTACAAGGAACGATAAAATTTGATTCATTTCAAGCTGAATGCTCAGTACCATGGATAAATGAAGTGCTGGTTTTTCTCACTGTTGCCATGCAACTTTGTCAGAAATTGAAAGACAAGGTAATTTACACATTTAAAAACAACAACACATTTAGCGTTCTGATGTTAAAAATTACAACTCCCATCCATTAAATCTATTTGTTAAACATAAAACTAACACTGGACTGTTTAAATTCGATTCTTCACCATTTTTGTGCTTTAAAATGGTATTAATATATATTTTTAAATGCTGTAAAATTAATGGAATTTATTTCTATTTCAGATTTCGGTATTTTCGCAATATAAAGACTTTACCGTTAATTCTCGATCACCATCAGCAACATTTTACTAGAGGGCTTTAGAGATTTCCATTTATATGTGTATCTAAAAAAATATCACTCAGTTTAATGCATAGAAGATCATATATTTATTGAAAATCAAATTATCAAATTTATATGTTAAAACTTCTGTTTTGCCAAAGGTCATGTTAAAACGTTCTAGTTGTACTAAAGCAAGACAAAAAAAGAGTGAACAACTAATATCATTAGAATCTAAACTATGCTATAAGTACTTAATTTTACTTGACTTTTAGATTTTATTGAGTTGTTGCTCATTTTTTGTTATATATAATGATAACTTGATTTATTTGACTAAAAGGGAAAATTATTCATTAATCGAAATCGAATATGCGAAAACAACGTTCCAAAAAAACAAGTTGCTCTGGGCAATATAAATTATATGATTTCTCGTATTTTTAAGGAAGAAAAAACATATCTAATACGTTTACCTAATACATATGGCAGAATTGAGATCAACACACCTTAAATGGAACACATCAAGTGTTAAAATGACTCATTTTAAATCAGATTTTCCATATTTATTTGAGATCACGATCAATTAGCACATCCAAACGCAGTAGAGAAGTTTTATATGCACTTGTTCGTTATACGAATAAAAAAAAATATGAAAAATTTAGTATTGACAAAAAAAAATTCCATTTTTAAAATGACTTTCTTTGATACTTTTTAAGTGCCTTAATTTTTAGCATTGCACAAGCAAGACAATTACAATAACATTTCGATCAAAATGAATTAATCTTAATCTATCACCAAAAAATGATTATGTTAGATATGCTATATTTTATTTAATCCATCAAAAAGCCAAAAGATATTTTACAAACTATTTGAAACGCACATTTTTGATATTGAATATATGTGAATTATTTGTTTGTTTTTTTTTTTTGTGTTCCAAAACGGCACTAGATTTTAATTTATTATTTATATTGATATCGATTCTTTTGGATATTTTTGTGTTCAATCCTTAAGTTATTATTATTATGTGCTAGTTAATTATAAATTTGATTAAAAAAGATCCATATTTTTATTTAAATTTAAATCGCTTTTTTTTGTTGCGTAAAGTTTCCGTGTAAATTTCATTTATGTTAATGTGTCTTAGGAAAATCAAATTGGTTGGTAAATTTACAAAATGTACGTGATTTCTGTCAATTAATTGGACAAACTATAGTTCAAAGTCCGAAGAAATTAAAAAGTCAATTTCGCGAAGAAGGATATCGTAGCATTTCAAAGCACAATGCTGAAAATTTGCTTAACCGATTTAATGGCATAAAAGTATTGGTGCGCCATCTATTGACATTCG
>NW_022199032.1:1129798-1206494 GCF_009176525.2 Contarinia nasturtii
TCTTTATATATTTGATTTTTGCTCGCATAAAATTTGTGTTAGTATTATTTGCAGCATGTTCTATATGTTATTGTTTTCTTCTAAGGCCGTCAAATTATAACACATGTTCGTAATTTGGTTGTCTTGATAATTTATTACCAAAAGCTAAGCACTTCTTGCGTACACAAAAAAATGATTCATTCATTTTTCAACGTAATTTTTATTTTGGACGGTACGAGTATATCTGAAATAAGATTTTAACAATACAAATCTTGTTGTGATTTAAATTTAATTGGTAATCTTAATATTTGGTTTAATATGGTATTGCATTTTTTTCAGACAATATATTGATTTAACTGGTCAGTTGAGCTGACAGTACGTTAGCCAGCTAAATGGGCTAAAACAATAGACGTTATTGTTTTAATGATGAATCACTTTTCTTGTTTTAATAGAAGTGATTGTTCATTTTAACAATAACTTCTATTGTTTTAGTCCATTTAGCTGGCTAACGTACTGTCAGCTCAACTGACCAGTTAGTTCAATATATTGTCTGATTTTTTTGCATACCGATACAGGATACTTATTTATATAATTCGTTTATATCCATTGTTTATTCGTCACGTCCATTTCATTGGTTCCACTAGTTGAACTTACAGGATTTCATTTCTGTCGAACAATAATTAAGAGTCATAGGATAGGCACCTCACAAAGATTTGGTACTGATTTCAAACTAATGTCTCTTATAGTGAAGAAGTTCTCATATCACATTTTTTGCATAAGATTTTTTCGTATTTTCATTTTGAGAATCACATTTATTTTGCAACCGGACGTAAATAATTGTTCCGAGTCTCTACCCAGCCTGAAAGTACTAAATATTTGTCTCATTAGTTTTGACACATTAATTAAGAGAGAACGACGAAGTGGACGTATGTTCTACTTCTTTTTCCGCTCTTCATTCTTGATTGAAATTATTTCAGCTTGTTCACACTCAATTTATGCTTAGCGCTTGATTTCGTGTGGGTATGAAAAATATTGGGCCATAGAAATCATGTATGAAAGCGGCATCTGTCACATAAGCACCGATTTTTGTGTAAAAAGAGTGAGAGAAGAAGAGAATGGCACGAAATGGAAAAAAAATTATGCAGCGCTGGCTGTTGTTGTCAATCAAACGTAGAGTAGAAGCGGCTGCTGGTGATTCAGATTTAATCATACCTGGGATATTCAAACAAAATTACGTGCTGAATTGTATAAGGTACACATGGAACCAATTTGTCTAATGGCACAGATGTCATTTTATCTAATTATTATTTGTCATTTGATTGCTACTCTCACAGAATCAACAACGACAGACACTCACAAATACACATTTTCATACTTTTACTATTATCTGAACGCTCGCCATCGTGCACACACACGCTAACAAATAAAACGATTCTATCTAACACCATTTTCATCGATAATATGTTTTCGGCAGTTGATTTAGCTGTTTAGTTTTTGTTATGATCCAAATCGAATCGAGTTTATGCAAGCTATAAAACACGTCACATAAAATATAATACGAAAAAAGTATAAAACTTTACCGAATCAATCCACCATAACAATCGTTTTCTTTTAAGCTTTATGAAACACATAAATGTTGAATACGATATATGGCTTAAATGCAGGTGCATGACACTCTTTTTCGCGGTACAGTGAATTAACTTTTTTTTTCATGCGTTCATTTTGCTTGTTTGAACTCTCTCCTTGAACCGATGCGAGTGAAATTTAAGGAAAAAACAGCAACAAGCCAAATTATTAAATGACTTATGCTGCTATGTGATCAATTTTCGCGTAAATTTATCCATTTCACATCATTCTTCTTCTTCTTCAAATACATGCTATGCGAACTATATAAGGTTTGTGCCAAAAAAAAGTGCTGTCGCAATTCACTTTTTTATTTCCTTTTCCGGTGAAAGTGTTGCATACACAGACATATGAGTGGTCTACACGAAAATGCCATTAAAAAGCTGGACAGATGACACACCAGTTGAAGATATATCACCTTTTTTCAGCGCTTCATCCCGGTTACATAACGGTATTTTGACGCCAAAGAAAGCAGTATCGACATAAAGGTTAATTCTCCGTTTCTTTATTGTTGTTGTTGGATGAATTGGTTTTTTTTCATTATGTTGTTGAAAAAGCGTAATGTTCGAACTTTTTACCCACATCATCGTGTAACGTTCCAATAATTATGTATATGAACTGTTCAGTATAGAACAACCAATGAATAGTAATCGTTTTGGTGTCAAGCGGTATAAATCATATTTTATTGTTTGAAGGCTTTTACCGAAAAAAAGACACTCATAAATTGTGTGTATATGCAATTTTTTCCCTGCTGGCTATTTATCCATCTCTTTGCTGCTTTTTGACATGTGACTAATTATGCCATAAACTCAAATATATGAAATGAGCGTTTGACCATCTGCGCTGTCGATTTTATTGATTGAATATTTTTAATTGTATGCCATCTTCAGAAAGTTACATAATAAGCATTTGACGACAAACAAATTCGACATGGTACAATGAATAAATTAATAAAAAAACTGGCAGAGCAAGTGAGCGAGTATTTTAAAAATATTTGTGTGAATTAAATTTAAATGAAAATTGTCAAACAATGGAAAATTGGTTCATTCATCTTAATTACTTGGAATTCAGGATACCTTTCAGTCCAACAAGTTCGCACCCATCGAAGTATACGGACAACATTTTCACAAAAGAAACAACAAGTTTAACATGGTCTATCGTGGGGCATAGTTGCGTATAACGTGCATGAACATTTTCATTTAAACAACCCTAAACAATGATAAGTACCACCGAAAGCTGATTTTTTATGCAGTTTATTGAACAAAAAAGGTGAGCTCATTTTTCTTTTAAGAGAACTCGGTACCAAACTGCAGTTAAAGAAAATGTTTTTCAGAATGTTGATGCTTTTGCTGAATAATAATTGTGGAAACTGCAAAAGGCCGTTTTTAGCTGCCGTCAGTAAAAATATTGTGTTACTTTGAAAATAATAATTATATAAGCTTTTGGAGTTAAGTAATTTACCGATAAAAATCTATATATGTATATAATCGTGCATATTTTTAAATAAATTTCACACACTTAAATCCAATAAATGTTGCTTTTTGACATCAAGCGTCGTCGTCCTCCAGACGTGCATCCATGCGTGTGTGTATGTTCTGATGTCATAATTTATAAATTCACAAATCCATCCATCCATCCATGCATGGGAATTGGATGATGGATGGAAGGATGAAAGATCAGTGTAAATTAATGAGAAAACCTATTATTGAAAGTGGTGAACAATTTAATAGGTGGATGGATTTATGGACGGATGGAACAAATATCATGCCAATAGTTATTCACCATTCTTGGTAATTACAATATGAATGGCTTTGGTTTCGGAAAAATTGTTCGGCTTAAAATCGAATGAACAAGCGCACTTGAGTGTATTTTTATTTCATAAGGCAACATGTCCTTTTCCAATATATACAGATTTGGTATGTGTTGACAATAGTTTACAGTGCGTTTTTTTAAATCTATAATGTGAGGATGACGGATAATGGCGTGGATGACACATTCATAAATAGAAAAACTATGATGAAATAGTTTCATGTGATTTCCTTGAAAATTACACTGTCAAGCACTATAGTCAGCTCAATATGTTGTCTACTTGAAACTACTGCGTACTATAATTTCCCAAAGTTTATTTTTTTTCGTTTATGACTTTTGCTGATCCATAATTAAGCAATGTATTGTAAATAATCAAGCTGAGGTTGGATCGCTTCTCTGCGCTTTTTGTTTGATCTCTTATTTCATCTGTCAGCGTTTCCCCCATCGAAATTGTGCACATTCTACATTCTACAAAAACTAAATTGATAACAGTAAAATAAAAAATAAGTTTAAAAGTGTTTATTTGATTGCAACGTTTCATTTCCTCAATTTTTTTTGTCATTCAATTTGTAATCAATACAAAATCTTTTTAAAAAAGGTGGAATGAAAAAGTTTATTTGTTCACCATCATTTAATCGAAGTCAGAAATTACCATTTAATGTGCCAATTTGTTGTTATTTTTTTTTTCATTTTTGAATCATTTCTTTGCGATGGCCCCGTCATGCTTTGAACGAATACACACATGCACACACAAGACGAGAGGACGAACGTCGACACGAAAGATATTGAAAGTTTTTCATTTCTTTTATGTTTGTTTCGCCTCACGTAGAGTGAACGGAAACAATGAATGAAATGCAATGATTTTTGCAAACTGAAAATTGAATTTTAAAAAATGAATTTCAAATAAAATGTAAGTTTTCGTTAAATATTGAATGGAAAATTGTACTGTTGTTGTTCCATTTTATTTTGTGATCATGTTTTGTCGTGTCACAAGTGAACGGAGTTTGTCGATATTGATACCACTGCAACTGATGGCGAAAATGGAAAAAGAGCAAGAAACAGATATGCTGTGTCGTGTTTTGTGATTTGAAATGTATTGTGATTTTAAATGACCTTTCAAGTTAGGAATGCAATGACTGAAAAACCATGTTGTCTGATTTCTCGAAAATTTTTGTTTGAAAATGTCTTGCATTCCGTTTCTTTCAGACCGTATCCCATTAAGTTCGGCAAACAAGTTTATACTATGTATGGATGTGAAAAAGCGAAAGAAAACAATTGTTAAATTACAAAATATCACAATGCACATTTCATTGGCAATGATACAGTTTGATTTTAAATGGTTTAATTGAACGCTCTAGAATAAAAACATCTTATGTTTACTCGCATATCGAAACGCGACTCAAAACGGTTGCGTATCAAAGCGGAACAATATTTCGTTAACAAAGGAATAAAGAACATTGAATTTTTCATACAAAGTGTGAGATTTGTTCTGATAACTGGCTACTGTTCTGCCTTGTTTCAGTAACAGAATTTTGTTTCGCTTTGATATGAGACGCGATTCGACGGTGACATTTGAAAAACAATAAGAAACATATTTCGGAATCACGCACACAATCTTACTCCAAATATTGTGTGTACGATATAAAGGGAATAAAATGCGGCAAGATAACAATGGACAACAATTTGAGTTTTTTACATTCGTTCGCACCAGATTAGTTGTGCATAAAAATTGAGAAAAAAATGACAAACAAATTTCAATTCTGATCGAACGCGCTGATACAGGCCATTTGATTGTATATGAAATTTGAAGAGGTTTTTTTTCACTTTTTGTGTGTTCTATATTGAGTCTCCAAGAGTGTGAAATATTTATACTAATTATAAGAAATTATGTTACTAAAACAAGGCAGAACAGTAGTTACTTATCAGCACAAAACGGAACTTACACATTTTGTCAATGTTCTTTATTCCTTTGGTAACGAAATATTGTCTCGCTTTGATATGCAACCATTTTGAGTCGCGTTTCGATATGCGAGTAAACAATAAGTTGTTTTTATTCTTGAGCGTTCAATTTGTTGTTTATACATCTTTCCTATTCACTTTGCGAGCGTCATTTCTGTCTCGTTTACTGCTTTCTTTCCATTAGATAGTATTTCATTTCGAATTGTTCATTCGTGTCTCTTTCACAAATTTTTCACTCAATTCAAAAATTCGCCCACTCTTATCAGAAGAAAATCGTTAAATGTCCGTCGTATGGTTAATGGGGGAAGGAGTAGTCAAAAAAAAAATTGTTTGCAATCAAAACTTTCTTGTCCATTTCGGTAAAACGCCATGAACCGAAAAATAGAAGAAAAAAATCGGAGACAACCCAAGGAAACGAATCAAGAATGATACTAATGCGGAGTGAAAAAAAAAACATCAATGCATAAATAAATCGAAAATATGCTCCATGAAGCGGCTCAATTCAAGCTTTGCAAATATTTCGGTCACTTTACCAAGAGCTTTTTTTTAGCGTAGTTTCAAATTGTATTTCCAATGAAGAAGACACAGAAGAAAGTGGAAAAATGTAGATATATAGTGATTTGATAAATATACAGATGGTAAAGTTTTGGTTTCATCGAAGCAAAAAAGTTTTATCTAGCAAAACGGTAAAAGGTAAATTGAAAAATCAAGTTGACTAATGAAGTTATGTATCAGTACAAAAATAGATCTAATTCTTTTCATATAACCAATAGGTTTCGTTAAATTTCACGTTTGTTTGATCAGGGAAAGGAATCATCATGACAATCCTTGAGGTGAGACACCAAAGTTCATTGGGCGAAACTGGAATATTATTTAACGATATTCGGAAAAATTTGAATCTAGTAAAACTCATGTTGCTATTTATCCCATTTTGAATATTCTTGTTTTATAAATCTCCACAATTATTTTACAATTTATGATGCAATCAAACCATTTTCTTTTTAAACTAACTGGTTTACATAATTCCCAATATGTTCAATGAACATTTATATCATTAAAACACATTTTAATTCGTAAATCGCCATGTGTCAATCGCACTCTACGTCTTGCATGGTACTTCACCCTCTTTGCTCCATTCTTTATTTCGTTCGTTCAATTTCCTCTTTCTCTCTCTTTCTATTGCCCCCGTTGTTCATTGTTCTTCTGTTGTTATTACCCCACAATATCTTTACAAAATACATTCCAAACTAAATGAATAGATGAGGAGGTATGTAGTTTCCAAATGTTTGGTGCAATTCTCTTCACATTGTCCCCTACCTTCTCTCTCTTATCTTTAGCTTTCGTAACGACACTGTAACTAATACGATTTTTAATCAATGTTGTAGATTCTTTCTTTCTCGATAGATTTTCGACCATCAAATAACCGACCTCATTTCGGACATAAATTATTTGATTCTAATTATCGAAAGCAATACATATATGAAATAGAAATATATATTCAAGAAGAAGCAGAAATGTACCTAAATATTATATGGTGGCATAACTGGTGACGCGAAATATAGCCCATAAATTGGGAAATTGGAAATTACGACTTTGTGAAAAACAGAATATCTCTATAAAATATATTATCGGTGAGTTTTTTTTCCACTGAGTTGAAGTGTCTTTCGTTTACTTGAATTCACTGATGCGACCAACACTGAATGAATGTCTGCAAATTCAAATCGCCATAAAAGAAAAAGAGAAAAGGATACACATAAAAAGCAATAGAAAGGAAGCATAGATAAAAATATAGACGTGTTGAATATTGTCGTTGCTATTTATTTCAAGATTGAGATGATGATGAAAATGAATGAATGATTGAATGACTGAGAAAACCGATAATTTCATTCCTTTTCATCAATTTGAACGTTATTTTTGGGTTGTAGATATATATATGTACGTAATGACAAGGGCTCAGTGCATCGTGCATAGATAAACATAAGTGTTTTGGTCGATCATGACTCTCAGTGCCACCTATATTTATGAAAATCACTTGTGCCGAAGATTTTGGCGTAAAGACATCCGAATTTACTTAATAACAAACAAATAAATCGAATGCCATTCATATCATTCGAATGGTGCAAAAGCGACAAGAAAGTGTTGGTGCTTGGTTCGGAATGTATCGTTATTACAGTGTTTCAATTTAGGGGCCTTTTGTATTGCCAATCAAATACGTGCGACAATTCCGAATAAAATGGTCACATTAATTGAAATAGGTATGAATTCCCCTTAAATACACCAAACAATACATATGAACCGGCTAGAAAATTCGTGACCTCAAGAAATTTGTCAAAATGAAACTGCAAAGTGTCCATACATTTTTTTTTATATGAACATGTTGCTCTTTAACAAGTTTCTTGAGCTCACGAATATTCTAACCGTTTCACATGTGGGATCATATATATGCATTAGGTCTCGAAACAAGCAAAAAATCCTAGAAACATATAATACAATGTATGAATCTATCGAAGCCTTTTAATTTGGGTTTGCTCTTGATAATTTACTTCGTAATATTATTGGTAGCCCTTGTTGGCAAAAAAAATGCGCTCACACAGTGAATTTGTTTATTGTATTCGAATTTATTTTGCTTTGTTGTTATTCTTTTGTTGCGGTCTCTGTAACGTAAAAAGTTCTTTTGTTGAAATTTAAAAAAAATATAAATCTTCGAAGTGGAACATCTAAATCAATTACGTTTCGTCCATTTTATGCGTACGTAGATGTGATATGTGTTCTTTAAAAAAATAAAATCAATAAATAGATAAACTGTGACGAAAATATTTGCGAATTACCTTTGTCAACCCCAAGACTAAACTTTACGATTGTTACGAGAGAGAGCACATGGTACGCATTTTGATAAAAGTTTTTCGTTGAAATATTGAAAAATAGAGGAGTTGATTAATGGCCGTCGTTTTGTAAATCTATCAACCGATCTCTATTCCATTACTTTTTTTCACAATCTCACACAAAACACTCTGTTTTTTTTTGCGTTGCAGAATATTTGTAGATTTTCACATTTTCATTGTAATCTCATTGCTGAGCTATCTAAAAGCGAAAGGGAGAAATATAGTGATTTGGCTTCGTTTCCTTATCGGTTGCAATCTTTTTTCGGTTGTGTTTATTGAATTCAATTTGATGCTTTCGACACATTCAAGCAAATGTTCACACATTTGGATTTTATTTCTTTCTGTTTAAATTTTTTTAAATTTTTTCGTTCGAAGTTAATTCTTGTGATGAATGCATGACATAAACTCTATAGCTGGTAATTAAAGGGTGCAGATTTCAGGTTTTTACAAAAATATTACGATGCGTAATTTTAAATTCAATCCATTCACCCCTGGCAGAGCATGAATATGTCACTCACGAAGAGCGCGCTTGCTGGGAGCCGTTCCTAGCTATGAATGCACTGACAAAACTAAGGTTATGATTTTGACAACACCGTGTTGTAAATGCTTACATTCCAACGAATGTTGTGAAGTAGCCAACAATTGTTGTCATTGTGAATACGTACAACGGCATATATTATATGTATTCACAACGACAACAATTGTTGGCTACTTCACAACATTTGTTGGAATTCTAGCATTTAAGTTTAGTTTTGTCAATGTGTGTTAGTGTGACTAACATTGTTTGTATTAGTGTGTGATGCAAAGCACGACGATAACGACAGCTCGGCAACGCTCTATTAGAGATTAGTACCGCTGGCAACCGCAGAACTATATAGAATCATATGGAGTCATTTGGTGGCGCTGGCAAGCAATTTTGCCTTATCGTCATGCTTTGGTGTGATGTATACCAATACGAGCTCAGGAGCGGCTCCTGACAAGTACACCACGCTCTTCTGAGGCGCTGCGCTCGCTAAGCAGGCGCGTTCTTCACAAGTGCGATTTTATACTCTGACCCCTGGTCGGAATCTGATAGATTCAATCTATGCGCGTGTCCCCGCTAAAGACTAATACAGATGTATACATGCAGTAATTCATCTTGGTATCAGTTGACGTAAAATGACGTCATTTACCAATGACAATTTTCATGCCAATCTTTTTCCGTTTACCAATGGAAACACAAGCTGATGGACACTCAATCGATAACATTTTATCTGATTGAAAATGTATTCATCCCTTGTATCTCACTTTTGTTCAAATTTCTTTTGAAATTATTTACGCAGCAAATCAAATTTAATGTTAACCGTTTCCAGCCATTATCAGTTACGTATAGATATCGTAAGAGAAAATAAAACGTATTCCAAATGTCTTTAATCTAAAAAAAAATGCATTTTGAACCTTTTGATAACGAAGAAGATGTTCATTTGCATACTTTTTAAGAGAAATAAATCGCTTTCTACGTTCTATTAACATAAAATACGAATGGTTACTCATCATACTTTATAGTTTTCTTTTCAATCTGTGATAGAATCAAGAGCAAAAAGAGGTAACTAGATATTTGGATATTTTCAGCGAGCCGAATCAGTTCAGATAGTCAATGTCAGGCGCTGCCTGAATTGAATCAGCTGCTTGAAAATATCTCAATATAGTATCGTTAACGCGACCAACACTGAATGAATATTTGCCAATTCAAATCCCTATAGAAAGAGCGTCTGACTAGTAACGAATTGCATTTACTGATGAGGTGCATATTGCTTGAATTGAAAATCGCAATTTTATGGAATTATGCCAAATAAACCTGAGACTAATTTATCAAAAAATTAAAAAATAATTTCTCAACTCAGGATTTCAAAAGCAATCGCATATGTGATTAAATTCTGGGTCAATCTTCTAACCGTTTGAATTTGTTTTTCTATGCCTACCAATCGTTCTATCTTCCTCTACCTACGTTTGTAACCAAACGGCTACGGCCTGTTAGTTTCATTAGTCGGCTGAGTTTTCGCATGGGACCATTCCAATGAACGGATATGCATACACATGCATTGTGAGTAGGTTGAAAAATCACGTCATTTTTCATCTATATGAAAATCGAATGGTTTGTCCATTTAATTGATTGTTTGGTGTTTCGATCTAGTTTTAAGCCAAAAATCCCAATGGTCTCAATTTAATTGAACCGACCAGGTGAAACATCAATCTAGACAACATCAAATAATCTATTATGTTACACGGTAAGTGACCCTATATTTCATATCAAAAATCAATTTAGAGAGATTTCCAATTAGAGTGTTTTGCAAATGTAGCTAATTTGAAGATTTCAGCGTGGTACACAAGAGTATAGCATCACTGGCACACGTTTGAATATAAGATTCTTTAAGTATTTAGAGATCCCAGACGATGTGACACGCGCACTATCGGATAAAACTAACGATAAGAGAAAATATGCTACCTGTACTTACATTCGTATCCGCATATGAGTTATGCAAACTGGATAATTAAACAATCGCATATGCAAATATTTGATGACCACTTTCCACATCTACCCAACCATACTAAACCACCGACCATGTCAAACCGAGTGATGCCAATACAAATTGCAAAATAGGCCGTTATATCATATTTTATTAAATCAATAATAAATTGATTGCAATACATGGACGTGATAATAGTCAATAGAAATTATCTAAACAAAGTGGTACCGTCACTTAAATTTGTATATTACATTGTTGTTTATTAGGCTTGTACTTTGTATATTTTGATTCAAATTTTTTGAGTAGTTGAGAATAAATATGGGAATGAGCAAAACTACGCATTCTTTTGTCGTTTTGATTTCATGCAACTTTTAAAAATAAAATCTCAATTTCAAACTGCTTTTATACTTACATTTTATTCCATTGTCGTATTTTTGTAAGAAAAGTGTCATTGTCTAACAAAAAGGGTTCAATCAACCTCGTCGTCTCTCAGGATTTGAAATGACCCCTTGCGACATTTTTTGAAATTTTCTTACCATTTTTTGCTATTCAATTTTTTCAGCGGCGATGAAGATTTCGGAATTGAAGACCTTTTTCATTGAATCTTCACTTTCCCACAAACGAAAAATGCCCAAAGTTTCTGAAATTACCCACTTCCTCTTAGGTCTCCAACTCACAAGTTTTGGTCTATTATGTCATTGTTAAATAAATTCAGTAACAATTCGCCGTCTTAAAATGAAAATATCACTCATTTACCTATTCACAACATAATAAAATTAAAGAATGAAACATGTTCCCCTTCAAATTTTATGTCGCTTGCCTTTTCATCTCATCGACAGTTGTATAGCTAAGAAAACTAAGTTTGTTATTAACTTAATGTAAAATTTGGGAATTTTTATTTTTTTCGTTGTTATTTTTTCATCCAGCTCATGAGTTTCCTGAATGTATTGCTTCAAGTGGAAGAAGAATGAAGAGAAGGAGTATGTGTAAGCATGTGTTCATCTACTACTTATACTTACCATGCTTATTGTAGTACAACATATTCAATGTATAAAAAAAAAAACCTGCATATTGTAGGTAATGTTGTATTTTATTAAAATATTGTTATGGCTGAAGTTCAGAAGATGGTGACCTAACAACAAACCCTTGAAATTCGAGAACTGTAAGACTTTTGAAATTGCTCTTTTAATTAAAACCACTTCGAAGCGAAAACCACTCATATCCAAATGATATATCCGAAGTGAAACGTGAGTGTACTGTGACAGCGACAGAGTTCCAAAGCAAGTGGCAAAACGTGACAATACACATTGAAAATGATTTTGCCGAAGCTGAAAAAGATGTTCAAACGAAAACCCCTTGAAGAAGTTCTGACGAAAACCAAACCGGAATAAGTATTTCAATAACAATATTCTCGGTCATGCCCGCACAACTCGACGAAGACACAACGTTGATACTGTCATTGAATAGATTTTGTGCGTAGCATGCAAATCAGGAAAATCGAGACCCAAGACAAACGTGATCTGATAAAATCAAAATGACGATCTAATTAACGACGTTAATGAAAATACGATCAAAGAATGATGAATCAAGTTGAGCTAAATATTTTCCCTTATACTTGCCTTCATATAGAGAGAGAAAGAAAAAAAGGGTAAAAGAAAAACCATATTATGATTATGAAATCCATAAATAAAACACTTTTAGGTTATTGAACAATGTCCATAATATATTTTTATAATAATTCCCACATACACAGGGCACGTTGTGAACCATTTTTTTTTCTTTTCAATATTATTTTATATACTTTAATAATTATATATATGTTCATCATTTGTTTTTTTTTGTATATTTTCTATCCGGTTGATTTGCATGTCTCCCGTCGTCATCTTTCCACCTTTGTTCTTTTATAAATCTTTATTACTATGTTCTCATTGTGTAGGTTTTTTTTTGTTTATTTATTTATTTATTTGTTCAAGATATTCTTGTATATTAATTATTAATGTAATTAAGTTATTCTCTTTGCTTTTTTTGTTAAATGTATGTATTATAGGTGTTTGTTGTGTCATTTGTGTGTATGTGTGTTTGTATTTGAATGTGATTGCCACTTTGACGCTTCAAATAACACCCGATGAAATTGTTTTCAAATTCAAAGTTTTTGCTCATCTTTTTGTTTTTCATATGATTGCTTCTAATAAGTTAGAAAACGTTTTAAAAATCAATGGAACAAGACCAATTTTTGTATTGCAATTTGCTCTTATTTTCGTTATTTGATTAGTACAAATCGAAAATTTCGAAAAATGATGCGTTTTTTTTTTGCTTTTGATCATTTGTTTTGAGCCATATTCCATACAATTTTTTCTTCTTCTTCTTCTTCTAATAACTGATTTTTAAAGTCATCACGTTTTCATTCCAAATTAATTGGATTGTGTTAAGTTTTTTTTTTGTTTAGAAGCATATTAGTCAGTTTGGCTGAAGGTATTTAGACGGATTGCAACAGACGAAAATCTAGTTGCATAGAGCCCAATAAAATACATAATTTACTTTCATTGTTTTTGTTGTGAAAGATGTTTTGTTGGTTTTTGAACATTTATAGATTTCTATTTGGTTTACATTCAACAATTTAATTTGATTTTGTTATTTTGCTTGACCAACTCACACAGCGATGAGTGTCTCTGAATTCATTTTGTGGTTCTTTTAAAAGATATCCAAAAATCATTGATCATTATAGAGTGTAGTGTGTATCCTGCTCGGTTGTAATTGTTGATAAATGAACAAACAAAATAAATGAAATGCAACATAACTTAAATTACTGTATTCATTTTTTTATCATTGTTTTCTTTTTGATAATTTATTCAATTTTATTCCATTATATTTCATCCATTTCCACTTTGCTTGTTATTTTTTAATAAAATTAGATTATAGGCTAAGTTTTTCTTTTCCTTATTATGTATTGTTCATACGTCTGCCTTTGATCAATATATGCGAAATTCAATTCACATATACCGTCCATACATACATAAACATTATTTCATTTAAATACATATGTGATTATTTTCTTTTGATCTCACATCATATTTCTTTCTCTTTTTTAGAACAGTATTAACTCTATTTGTCTGTTTTTTTCACATTTTTTTTTATTCACTTTATTGTTCGAAGAATTCTTTGAATTAACGCATAAGCGCTTAAACAATTAGCTTTTGTGTGTGTGTGTGTGTTTTGCTTATATATCTTAAAATAAATGTTGCTATGTAAGTTTTTACTGTTGTTTATGTATGTGTGTTTTGTTCTTTTTTTAAACTTTATTTGGTACATTTTCATTGTTTAATGCGTGTGTTTTTTTTTGTGTGACTGTGAGAGTGTGTTTACATAATTTCAAAATGTTTGAATGTAATTTAAATAGATTTATCTATCGCTTGTTATCATCATAATCATCCTCTTAAAAACTATATATAGTGTATGTGTGTGAGTGTATCTGTCGAATACATATACATTTTTAAACTCCTTTCATTTACTAAAAAAAATGATACATTTAATTCAACTGTTGACCGTCCTGGCGATGGAAAAGAATGATCAAGTCTATTTTTTCCATTTTGGCATTAACTTTTTGGAATTGATCATCAATATTATGCTGCCATCGTGTAAAATTCCAATGAAGATTTTAATGCGACAATTTTGTGCGGAGCAATTTTTCTTCACACAAAAAAAACCCATTTCAATGCAATAACGTTAATGTTCGTTCATTTCAAGTAGTTTGAATTGTATTTGAATTGATTGCATGGGAGATATACGAGAATATTACGACTGTCACATAGCCAAGCGAAGAGTGGCTTTTACCAGTATAGATGTAATAGGAAAAAAAACCATTCTGATTGATACTCATATGAAGCGATTTTCAAATGGTTTCACTGTGCAGTTTTGATTGTGTGTTGAATAAACCAGAGCAAATAAAATCATTTCGAATTAGTTTGTGTAGCGAATATACACTCACACTGTGTCACACGCCTGCGTAAGTGAATAGTGATAAACAAAGTTGCTGTTAAGCGTAGCACATCGCAGTACAAATCAATTTGAAAATGGTTCTTTTGCTCTGGCACAATTAAAAAATCGAACTTTTCTTCATTTTTGCAGCCATTTCGCACACCATCACATAATCTCTGATGAAAAAATTTGTGAGAATGTCTGAAATGTTCGTATTTTTGACATTTTCTGGCGTGCATAAACTTGAGCATTTCATCAAATCGGTGACAGTCAAATCACTCGGTGACAGTCAAATTCGTCTAATATTACGCAATAGTTTCTGTCGCTTGATCTAATACCAAATCTCAATTCAGCCGATGTAACATAAAAATGATGAAAAACCAGGTGATTTAATAACCCCTCTTGGGACAAGTCTTGGACAGTTGCTTCAAATTTGGTTGTGTGTGTAGAAGGGAGGGTTTTGTATTCGTTCTTTATCTGGTTTCAGGAAATAAATGTTATGTAATTTTCTTTTGGATAAACGTTGATAAAAACTTTCACTTCTTTTTCTCGCTGGAAAAAATATGTCGTTTTCTTAATTTGTTTTTTTAATTGTTTTCACGTATTGCTATATGGGTTTCATGTGTAATTTTTGTTTTTCATGATAATGAATATTCGATCACAGCAAAGTGTCCGTGCTTTTATTCGGGAGAAAGGGAGCTTTCACTTGCTGTAGTGTGTGTTAGACAAATATAGTCGAAACGACCCATAATCATTGGGAGCCAAAAATATAAATTGAACTGAAGAGAAACAGGCGAAACTAAACAAAAAAAAAAGTATTGACCAATGCCATCTATTCGATCTTTTGTTTGCATTTTACTATATATACTCTTGGTGTAAAGTTGCGATAATAAATAAAATTGTTTGAATTCATTCCGAATTCAACATTAAAACACTTTTAATTCAATGGTCAAAAAATCGATACAAGTGTTTTTTATGCCAAAATCGGATGTGAATGTTTGATTTGTTTCGCTGTGTATATGTTTCGTATGCTTCTCAATACTCTTCGGTTCTGTTTTTATTTTGGCTTAGTATCGTTTACACTTGTGCATAAATCCCTCCTTAAATGTGTACCGTTAAAATTTAGCTTAAATCACTTGTTCATTTTGTGTGTTGTGTGTGTGTGTGTGTGTGTGTGTTGTGTTTATTGCGCTTTCTTCATCTTCATTAAATGCATTTTGCATATATAATGTTTCATTTGTTTTATTTTGTTAAAATGTAGTGTATATAGCAATAATGTAGTTCATTTGATGACTGTGAAAGTAACGTGTGTGTTCAGATTTGTTTTTTTTTTTTTTTTAAATAATAATACATCAGATGGACAGACCAACATTTTACATTTTTTTTCTTCATTATTTCGAATTTATTTATAATTTTGAATATTGAAATGCCCAAAAATCAAAACAAAAAAAAATATTTCTATTACATTTAGTTAAATAACTAGAGAACCGACGGACTTTCACAATCACCAAATGAACGGAATTCTTTTTTATTTGTTTTGTTTGTGGTTGTTTGTTGTTTGGTAAAATTACGTAATAATTATAATAAGAGTCGTATAATATTGATTGACTTTGTCATCAAAGTTTAAAAGCTTTATGTTTTGTTTATAATTTGTTTTTTTTTTCATTCATTCATTTATTTAATTTGGAGCCCGTACTATGTTCGTGTAGTAAACATGCGGTTCGGTTCATCAATTCATCATTTCATAATTGTGCATGAATTGTATTTAATAGCGAGAAAAAAAGCCGGAAATGCCCGAATCAATACTTTGAATATCTCGATCGCTTAAAATGCGAATGGATTGGAGGAAGAGGGACTTTTCAATCATGTATGTTAATGATTGATTTGACAAGGAAATAAAACGTGAAAATAACCAAATAAAAATTTGAATCCATATCAAGTTTACTACAAATGCTCCATTTTTTTTTTGTTCTGGTAATTTTCTTTCTTTAAATATATGATTTCGCTTTCATAACACCGATTTCTTTGATTTGCACTTGCAAATACATGTGCAATACTTCTTCACTTTTCTCTCATCGTTTATTAGACAAAGAAAAATAAAACATAGTACAGGCCATTTCAATAGTGATAATCAATAATTGTAATATATCATTTTAATAATAAAAATGGTTATTGCTTTATTCCATCATCTTAATCTTATTCACTAGAAAATACATATATTTTTATATATATTCATATATAATATTTTTGTTTGTTCTTGATGTTGTTGTTGTTTCTGTTACCATCGTCTCATTAAATTACCGAAATTGGCTTCTTCAAATACGGAAATTAAAATTGAATATTACATGGAATGCGCACATTTTACGTCTATGTTCTTTTTTGATGTTTGTTTTTGTCATTATAAAAACGCATTCAATGCACAATTCATTTGTTTTTTTTTTTTTCTTTCGTTGCGAAGTAGAAATGTTCAATTACTTGTTTAAATGTGTTGTATATATTTATTCTGTTTTTTTTTTTCATTTGTCGATAAGTTATGGCTAATATTTTCCATCAATGTGATACATACACACTTCGAATACATCGTTCATATCATAAGGGCAGCCAAGTGGGAAAGTGTTTTTTTTTCTTCTTTATAAATAATGCTTTAAGAATGCTCGAGTTTGATTTTATTGGCGTCCATTGTAAATAAATGTGATTTACATCAAAATAAAACGATTTTCTATTAACTTCGTTTTGTGGGATTTTTTTTAATGTATGTTTGTTCTTCCATTGAAATGCTTCCGACAAAATGCTTCAAATCATTGACGCGTCTTTCACGTATTTTTGCTATCGTTTTGAATTGCCATTCGATGATTGACATTTATGTCGCGGCTTCATATCTAGTGATGCTGCGTTGGGTATTGTCAAGTTACTTGAACCCGAAACGCATATAATAATAAAAATGTAACAAATAATGTTTTTTTTTTGCTATGAATTGCTATGAAAAGCATCACATTAAAAATTGATGCGTGACTGTTAACATCTTTGTTTGCTCATCATCATCATCATGAAGAGATGCACCAATAAATATTATTTATTATTTGGTATTTATTCATTTTGGCAATTCGTTTAAATCTTCTTCTCTTTTTTTTCTCTTAATTTCTCTCGTTCTTTTGTTTCCCTATGTTTGTGTATGTATCTGTTTACAGTAAGGCCCATGACACGGAAATACTCTTGAGTAAACAAATTTCGCATTTTTTTTTTAAATAGAAATTTTCTATCATACTTATTCTTGTTTAAAAAAATTTATTTGCATTGATTTATTCTGCTTTGATTAGTCCATTTTCAAAACAAACAAAAAGAAAATCATCGTAAAGTATCCTGCATATTTTTTATGGCATGATTTTTTTTGTGTGTGACACAAAATTGTGTTGATTCCATATATGTTTTTTGTTTTTAAATTTATTTTGGGTAAAAAATAGGCGCAGGAAACTCTTCAATGCAATTAAAAATGTTCATTTTTCTTACGCTTTTTTTATTCTAATATATTTGGTCTGCTGTCAAAGTTAAAGACGAGCCAGAAATGCCGGAAAAAGAAGCATTTTCTTTTGGAAAGTAATAAAAATATGTATGACATGCCCGTTTTTTTTGTTGGAAAATCAATTGGAATCATCACGAGAATAATCATCTAAACAATTTCTGTTGAGCTTTTCGCTCCATTAAAATGGAAGATACTACAATTGTTTCAAGTTTTTTTTTTGTAGTTATCTGATTTGTGTTTGACAGAAATGTGTGATCATTTATAATTTACAGCCACCGCGTACCGTGCGTACATTTTTCGTAACATTTCGATACATTTAATTTGACAGCAAACCGAACTAGCCGAATAAAAATGACTTGAATATAGACTACATGTGGATTCAAGAAATCTTCATACATACGATTTGAAAATACACACATTATACCAACGGTGTCATTTTGATGAAGATGAAAAACATACGCAATAACATCCATTTCAGGGATTATTCATCCAGAAAAATCTCAATAAGTGATTTTGTGAATATGTATTCGATGGGGAAACAAGTCGTATTTTGTTTAAAGGGATCGTTTGATATTTTTTTTCATTGAATTAATTGTTCTATTGATATTGAAAGAGTTGTTAAAATATTTCCATCCATTTTGAAATTATTGAAAATTCTTATGGATGACAATAAATTCGATTCTGAATAAACAATCGCAATCATTTGCTCGAAAGCGGTAAGCGGTCATTTCATGTTAGAAATTTCTATGCGAATGTACAAACGATTCACTGGATATGAAATTTTCAATGTTAAAGAGTAAAATAATGAAATTGTGTACGAACCAGTCGCATTTTCAAATTCGTCGTAATTTTATTTCATGAGTCCAGCGTCCAAATTGAATAATTTTTCAGCATTTTATCATGTGGATTTTATGATTTTTTATGATTTCATTCTCATTTGGTTCAAAGTGTTAAATATTTATTCATTTATTTATATAATATATAATATATTGTCAAAAATTGCTAGAAACGTTCGTTCGTTCGGAACGTTTGTTTGAGAGTATGCATACATTAAACTGATGTATTTTCATTAAGGTATATTTTTTCTCATTTTCATTTTTTTAGTTTTTTTTTTTTTAATTTGAAATCACTTCTGACAACAACGGAACACTAAAATATTAACGAAACACTGAAAGCTATTCGATTGAAAATGTTCCGTTTGGGGTTTATTGTCAAAATGTGATTACAGAAAACCCTCATCCATCAGCGCAACTCCAATATACAAACACATACATGCACATTCAAATGTTTAAATGTGATGGCACCCATCTAATTCGCACATATCGTCGATTGTGTCCGGTTTCCTTTTAAATATGAACGACACAATTATTGGTTAAATTTCAATCGGAAAACACCTTACGGTTGAATATCCATTATTGGAATATAATTCTAAATTTACGCTTAGTTTAAAATATTTTCCTTTTTTTTTTAATTTTATATTTTGCTTTAGAATATTATTTATTATAGGTTATAGTTTTTGTTGTTGTGGTTGCTGTTCTCATCATTTAAATTTTGCTTATAATTTAAAAAACAGAAGAATTGCCTATTATTGAGGAATTAGCATTGCTATGGGAGGGGGGCTGGTTGAATCAAACGTATACATCTTCATATTTCGAATATATTGTTCGCGGATAGAACGAAAGTTCGCATTTGGCAAATATATTGTATAATGCAGCAAGTATAATATGTGCTTGCGAATGCAGTGCATTTGTGTTATTGTGTGTATGAGAGAGTGTGAATCTGATGTGTATGTATATTTGGAGAAAATGGTTATTTACACTGTTTACATGGGTCAAGTGTAAATAATGTGAAAAAAAAGAAAGTTTTGAAAAGGCCTGTAAGTAATTCAATATAAAGACGATTTGCTAACAAAATAAAAACAAACAAACAAACAAACAATTTTGTTTAAGTAACACCATATAAAATAAGTTGACGACGAAAATATGGACATTTTCGTCATAAGTACAACTTTCCGTTAATGTGTGCGTGCAACAGAGTGCTGCAAATTATTAAGTGTCATGAATGTTCTTCTTGTTCTTTTGTGGAAAGTACGGAAGCCAATATGGAACAAACCACTTAAAAAGTCAAAAGTTATATATATAAATTGTTTATTCATGAATGTTTTTGCTTTTTTTCTTATTTAATTTTATTTTTCGAAGAAAAATAACGAAACTATCGTATTAAAACTTAATTTCAATTATAATGGATTGCTTTTTCGTCATTGTTTAACATTTTCTTTTTTGGTGGTTTTCTACATATGCTTCTTCAAAATAATATCATTTTATTGTATAGGTCAATATCAAAAGGACTGTGTGCAATGCAAGATATTTAATCGGTCCAACATATGGGAATCAAATAGGATGGTACGTGCGATTTGTTTGATGATTTGGCCATTGGTTGCGCTCTCAAAATGTGTTAGCCATCAATGCTGCTCATATTGTTTGGTAAATATTTTCTTAAATTATGTTTTTTTTTGCTTCTCATAAAAATTGTATTAATTGACGATTAAATTGAATTATTTGACTTTTGTTGTTTAATATTGTTGTTTTGTATGTATTTTCATTCTTTTTTTTTATTAATTTGTGTTTATTTTCAGTGGTTATTAATCTAAGTTTAGCTTGGGAAGGGAAAAAAATTGTTCGTTAAAAAATTTGTGAATTATTGCATAAAATAAATTATTGCTTCATGATTTTCGTGAAAAATTAACTCCATCATCTTCCGTATAATAATCATTTTTTGATATTTGAGATAAACGAAATATTCATCTAAGTTTTTGCATAATCGAATGCTTTCAAAAATTGAAATGCACATATTTGTTTTCAATAACACACACACAAAAAATCGTCATTGGTTTATTTATCGAAAACATAAAAATAAAACAAACCAGAACCATTTTCGATATATGTCACACTATGCAAAAAACAAATGACGGTCAATTCAGAGTGACTTTACACGTTTAGCGTTGCAGTTTCATCCGCTAAATGCTATCATTTCTATTCATTTTTTTTTTATTCCTTTCACAAAATAATATTCATGACAGTAATTTTTCTTTGTCATGATCGTAAATAGAAAGTAGCACACACATATATTTAAGTGTTTTATTTCCACTTAAATCAACACCTCTTCGGCTAACTTACAACAACAAAACAAAACAAAAAAATAATTATCATAAAATACTCAAAAAGACATACTACTTATTTTTATATTGCTTAATTTTCGTGTTGTTGTTTTCTTTTTGTCTCACTTATGTTACTATTAATTGTTCGCAATTCATGAAAATAAAAAACTAAAAAGGAAACGTACGGCTTTTGTTCTCCATTTTCTTTTATATATGTGAAGGAAATGAATGTAATTTGGTTGAACGGTATGTGGCACGTAAAACGAAATACAATTCATTATTTCGTTTGATCGATGGAGATCTTCACGGTATAATAGTGCCTTTCAATGATATACCGCAGGCATGCAAAATATAATTCATTTCTGAACAACAAAAAAACTAATACAGAAAATCGAATTTACAATCATTTCAATGGTCTGTTACTGCTGTTTACCGGATATTTTGCGTGATGTAAGTAGACATTTGATTTCCATTCCGTTTCGTTCGACAAACATTCGGTTGGAAATAATGTTTGGGTATATATATATTATTTGAAAAGATTTCGAAAGTGGTGACTCGACTGGTGGTTGGAGTAATAGGGAAAAAGTATGTAATTCACTTTGATACGAAGGAGAGACTGTAGTTCGCTGCAGAGTCGAAAGCCAAAATCAACCGGATTTCAAAAATTGAACGAAAATTTGAAACGAAAAAAAAAAAATGTCGACAAAGAAAATAATAAAACCAATAGACTCAAGACTATATGTTTTCCATGAGCACGCAACTTCAATCAAGAAAGAAACAGAACAAATGCATCTGAATCATATTTTGCCACGTGTTTTTTAGATTTCTCCGATATCGGGGTAAACAGGTATACTTTTCATACTATTTATTTGAGTTAAATGCTCGTCTCTTTAGATAAAATAGTTCAGCTTAACATTATTACTCATATGTTTGTTTGTTTTTTTTTTATTCACTTTTGTTTCATTTTCATCGTTTTTCTTTCAGTCAAAAAATAGAATTTTTCGTTTTGCACCTTATCAGAAGTGAAGTTATTTAGATTTCGTCATTTTCATTAATATTTGAATTTTTAACTGATTTCATTTAGCTTTTTTTATTTTAAAAGATTTGTTTTTTTACCATTTATCTATTCTAATAATTTTGTTCCTATCTATAACCTCTTTTCATGGCCTTCCTAATTTATTTATAAGGTTTTGTTGAGTGTGTGTGTGTTAATCGCTCTATTTCGGTTTTCATGTGTTCAAATGTGTTATTATGGTTTTCTTTTATCTGAAGTTTATGTGCACTGTTATGTTATGCGAAATGAACCAATCGTAGAGCTATAACTATCTCTTTGTGTTTAATTTTCAATTTAAAATGTTTTGTTGCTTAAATTAAAAAAAAAAAAAACAAATCAAATCCAATCGAATAGATGAAGATTTGACATTGTATTACTTAATTCATTTTTCTATTTGAGAATTGGTGTCCGTTGTCATTGCTCATCGAATTTCGTATTTAAACATTTTTTATTAAAAAAAAAAACATTTCTTAATCAAATTAAACGGTAAAATTTGAGAGAGGGGGTTGGCGGGCGCATGGTAAAAGTGAATAATGGTTATAGTTTAACAAAGTAATTCTTATTAGCGAATTGTTTGGGGGGAGAGGTGACACATTTTGTTTATTTAAATTTTTCATTTGCCTTCCATTGTTCTTTAAATTTCATTAAATATGTGTTGATCACTTGAGTTAAAATTTCAATTAATTTTACACACGATTAAATTGTTATTCTTCAGGGGGTGTTGGCTAGAGAGTAAAGGGTATATTTTTTTTTATTTTATTTACATGGCTTCTGTCCATATAACACTCATATTATCATTTAAATAGCCCAAAATGTGTGACTTTTGATTTTTACAGAACAATGGACAGAAATTCAACCACTTTGGATTTTGAGTGTGTATGTGTTTCGTTTTTTTTTTTTTAATTTAATTGTTTTTATTTATTTATTTTTATTTAGCCTAACCATAAGATAATAAGATGGAAAGAGATAACTAAAAGATTTGTCACACATTTGTTCGCGTCGACAATTTTTTTTCGTACGGTGTTTGGTGTTGTACGGAATGAGCGATATTGAAAATGTGGCCAAAATCTAAACAACACATGAATTAACTACACTGATAATTTGTTTTAGTTTGGTTTGTTCCATCATCAATACTTCAATTATTCAAATTTAATAAATTAATTAAAGCAATTGCCTTTTAAATATTTTGTTTGTTTCACGTTTTACATATTAGTTACATAATTCGTGTTCATTTCATTGTTCTACTCAAATAACTTTTGCTAGCACGGTTTTTTTTTCTTTGCTAAACTAATCCTCTCGAGAATAATATCTTTTGTTTACTTCTCGGTGTTCATGTAAAACTTTTATTATTGATTTCATTTTTTTTTATTTCCTTATAAATATCCGCTGAAAAAAAACCTATTCATTCTGTTCTTTTTTTTATAGTATGATTTATATTTGTGCCTGTATAGGAGAGAGAGCGAGAAAAAATGTCCGCATATTCTTTGTTTTCGTTTAAATACAATATTTTCTTCTCATATCATCATTTATTTGGTTTAGTATTCTGTTTAAAAAAAAACAAACGGAAAAAAATGAACTCACCTCACACACGTCACGCTTTAATGCATCACTTCAATGCTCATCTTTTTTTTACAAGTTTCAAACGGGAGGAATATACTTTTTGTATGTATATCAATGGTTGTTATGTGTTATATACTTCAGTAATTATTCATAAATATAAGAGTGTGAGCGTTTGTCATTTAATGTTATACACATTCGACAAACCGTTTCATTGAACGTTGTTTCTATTTTCTTGCCATTGTGACAAATTTGCGTACGAGATAAGCCGTACCCTTTCAAATTCGCGGCCAAATTCATGCTATTAGAAGACTTAAACACAAAGACGTTGCAATGTCCATTGAACTCGTGAGTGTTTTATTTTAAAATGACTTATTGGATTTAAGTTAGCTATTGAAATGTCTTCAATTTATATGTATTTTATGCAGCGATATTTTTTTTATTCATTTCTCACATTATTCAAAGAGTTCGAATGAATTTTTATTATTATTGCTTTTATTATTATCGTTTACTATTTGTTTTTACACTACCAGCTTTGATTAGGTTCATTTATTTAAAGGATTAATCCAACTATCGTGGATGCGTTGACCAAATTAAACCTTCGAGCATTCATATGAATGCAACAATTGTGGTTTTTTTCGTGTTCTCTTCTTTTCCTCAAGAGCAAGCAGATGAAAGACAATAATGCTGTTGAATGAAGATATTTTATTGGAGCGAAATGAATCAAATGGCAGATAAAACAAACAAAAAAATGATGATTTGAATGAAATGGCAATTTGCAGCCAAGAAATACATATTTATGTATTTTAAAGCAAGCAAGCAGATGCAAAGATAAACCGAAATGAATAATCTGTTGTGCAAGTTGTTGAACGCGCAATGCGTTTGCCATTTTGATAGAGAAAAATAACAGTCAAACAGTTTTTTTTTGCTGATAACTGAAAATTTATTGTTTGTAATTTGTAGCTTGTGAACAATCAACAAGTAAATAGATTTTGTTCGTTTTGTGTTCCGAAAAAAAAGACACAAAGAAGCACTAAATAAAATGCTCATTTCTTGTCTATGCCAGTGACCATAAATTTTCGTGGACAGTTTACCCATTCCAAATTGGCTCCGTCAGTCTGTTGCCGCTGTTGTATTATGCGGCGAAATTAACGCACATTAAATTCGCATTTTTTTTTTGTAACAAACAAATGCAATCAAATCAATTTCCAGCCACACAACAAATAAAAATTCCGACGATTTGAGCTCAAGCTGAAAAAAGAGACCATATTGGCGTTTTTCATCTTTCAATATGTTAACATTGGCATCGCTATGCATTGATCCAAAATTCTTATCACAAAAATGAAACGCAAAAAGAAATATTGTGAGCGTGTCTGTGTGTTTGCAGTGAGGAGCGAGAAAGAGAAAGTGAAATGCTTGTCATATTGTGTACTATAGCAAGAAACTCGTGGGCTTTTTGGTTCGATTGAAAAAGAAAATGGGACTACAACACACTAATCCATGAATGGTCAATCGTTTTGCTTTTTTGCAATTTTATTGTCATGTAACGTAATCTATCGTATGTGTCAGCACCATCGAGCAATTGTGTCCATTTTATGGACACATGGGTTCCAGGAATGAATTATCTAAATATGCAAGTTATGCTGTGTACCTGATTTCTTTTTTCGGGTTTGGCTGCAAGTAGTTTCGATTGATTAGAGAGCATTTTTATTGGCACGCTGAGAACATCAGCTCGAATTAAATAATTGTGCCGGGTTTTATTTGAGAATTGCATGTTCATGTTGTCACATTTCATTAAGTTCAGGATTATATGTAAGTTATTTATATATAAAAAAGAAGAAGACAAATGCAAAATGTCAATATTTGCAAACTTGCTATAGCTTGGTCCATTTTGGTTTTCTTTTTTGGTATTTATTTAATTCGTTTTTTTTTGTGATTTTGTATTTATGTGTCACATAATATGTGATTTTTTTGTTGTTATGTTTTCGTTTAAAATATTCAGTTATGTTATGTACAGACAACAAAAAAAATGTAATTACCTAGAATTTACAGCTGTTGTATCGTCGCGTGTATACTCATATATGAGTTTAAGTGAATAATCAATTTACATCACTTAAGATATTTCTATATAAGTTTTTTGTTTTCGCTGTGTATATTTACTTTAAGGTTGTTTCGTCTTTTGTTTTGTTTTTTTATTCAAATGCTTACTAATCGTTTGTTTACAAGTTATCTGTGTGTGTGTGTGTCTCGCTTGCTGTCTTTAATTTGTCTGTTAATAGTTCACTTATTAAATGATTATTTCTTTTTAAAACGTTGCATGCTCTTTGGATGATGGGATAGTGTTTGTTGAGCATTCAAAGGGACTAGGTTTGTTCACTTTCTCATATTTCGAAATTGTAAAGAAGATACCCTGTTAAATATTCATCTCTTTTTTCTTTTAAATTTAATTTAAATGTTTTGTTATTATTTTAGGTTTTTATTGTTCATTTATAAATATGAAGGTGCATGTTCATTTCATTTATGTTTGGTTGTTACGTGTGTGTGTGTGTGTGTGTTTTCGTGATTAGCGAGATTTTGGTTTTGGTAAAAAAATGTCAAGCGACGACGGCAATTGTCTAGAATCTAACAAAGCATACTTGTTTTTTGTTGTTGTTGTTTATTTATCAATACGAAAAAAATGTTATAAAATGCTCTCTATAGAAATTATGACATGAGAATGTATTGCAAATTGTCGTAATTGTTGGTTGTTCTAAATGTGTTTTGTTTTGTTCTTTTAAAATTCTTCTATTCAATTTGTAAGTAGGCTTATTCTCACTGGCATAAGAAAACGCATAAATTCTCTGTGATTTTATGTTTAAGTGTTTTGTTTTTGTTTTGGTAAATTTCTTTGCTTTTCGAATATTCACATTTTTTTTTATTCTTTGTTACTAAATATTTGTTGAAGGAAAAACACGGTGTAAAATGCGATTGGTTTTATGCTGATAGATGCTATTGCTTGATGTGCTGTTGCTACCACAATTTTATCGATTCTTGATTTGATGCGTCATTTTAATCGATTTTTTTCAAATGCATATAATTGATTGAAACTTAAAATAATCCATTCGTCTATAAAGCGTGTAGGTGTCATCGGGTGCAGCAAAGTGCATTGTCGAATAAAATCTAAAGGTTGGTTATCCGAATATATTTATGCAACATTTGCTGTTTTCAATATATTGAAAAAAAAAATGCTGATTATGTTTGAACAGAAAAACACGACTATTGAATGATAAGCAAATGAATTGAACCAAAACTCAAAATGAGTAATGAACGTTCTTCTCAATGCATTTGCTACGAAGAACATACTGTAATCCAATCCAATTAATGGTTTTTTTTTCATTTTGGCAATCAATGCATGCTTTTGTATTTGTAAATTGAACGCAAAATTTGGATACAATATACATTATAAATGCATAAACTCTGTAAGAAATATTTGTTCAAGTACTTCAAGTCATTTGTCGTTTTTTTTGCTGTAAAGTGTTGAAATCAAATGTTTGGTTGAAAACTACCACGTTTGATAACTACCATTCAAAAGATAAAAGCTTCATTTATATATCTATATTGTATATATAATTTCGTCATTCCGTCGGAAGACAACGCGGTATCTGCCAGCTGAGATCCACTTAAATCTTTTTTTTTTCATCTTCTTTTATTTCGAATGGCGAAATGTAATTTACAACTTATGAACGATTCACACTGAGTGCCATCAACATTGTTGATGTTTTCATAAGCTTTTTCCATTGGCAATCATTTTGTGAGTTAAACTACACTTTCGTCAAATAAACAAAACAAAGCACTATGTGAATGTAAAATCGATTTTTCCAACGGATCTTTTCTTCAATTGATTTCGATTCAAAAAAAATCCTTTGAACCATTGGGGGATATGAGCAGAAATCTGACATCTAACTGAAATCTCTTTTCAAATGATCGGATCAATTCATATCCACGTACAGTTGGCCATTACTAGAAGTTATTTGTAGTAAATAATAACAATAACATTTGTCTCTTGTTATTAATGCCAACTGTTTCGGCTACGAAAAGGAACGAAAATAAGATGTACCAATACAACAAAACTCTCTCTCTCTCTCTAAGTATGAACAATATTTTTCGTTATAATATCAAATTGTGTAGGTATTTCATGTTCACTCTTATACGCACTTCGTTTCAACATATTTTATATGGAATAGCATAGAATTTGTCTTTTGTCCTAGCTAACATATATAAAATCGGAATGTTTGCTTCAAAATATGATGACAAACTCAACGAATTCGGTTGTCCATGCCCGTTAGTTCATCTGCATCGCAAAAAAAATTTGCCCAAATTTCTATCAACACTGAAAATATTGCAAATATGTAGAGATGGATTGTTTTATGCGTGTGTGTGGGGTGTGTAGAATGTAACACATTTTTTTTAAAGAAGAAAATATATAATTGTAACATTCATTTGATTTCTCATTCTCTCTATAACGGCTGCGTTCATAATATATTCAAATGATGCAAGTTTCCATTTAAATATTTTTTTTTTGGATTAAATTTTACACATTCGTCCTAACATTTTCCCTCATAATTCGTAATAATTTTATTTAGTTTTTTTGTTGTTGTTATTGTTGTGGATTGTGTGCGGGTAGGCAAATGAATCCCGTTTCGATTCATTCATTTATATATATAATCATGTATATATACTTATATAGGTTAATTGATGTAGAATATTTTTATTCAATATTTTTTGTCATTTTTGTTTTTATTTTATGTAAGTGGTTTATTTTGCAGCGCAATTTATTGCAGCCGATTTTTGATTGCAGTTGAAAATATATTTTATTATAATTACTTTATTTATTTATTTATTTTTTTCTTTTAATTTTAATATCTATATAGAGTTTTTGTCTGTTTGTGTTCGTTTACTGTGCCTTGTATAAATGTGTGTGAGTGTGAATATATGATTTTATTTCAGTGGATTCTTCTTCTCATTAAACTATTCTTTGATTTCCACAATTTCATTTTTTCCTTGTTTATTTCATCTGATATAAAGTTTTATACTTTGCCTGTTTGTTGTTTTTGTTTATTGTTAAGCTGATTTTGTGTTCTCTTTATCAAACAATATGTGTTTTATTTAGATGTGCCTCGCATGGAAATCAATTCAATGATAACCGTTGGTGAATGCAGCTTGTATTAATGGACCCTGTAAGAAATGTAAACAAAATAAAAAGAAGAAGTAAAAAAACCATTCAATACAATTAATCAATTTATCGCAGCAAAAATGAACCAATTATTGAACCAAATGAACCACGAATTGAATGGACACCATTTTGAAACATTATTTGAATTAAATTAAATCATTTTTTTCAATTAAATCATTTGACGCATTTTAACAACTTTAGTTTTTTTTTTCAACAATCGTTTTGATGTTCATTATAACAACATTTAATTATTGTCATATTAATTCTAATTGAAATGGCTATGATTTATTATGAGCGAAAGAGAGATATATAGAAAGAGAGAGGGGTAGAAAGAGAAAACCAATAAATTCTCCCAAAATTAATAAATATTCTAAATATCAATTTTCATTAAGCATATATATGAAATTGTTGTTTTTTTTCGAATTCGGTGTGAAGTAATTAGTGCTTTGTTTAATTAGCATCAACAAAATGTTGATAATTTCAAATTGAAATGTTTGAAATTGGATCTTTGTTATGTAAGTGTCATGTGATATATCAATATTTGATATGAGTCATAATGAAATTGGCCTGAATTGAAAATTGCAGTGTTCGCAGTGCATAAAAATTGACGCACACCAAAATTTGCAGATCAAAATGAAAGAACGAATGGGAACAAAAATGACATGGAACATGAACCCGAATATTGAATATTGAATACAATACAAACGGTATACTTTTTGTCCATGCCCGAAAAAAAAATTGATAATTTTCCAATATAATTCAAGCCAAAGATGATTGACGGAAATGACGTGCTTGCATTTGGAATGATCGACGCTGTATATTCGTGTGTATATCTTTTGACGTGTGCATATTTAATGACTCGTCGAATCGGCACCGCTATTGTGTCAGTTAATGCATTTATATCCGAATCCGAATCTGAATAATACATTCGCTAACGATTGCACAATTAATTTTGCATGCAGTTGCAATTATTTTTAGATTTTTATTTGTATGTGTTTTCACTTTTTGGCCATGTGTGTGTTTCCACTGCACTGCGTTTTATCTATAAATGAGTATATTGTACAATGAAATGGCTATTTTAATCAGAATTATTGTAATCCTGATAGCGGTTAAATTAACCATTGTATAAGTAATATTCATCTCATCATTATCTGTTTGGGTGTCGTTTGAAATCATCAATTTGCATTCAATGGTGCAACTAAGCTTGTAAATATAGGCGCGTTGAGCGAGCGCCCGCGCTTGAATGCTTCAATTTTAATGGACAGAAAGAAATAAGTGCACAATATGATTGAGAAGCGAGATCGAGAGAGACAGAGAGAGAGAGAAGGGGGGGGGGTGTAGAGGTAATCAAAATGAACTTACAGGACTGTAATTCAATGGTGCTCGACTCACTGCAATGGCTGGGAAGCCGGATGGTTGGGGGCTCGCCGCTTGCACATATCCTACGCTATCGGCTGCACTAGAACTATACATATCAATTGTTGGTCCTGGTGAATTGGTCGCTGGAAATCCGCCTCTTGTTGTAGTTGTATGTGGTGATGCTGGTGGTCCAAAACCTTGTGCTGCTGCAGCAGCCGCCTGATAATTATTCATGACTATATTCATACGAGAGAAAAACGAAAAAAAAAAAAATTGAGTTGAAAAACATTAATATACAAAATACGATGTGTGACGATATAATCGAAAAATAATTGATTTTATTTCAACTGACTTTTGTTTATTAAATTCAATCGGCTCAACGAAACGCGGAACCGGCGTGAGAAGTGTAATTTTTGCAATGATTTTCACATAAGAAAAAAAGTGGCAACGGTATACACGATATTTTTTGTTCGATTTTGATTTTGCTTTGATGCGCTACGATTTACGCGTTTGGTTTATGGAATGATTTTCAAGCATTTGCAAAATTAACAAATCATATACACAATCAATCGACACACACAAATAAAAACAAATTGGTGGCAAAGGCAGTGTCAAACACACAAAAATTATATTCAGTCGAATTTGCTTTCATTTTGATTTAAATGCCATCCCCAAGCGGGGGGATATCAATGCATGATTCGATTCAATGGATGTATTTGTGTGTGAGTGTGTGTGTGTGTGTGTGGGTGGGGAGGGAGGTTGTGCTTTTCTTAAACATAAATGTGGCCTCACCTGAAAGTGCTTGTGTTAGGAGTGGTGTATTGTTGTTTGGTGTTAGCTGGCCGTTTGTCAAGTCATGAACTGTAAAAAATACATTAAATGAATTAATTTGATTAACTGATGTTGATGATTTTGGCCGGTGAGGTTTCTTCTTTTTTATTAGATTCACCAATTCAATCAAAATTTTAATATTTTATTTCGAATCATGTGAGAAGTTTTTTCTTTTCATTTCTCAAAAACCAATTTTGTGGTAGCAAAATATGTTGCATTTTTTTAAAAATCTATAATTGTTATCTTGGCAGGTAAATGTGTATAGTTTGAATGAATTGTTGCGCAGTCACACGAATATTTCAGCCAATTTGTGTAAATCGTCAACACAATCACATTTATTTTTAATTGAATGTGTGTTTTTTTTTTTGTATATTCTCAATTTTGGCAGAGATTTTGCGTTTCTCATCGAAATTTAATCAGATTGTTTGTGATTGCTAAAATGCACAACAGATTCAAACATTATAAAAATCAATTAAATATCATAAAATAATTGATTGTTAAAACAGTTTATTTTCTGTTTTTGTTAAGAATGGTTAAGCACAATTCAAAACGAATAAAAAAAAAATTAACATGAATCATCAGAAACTAAATGATGAATACGAAATATGAATTAATGAATTTACGCACAAAAAAAGTGTATGCAATGCACAACGAGTTCGTTAGTGAACACAAATTTATTACAGTAATCCTATTCAACGAACTTTTGTTAAATTAAAATGAGATAATGATTTATTTATTTTTAAAAAAGTTCTGTGTAATGTAAGTATTTGTGTAGGGTTTTTTTTAAATTTTAATTTGAGTTATATAATCTCTAGGAAAAGCGATCGATTTTCTATATAAAATTGAAGCATTGAGCGACGAATACATATACGTTTAGAACAAATCGAGAATGGTTTAGTTCTGTGAATTGGTTTATGTATTAAAATCTGTGTAGAATATATACATGCAAACATGCACCCGAAATCATTGTATTACGCTCATTTACGTAGTTTAATCCAACTCCGATGACGTCATCAAATCGATCAATGCCCAACATATGTGGGTCTACCAAATCTAAAATTATATTTACTTATTGCTGACCAAACAACAATTATTCACATCTATGTATGTTTGTTACGTAAAATTCAGAATTTTTTTTCCAATTTTTTTTTTGGATATAAGCAAATGAAAAGGTTGAATGTAAATGTGCACATCCATTGGCCAAATGATAATGGCATACATTCAAAAATCGGAAATGATTCTCTCTATCGCTTGACCATTCACATGGCGCATATATTATGTGCTTAAATGTATGACAGAAAGCGATAAGAACCAAATAGCTTTGCACAGTTTCACCATACAAATCTGTAAATTCGTTTCCGCATTTGCAAGACAACCATATCACATCACAGTCCATGTGTACTTTCTTTCAAACTAACTCCACTCTCTCTATATTACCCTTTTTTTAAAAAAAACATCATCATTTGACTTAAATTTCCGAAAATATTTCCAGTAGACTGAAAATTGATACGAAAAGTCGAGATCGATGCTTGTTCGAGCCGAAAATGTGTAATATTCATATAATTTTGGCTTAAATATATTGTCAAGGTTACTTCATTCGTATAAAGTCATTTCGTTTTGAATAATAATCCGGCAAAACTAGTTGGCAATGTGCAGGGATCGTTGGTTGAAAATATATTGGTTTCGTTATGCCTGGCTTCGTTTCATTATTATCATCCTGCGATAACGTTAAAAAAGGATATTTTATACCGAATTTAATACGGTTCGCATATAAATTTACCTTAAACACAACCACACATTCTCCGAACCAAAAATGAGTTTATTTAGCAGACATTAACCTAATTGAAAGCGACCAAGCAAGCAAACAGACAGAATGAACGATATAGACGTTGGCTATGGGGTTAAATGTTTGAGGAGGCAAGAAGAAAAAATCATCGGAAATGATTATATGTATACGGTCGAACCAATTAAAATGATGAAACAAAAAGAAAAATCATAAAATCAACATAAAACTAAAAATCCCCTTATTGACCCCCCCGCGCGCGCTTTTGACGCAAGACGAAATCACGCACATTTTATACGAACCTATACACTTTATGGATAGACTAAATGACATTAGCGCCCATAAATTACGACAATATAATAATCACGCAATACATTGCACGACGGATGGACGGTTGTATTTGCGATTCGTTTTGGTTTTGTGTTAATTCAAAAAGTCATTAGCGAGCGAAGAAATTTGTTTCCTTATGCTCGAAAAATAACAAGTTTTGGTACTTGTACTACTTCCGAACCACAGTCATTGCGAGTCCCTTAACCTTATGCCCTCGAATCATAATGTAAATAGAGGAAGAAGAAGAAGAAAAAAGCGGTAATGCGAACCGAAGCACACGATCAGAACTTAACGACAGACCAACATTTGTGCTTCTATATTCGATGATATTATCTATTGTTATATTTTCGGGGCACTTTGGTGTAATATAATGATTTGATGTGCTGCCGTTTTTTTCGAACTACGAAATTCGTACTCAATCATATTTTTGTTAACGCAAAAATATAAAATTCGCTCACTTTAATGATTATGTACTTATTAGCCCCGGAGACATTTTTGTAAAATAAAGTGTTTGTGTGTGTGCTGACAAGTGCCGTCACGACGCGCGAAAAACTGTGTGTTTTAATAGCGTTATGCTTTTATTTCATTAGACTTTCGTGTTGGGAAATATACTTGATCGTATTTATTTGCGGTTTCCCCATCGTTTTTTTTTTATTTTATCGTATTAAGAGATTCGTTTCGTTAATAAGCAGAAAATTAATAGAATTTTAATTGGCTGTGTGTAAAATGTGTGTAGCAGATAAGTATTAAACGAAAAACTTTTCCTTTTTCCGGGTTTAAATGTGTTAATTTTATGTGATGTTTATTGGTACAGAATATGTGATTTCAAACAAGAAATCTTAACTCAAACGTACGAGAACAGAGAGCGGCTCATATTTGAAGGCATATTATTTCAAATCGGTAATGCTTACATAAAATGCATTCACCACATTTGGCGTTAAGAATATGCGCTTTTCACGCGTATTATATGCTTAAGCTCATTTAAAATAGATTGTAGAACGTCATCTTATTTAAAATAATTCAAGAGGAATCAAACATTTTACTTCATCGGATTATTACGGTCTTTTTCGGAATTTATTGAAATTCTATGCTATAATAATTCTTGTTTATCCTCCGTTTATTATTATTTTTATTCATATTTTGTAGTTGTTAAGTTATTTGAATTTTGAGTACAATCTGCGAAATGTTGGAAATGAGTTGTTCCTTTTGCTTCGTTGACGTTATTTATTTATTTAGTTTGTTTTCGTTTTTTTTTTGTCGTTTTGTCTTTCTTCCCTCCTTGTCAAACACTCCGACGCGAGATAAATTTGTTGGAAATATTGTGAATGAATGAAAAAGTTGTGTTGAAATCGCTCGAATAATGCATAGTCAAGCATATTGTTGAATAAATGTTGATAATAATGTCGATGACAACACACAGCCAATAACAACAAAATGCAAAAACAAACGCGTGCAACAACCAATCGAAAGAAAAACATCAAACAAAGACTAAGAAATGGTCAACTAAATGGTGGAGACAGAATATTATTCAGAATGTGTTGAAGGTAAACGTCGTTGGCCAAACCAATCGACCGAACCGCTTGAGTAAGCGCGCCGCCAACTATGTTATCCGTTACGCGATAGTGAGGGGTGGGAGTTGGGGGGTCATAGTGAGTGAAATAAAGTTGCGAACAACAGTTAGTTTGTGCGATTGCACTGTCTCCCTCAGCGCACCCGGATTTCTTATCCCTCTTCTTTCATTTTCATCGACAAGATTATATGTTTGTGCTGTTAAAATATATATTTATATATGAGAAGAAATTGATAAAGACTTGTGGCGCCGTGAAAGTTTTTGAGCGTTTTTATCGAGCATCTTGCTGCTCCTGCTTACTTTTCCGATTGTCGGTGGTGCTACCGAAACCTCTGCTATTGATGTAAGTATTATTGTTGTTCTTTTTCCCTGCTTTTTCATCGTTTTCATTTTTGTTTTTGCACTGGATTTCTCCCTCTCTTCTTTACGTCACTTCTTTCATATATATTTTTTTTTTCTTTCTTATTTTTGTTCTCCATCCGAGAAATTTATTTTTATTTTAGCATTTCACTTTGGGTATTATATTTGCCTGTTCAATCTAATGTGAACGAGAAATTTTCTTTCATTTCCTCTTTACTGTTTGTCGTGTATTATGCTCCGACCATATTACGGAAACATATAAAAAAAAATGCGAACAGAATAAATTCGCGGGCGCACATAGCCACCATCAGCCCCGAAAAGGAAAGAAAAATGAGAGTGCGAGAGTTCACTTATGTTTGAGTAACGTTAAGTCGTCATCATGGCCAAAATAATTTCAAGTACATAAATGCCAATGTTCGGGAATGCCTTCTTGCCGCGATGAGACACACACACATAGTGAGAAATTGAGAGAAAGAGAGAGAAAGAGAGAGAAAGAATGAAATGAAACTCCGTTTGAAAATCGAAAAAATGTACACCGATCGTTTTTCTATATGTTCCCAATAAATTTATCGATGTATAAATGCGATATGTACAATGTTTGCGCAAGAACCACTGAGACAGAATACATTATTCACCATTGAATGATGAAATTTATAAAGTGGAGTAAAAATGAAAATTTCATTTCGGTATTTTTCGGTGTTCGCTGTTGTGGGTGCATGTTGTTGGCCACATTTTTCTCTGTTCTTATACACTTAAGCATAAATCGAAAATGGTATGCCTTGTGAAACCGATAATTTTCTACTTTTATCTACGAATATATCATACCTTCGAATGAGGCCGAACGCTCTGTTCGGTAGTTTGAGAAAGAAACAAGTGCGTTTTCATATTTTACATATAAATTGTTCAAATCAAGCGAAAGATCACACAGCGTGTATGATATTTCACGGGGCATGATTTGTGTAAACTGCATATGCAACCCAGCATGAGTATACTCTGAAAGACACTTCCACAATTTGATTGGAATATAACATGTTCGTGTTAAAAGAGTTTCGCGTTTAATGTGAATCCATGACATTTGAACGTTGAAATTACATAGAAATAATCGAGTTAACTTGGATTCAAAAATCCAATGTACTTTGAAATCAACAGAAAATGCACTACGAATTACATTAAACGCACTCATGCAAGCAATTAAGACATTGAGTGGAATCAACAAAGCATGTGACATCTTTCGATTGCAAATATAATATTTCGATTTCAGTGAACAGTGCCACTACTCTCTCTCTCTGTCTCTATACAAAACACTATCGTTATTAGAATTTTGTGTGTCTTCTTGTCTTCTTTAAATCATTTGCTGTCATCGACCGATTCTAGTCGATGACGACGTAACCAAGTCAATAGACTGAATGAACATGAAAGCAAATGTGTATGTATACTTGCTTCTTCCTCATTCCACCAATTCAGTTTGCAAATAACAAAGGCAAATGTACTTTGCTTGTCACATTGAAACCATAATAATAACACCAAGCCATTGCGGATGACGAGACGAGTTGAAAAAAGTCAATAGCACTCAATAAAGCCAAAGATGATTTAAGAAAAGAACGCAAATAAATATGAAAACAAAAGCACCAAACGCAAATCTTCACTATAAACTTATAAATATTCATATTGTTGTTGTAGATTCAATAATTTTTCATAAATATATATATGCAACAGTTTCATATGATTTTCCCTTCATTCAGTTTTGCTTATGCGTTGGCTATGAAGTCTTGAAATGTGATGCATGAAACTACTATTGGCTTCGTACTGAAATAATGCCCAATCTGTCAGCGTCAAATTGTTGTATTTTATATTGTGTCTTATGTGACATGAATGTGGTGTACATGGCTTGCAACTGATACATTTTTGACTGCCATCACTTAAACGAGCACTTGGAATGTGGTTTTTAAAGCGACATTTTTTCAATTAATACTTAACATTTTCTTCGAATTTTTTTTCTTTTCAAAGAACACAACACATTTTCTTTCAACACATAATTGAAATTTTTCATCTAAATAAAGAGAAATCACTCTAAAATCAATTGAATAAAATTGCAAAAATGTCTTTTTAAACTTTTCTCTTCAATTTTTTAAACATTAATTTAAGAGTAATTTTCTCTTTGGCACCAGAGTTGTTATTGGCACCGAAGATGTACGAGCACTTATTTCATAGAATTCTTCAAGTGCTGCACCTGAATACAAGAAAGAGTAGCACTTACAAAAGTGCTCACACCTCCGCAGTACCTATAACATCTCTGTGTAAAGTAGAAAAATGAACACTCGATTTTTTGTCAAAGCTGCGGCACTATCTAATTTCTCAACAGGTTCTATCAACTTTTCATTTCTCACTGAAATAACTTTTAATACAGATACCCCATATCATTTGTGATTGACGGCTAACTAATTTCTGTTAATTAAAAATTAATCTAAAAGAGATTTTATTCATTTCCAAGATGTTTTATCGGAACCAATAAATATTTATTTCAATTGCATTTGGATTATACGGAAGTATAAAATGAGTAAAATCTCATGCAAGAAATGATTAATATATATTTACTAAAGATATATACCATATGTGTATTGTGTTTGAGAATAATTTGATCTTGAATAAAAAGAACACTATATTTTATCGGCTATAAACACTATTCTAATGAGAGCGATCTCTGGAAAAATGGTCTAGTGAAATATGAATATATGGAGTTGTGAGTCTAAATTAAACAAGTTATCCGTAAAGTTCTATCTTAACATGATTTTCAACTTATACACTATTTATCACGTAAACGCTTATAGATTGCGTACGACAGCCCATACAGTGTTGCATAATAAATAGTGTATAAATTTTGACGTATGCAAAGGTAGAAATTTTTGAACGACTGAAGTATACTATGGTCCATATGTCTTCTTATATATGATACTTTATTTATAATTAAAAATTCGGTCGTAAAATTACTCGATTAGCACTAATTCGATTTGATAAATATATATATGGTTTGAATATCTAAATATTCTATACACGATATTAAAATAAACGGGCGAAACATGTTGCTCAGAATGAGAATATATAAATTGTGTAATTTTTTTGGTTTAAAATACTCGTTTTTTTAGAAGCGACAAAAGTTTAATTGTGAATTTACTTCCCTTGTTTTTTTTTTTTGGAATTGTGTTCGATTCATACATTTAAATGGATGTTCCGTCGTAAGCAACGACATTACGGTGGTCTTTGATTAGTTCCATTCGGTGTGTTCGATCTCATTTTGTGTTTATATGTTCTATACATGTATATGTATCGAAGATTTTGTGCATTGGAGCAAAGCGGAGCGGAGTGGAAATACATATGTATTTTTGTAGCTTCATTCAGTCAAAACACTGCCTAATTAAATTGGATCAGTGCATGTCAATTAGCAGAAACAATGTAGTAAATACAAAACTTTTAAAACCTTTTCCAATACTGTTCTTATTACAGAATTACCAGATTGAAAGAAATAGGAACATTGCTCTCGATCTCATTTTATAGTTGTTTTTGAAACTGCAATAGTAACTGTTCACATGAATTTTTGTTTTGTTTTTGTCGTCTTATTCTTGTAAATAAATTGTCTATGTTTTATTTCATTAAATTACTTAACATTTTTTTTTTGATATAATATATATAGATATTATTATTATGTGTGCACCTGACGAGAGTGTTGTTGTGGATAGTTAAATACATTGGATTTCAAAACTGTGTTCAAACAGAAGTCACATAATTGACAAAGAGCCATTAAATGTATGTGCTGAAGGTTAATTTGCTTACATGTTTTTGATTAGATTTCTTTATGATTTGTGTGTGTGTCTATTGTTGTCGTTGTTCTCGTTTATTCATATTTTGTTGTCGGTTTGAATAATTGGCTGTGGTGCCATTTAATATTGTATTCGTGTGACGCTACGCTAATTTCTATTTTGGAAATTAGATACGAGGGAAGGATATTTAATAGAACACACATTTACATTTAGTGAAAGTGTGAATAGACGCTTCTATATACTAGTTAATAGATAGAGAGAAAGTTATACCTGTCACATGAAATAGATTAGATGTTTTACCTAATACAATATACCTTACGTAGTCTATCCTCATATACCGTACTAAACATTGCTAACATCTTTTTCTTGCATTGAAAGTTAGAATCAAAAACAGGACTAGACATAATGAATTTAATGCAAACTATTGATATTTTTTGCCATTTAATGCGTTGCATTTTGGACGAATCAAGTTGTTTTTAAAATAATTTATTTGTTTTTGCATGAAAAAATACGAGAAGAAAATTCCGAGAAAATACTTTGGTTTGAGCCGGAGTTTGAGTCGGGAGACATTGGCTATTCGGTTAAGTTCCTGACCAAATCTTTTTACCGTTTCTAGTTTTGAACGTGTGTTATTTTAATGTGTATTATTGGCATTAAGTTTGCATTTCACCCATTAGTCTAGTGCTACATCCCCTTGGTAGTAATACACATAAGTTTTTTTTACTAAATAGTTTGCTACATACAACACTTGACAATTTTCCTATTTTCGTTCTTGGCTATATTTATTTGTATGGTATCATATAAATCGTTGCATTATAAAAGAGCTCTTATTTCGTTGGCAAATAGTATATGACCATTGTTTTTTTGTTACTAAGCACCATTAATTCCAACAAAATAAGGGTTTCGGCGTTTCACCACAACGATTCAAAGGTGAAATGCAAGAATTCTTAATGATTGTGACAATCAAAGTGCTAAAATTAATGACTTTCTGTATTTAAATTCAAAGTTGGCTACTCTCTTTTTGCGATATTTTGATTTTATCTTAACCATGGCTGTGGTTTTTATTCACAAGCTCTTTATAAATATGCCGCTTTTGTAATCAACCAGGAACTGTTTCGCGTTGTAATTATACCATGGAGAACGGAGCTCAAATTTTGTACATCTGGAAATGCATCTTCATTACAAAATGCGACCGTATATTCTTTGCAATAAATTTGAATTCGTTGTTCCTCCAGATACATATAATTATATATTAAAGATGCAACAAATATTGTTGTAGCTATATCGATTACGTTGTACAGATGTCTTTGATTGTAGACTGTCAAACTACGTACATGACGGAAATGAGAATGAGCTCAATTTACGATACGTGATGATTTTAGATTGATATTTATATGAGATAATAATCTCAGTTAGCCAGATCAATTCAACGTGGAACAATCCCTGGAATTAACATTTAGATGTCATTGCTTATAATATAAATGTTACATTTTCATAGATTATGTGTGCTTTTTTTTAAATTCGCAAAACAAATGAATGTTTTGGCATATGACACCTTGGGTGTTGCACTTAATTTTGTATCGTTGTGACTGTTTCTGTTTTTATTTTTGTTGCTCATGTGAATTTCAAATGTTTTGAGGCAGAAATATGAATGACAAACAACATGAATGATAAACGTTGCGGTGAAAAAATTGCCTTTATTTTGTGGCACTATTATTTGTACGGACACACACACTAAGAGACATTTTTCCCACCACAACGAATCAAATATGACTTGGTAAATTTTGACCATTTTTAATTGTGTTTGTTAATTAATTTTTTTTTATTGAATTTTCTCCCTATGTGACTTGTGGCAACGCACCATCGGCATGTATTTTCATTATTATCAATTTAATTCTCTTTTTTTTTTTGCGTTCGCTGGGGGATTTCAATTGTGAATTTTAAACGTTAAAATGTCCGACTACGTGTGAACGAATATTTGTTGAGCGTGTTAAGGCAGCAATCAAGGATAATGGTAGATGAGATACTGCTGATGCTGTTGTGCATGTTGTTCGACGCCCGATACCGATATTTCTACTAAATCCACAAAGCGTTAACCCTAATTAAAGAGTATAGGCAAAATCAGGAACCAGATATAGAGATGGGCATCAAAGTGAATGACATAAAGTGAATGAATATGGTTGTGTTTTGCGTGTTAAGCATTTACGAACATAAATTGTGTATTGATGCAGATCTATCTATTATGATTTTATGAATTGGTTCTTAATGTTGAATAATTATGAAATACACACACATTTTATGCATTAAATTTTCCATAAATAATAATAGAGATAAATTATTATTGGTAACGAAGAATTGAGCAAAAATCTTTGTCGTTTACTTCATATACTGTGCGATTGCAGCTGAAAGAAATATATAAACACTGCATGCGTCCAAAAAATGTGTATATGCAATGAAAGGCGAAACGACAGCGAGAAAGTTTTTCGTTCGTCATCATCATCGTACCTATCAAAAGACCAAGCACATTTTTATGTGCAACGCACTTTTCACAAAACATATGCATTGCGTACACAATAATAGCCTATTTACTTTATATATTTATTCGCATTTAGTTTATTTATTTTTTCACGGCCTTTTTTTACATCACTCATTCGCACAACGAGATGCCATTTCACTGCAAGCGTTTTATGTTTGTGTGTCTTTGATTGCTGTTGTTTTTGTTGCTATTTTAACTGTTTTCGCTCACAAATTATGCATTTGTTCTCGTTTCGTTATTTAAAAATTTAATATGAACTGAAAGCGATTTAAACGATTAAACTGGCATAAAAAACAAGTAGCATTGTACAAATACCATTTATCGGATGCAAGTAGAGACGATAAATGAAAAGGTTGTGAGTGTGTCTATGTGTGTGTGAAAAAGGCGATAACAAAAAAGACAAACGGCGTTGTGGTAAAAGTCCATATGCAATAATAACAACAATCACATAAATATTATGGTTAATTAATTGGCATGGCAAATTGGTTGACATTAAAGCACGTAATTAAAATTTATATATTTATTTATTTGCGCGCGTGCACTTTTTTTTTTGTTCTCTATGTGTGTTTGATATGATTGTGTACGTGAGTGTTTGGCGAATGCACCAAATTATTTTTTTTTTTTATCCGCATACACAACCACTACACATCGCATCCGAATGCTTCATTTCACTCATTTCTCTTTGAAAAAAATAATAATACACATATATACTGGCAGAAAAAAAAATTCCAAACTTTCGATTCATTTTTACGCACACGCACGCACAAAAAAAAATGAATTCATGATTGCTGCAACTGAATTTCATCGTGATTTTTATTTTGTCTGCTTGAATATACAAATTTGAAGTGCAAACGCACAGACTTCAATCTGATTACACACGAACTTATTGATGTGAATGAAATAGGTTGGAATTAAAGTGACCTGAAATTATGTTAAAAATAAAACGAAGACATACATTTTTTTTGTAATTAAATTTTTTCATCTACTTTTTCTCGAGACACCAATACGAATGCCAGAGATAAAAGAGCTTTTGTTGCAAATGAGATGAGCAGATGTTCAGAAAGAGTATATTTTTATTTCAAATATTCTTGGAACAGGCGCAGAGATTAACAATAGATGTTTTAATAATGAAACTCATTTGACATATGAATGAATACCTTCTATATATGGTATTTGAATTTTGCCACCCGCTGGAAAAAAAATAATAATAATGAAAATATACTCTTTATTCCCATCACACCCAACCGACCCTTTTATAAGTGTTGAATTCAACATCTACATATTAAAGTGCGTACACATGTTGCATTCATATAAATTCTACAGCAGAATTTCGCGAATCCACCAGTTTTTGACCATTGTCACTTTTTTATCGTGATTGTTTTTGTTTCATTTTATTTAACAAATCGAATGGCGTTTACGTTAAGCTTGAAAGAAAAATGAATTCGCGCTCGAAATAAAACAATACATGTCTGATGTTTGCTATCAATTTTTAGCAAAATAACAAAGTATATTTATTGGTGCGATGGTTATGAAATAAAAGTAGAAGGAATTAATTGAAAATTATATTTAGGTTATAAGTAACACGTTCGAATCAATTAAAAAAATTACATTTCCTTTTTCTCGTCATTTTTTTTTTTTTTTTTTCATTTTATCGAATTCGTTTTTGTTGTTGTAAAATTACAAATAAATGACGTTTAACAAAACAGATTTCTTTTCTTAATACTTATGAAACAAAATATAGTTATTTAATTAAAGAAAAGTTCCGAAGTCTTCTGAAAACAAGATATAAGTGACATGTGATGAGGCATGAATCGATTCTGTGAAGTTTTTACGTATTCCGGCTTAATGTTTGAACGGTTTTAATGTGTATGTATTTCTTTTGTATCTATTTGAAAGTTACGTATTTTTCTTCGAAGAAAGAAGAACTAAGCTTTATGAAGAACTATTTTGATTGTGCGAAACACTGTAAATTCCATTTTTATCGTATTTGATTTTGAACATTTTCCTTTTTACTCTTTCTAATCCATTGAATTTTTGTTTCACAAGAATTCATCATACAACTTAACTTTTTAAATCATTCAATTATTTTCAAATTCAAATTTAATTTTCCATAACATGGTGGATGGGCATTTTCGATTTGTGTGTGTGTGTGTGAGAAGTTGCATGTTTTTGTTGTTGTTGTTATTGTGTTTGAATAATTTGTCATTTTGGAGTTTTGTGTTTATTTGTGATATATTAGTCCGATGTTGGTGTCGTCGATGCCACTAAATAATCGCCCACAATGATACCGTTGTCTGGCATAACTCCCATTACACCTAAAAACATATAATAAGAAAAAAAATAGAACACGAATAGAAAAATAATAGGAAATAACTCAAAATAAAGAAAAAAACGAATAAAAACACAAATTAACGGAAACGGTCTTCTTTTAGAGAATAAACGAATACACACAAAAAACGGCACAAAAAACAAAAACATAGAAATGAATACAAGCAAAACACAGATACAAACTCAAAAAATGTATGATTAAACGCAATAGTCAAACGATAAATTGATAATAATAATCAAAAAAATGTACTAATGGGGATTCCAGTTAGTTATATTCGCAACAAAATCGAATGGTTAACTTTTGGCATTATTTAATTACCATTTATTTATTGCAAAATGTTATTTAAAAAAATTCAAATAATTTAATATTCGAACTTTTCCTACCCGAAAAGCTTCTCTCACAAAGAAGTTATTCTAATGATTCGACTTAAAAAGTTTCTTTCAAGTGCATAGTTTTGAAGTCATTTAATATTTCTGCTCGTTTGATACTGATAAATTTATTACTTTCACAAGCTTTCATCAGTGAAAATTAAGTGAAGTATATAGCAAAATGAAAAAAATCAACCAAAACTTGTTTAATTGTCAAACAAAATAAATGTGGGTGCTATGTATAAACTGGCTCTCTCAAGTCCTGGCCATAATATATGATTATCAACGATCTTCGACATCTATTATGTGTTTTTGTGTGGTATTTAGTGTTTTCAAATAAAGATATGGGGTGAAGTTGTAAATTTCAATATATTAGCTGTAACATTTATTCGTGCTACAGCTTATTTCATTTTTCAAACAAATATTGGTTGTCTTGGAACTTCAACTGCGTCACCGAGCGAGAAGGGCATGGAAAAATGAAAGAGAGCCAATTCGATGCAATTTAGCTATTGCATGTGTGTGTATGTGCAACATCTGCAACTGTTTATTATTGGGCAAATGTATTCGATATGCATGCGAATACAGTTATTGCTTTGAAACTTGACTGCATGATAAAATTGTATGTGTGTCTGTATTTCAAACAAAATATTCCGAGTCTTGGAAATGCTTCGAATAAAAATGGAATAGATTAAATAAAAATACCATGATGGTCACACATGCACAACATTAAAATGAAAACCCCATTCAAGTTGCCGGTTGTGAAAGGAAAATGCAAAATCAAGAGACAGAATCTTTTGAAAGGGGGCATGCAAGCGAGAGAGAGAGAGAGAGAGAGAGAGAGAGAGAAAAGTAGAGGGAATCGTTTGAATATCATGGTACTCTATCTCGTCAGTAAATTACACAAAACTGGAGAACTGCTAAAAACAACATGATGTTGTGAGTGAAAAGGTGCACGTTTTATAACCAATGACAACATGGAACCAGACGATGAAGGCACCAAGGCAAACCATACACACACACACGAACACACATTTGATTCGACGTTCGTACAAATACTTTAAATACACTGGAACAAATAGTTTATGTAATTTCGCCTCTATATCGGTAGCACCAAAAATATATATGAATGGCTGTGTAGCCGCCCGAAATCCTCTGTCACATTTTAAAATATGCAGAAATTATAGTTTAGCCACTAAATTTTTAGATATTACCTTTTTACAAACTTTGGTCGCATGTGTGTTGGCTTTTATTAGGTTGGGCAAAATATATTTTCACACAAAGTGGCTACATTTTCGTATATTCATTTTTATTCTCGCATTCGGAATTTAGTGTTTCGCTTTTCAGTTCCAATCTCGGTATTTGTGTGTTGGCACTTTTGGCACCGGCACCAATAATTTTCGATGCTATCAATTTACTTTTGAACATTCAAATTGCATGAATCTAACGATAAGTCGCCATTATTGTTGGATTATCGTAACATTGCATTCGGATATTCGATTCACGTTTTTCCTATAGAAAAGTAAAAGTCGAATTCTAAAAGAGCTATCTCACTTTCTATTGCACATGCATACATACATCTCAATATATCTTGTCGCAATTTTGGTTGCAAATAAGTATTTATTAAAATTTCAATCCACCCTGCTGTATTTCAATGCATCTGTGTCTTACACAAATTCACACATTTGGTCGAATGCATTATTTTATGTGTGGATTCTGTATTATAATTACCAGCGGGTTTCTTCATTCGACATGGTAGTTGCACAGCACATGCAAATGTAACATATCATTTGCGATGCGCCCGATAGAGAGAGAGAGAGAGAGTGTGGATTGTGTGTGTGTGTGTATGTGCGAATGCATGTGGGCATGTATGCAAGTTTTCCAAATGCGTTGCTTTTGTATTGAGGTCAAAATGTGAGAGTGCACGGGAATAGATATCGTTGTGATATGGTAAAACCAAAATCGTACGCATGTAAAATCATTCCTGCTTGCGATGGATTATTACAAAATATTGTTTAACATTAGATTTTATTGCAGCGAAACGCTTTCATTGATAAATTTCGCTCCCATTCAGTCACACACACACGCACACACACACATAGTAAACATTTGTGTGGTTTGGATTAAGAAAAACTCCCCAATGTTGACTCCCAACTAATCGATGCAACAAAAGAAGCGAAACCAAAAATGAATCTTGTTATGAATGCACCAGCGCTTTTTTACTTTAATACTTGCCAATGGCCATATTCGTTAGACGCTGATCAATAGAGTGTGCAAAAGAGAGAGGGGAGCGGGAGAGTGAAAGGAATTGGAGGAAATATGCATCGACACATTGAAATTAACCTTTTGTCGTATAGAGAGAAGTCCAGTTAATATTTGTACCCAAAGTAATAAAAAAAATGTATCCAATGTGATAGACGCAAAACTATATATGAGTAGAACTTTGAATTCGAATTTTGGAATGAGATGCCAAAATGCATCGGAAATGGTTCAAAATGAACATGATGTTTTCCATAGGATCATGCATAATCTTCTTTCAACTTGTATACTCTGTATAATGCTTAAAACTACTTTATGCTCAAAAATCGACTGTAGTGCATTTTCCATACAACAAGAGTGCTTTCGCACTCTTTTAACCCCTACATCTCCAAACTCTATCTTGACGTCGTTGCATCCTCAGTCATTGTTGCATACACGTAGTTTGCATGTCGGTTCTATTTTTTTCTTCTTCGCAATGAGTAATTATATTGCATCTTTGCTTTATCTGACGAACACTCTGTCGTCATTTTACATAGAATATTCAATGTACATCTATGAACTACGCTTGCACTGGCACACATACAAGCTGATGCCTTTTTTTCGTACATGTGCTTTATGCAACGCGTGCATATTAGAGGTTAAACTAACCGTCATTGTTAACACCAACTACGACGCACAACTTTGTGTAGACTGTTCGCGCATTTGCAATTGCACCAACGATAATAGCAACGATAGAAATATGTTGTCGCATTTGCCAATCGAGAAAAAGAAAGAAAGAAAAGAAAAACCATGAAAAGTTCACTCATTTGGTATTTGATTTGCAATTTCCTCATAAAGTTAAAGCCACTTTCAAACACATTTTAACATATGAATGTGAGCGTTTTTTTCGGTAGTTTTGTGGCAATTTTCAAAGGATATTTTCTCAATTCAACCTCATCTCATTTATATATATGGCCAGCCCAAACTACGATATAGATTCATAAAAAGTTCGTGCATTTGCATAAACCGATATAGACTATAAAAGCAATTTTCAGAGCTATGGCATGTCCCAGTCATGGGTATGCGAGAATGCACATGGCTTGTTATGGTACATAGTCTTTATATTTTTGGTAGATGATAATGGTACCGAATACATTGAATTCTAAGCGATAAAATACCATTTTATATGACAAAATCGACCGCTAATACGACACTTACATGAAAATCGTATTTATTATGCAGTGAATGGTCAGAGTGTTTGGAATTAGTGGTTTAAATTTAGCATGTACTTGCACCTACAATGCTATACGATACATTTTCATCGTTCGCACGCTCTCTATCTCTCTCTCCTTCCATTCTCTGCATTTAATCTCGTAAATATCGTTGCTATGTCCTTTATATTCTTTTTTTTATCTCTAATATGCATACAGACGATGGAACCCAAGAACAAACTGTAAAATGCTTGCCTAAAATGATATGCTGAGGTCAGTGAAACTCTTGTTATTAAGTGTTTTTATGTTGATGCTTTGCAATGCAAAATCTTACAGCCGAAAAACTTTTTGAACACATTTAAATGCAAAAATCAGTGGCTGTGTGAGTGGAAACAGTAAGCTAGGTACATCATGAAAAAATCTATGATGCAGTTTTGACGATTTCAGATTTTCCATAGACACATTTGCTTGATATTTTATTTGATTTTTAATCAAATTGGTGATAATTTGATTAAAAAGTATACGTAAAAAAATTAAAAGGATATCCGAATTTTCTTTGGCAAAAAATAATGGATTTGACCTGAAATAAACCCAAATATAAATGGTCGCCAAGTAAAAATCGGTATTGAACGGCAATTTGTGGTCTCAATGGTTTTGGTCTCTGAGAAACGAAGACGAGAAAAAAATACAATAATATATAGACCCGTCGAGACCCGTTGACCAATTGGAAATGAAAGAAGAAATCATCGCTTCACAACAAAAAAATATTCGAGGGACATCTATACATAAGCCAGATCTCCATCGTTCCAACGACGGCGCTGTGTGTCTATATTGTTGTTGATGTTTTTTTTATAAATATTTATTCTTCGCTTTTCAACCATAGCTTCTGAGCAGGGGTCCGAGGGGTTTGATGACAAATGATGTTGACATAGTATAAAAAACGTAAATAGCTCAATAGCATTCTTCTTGGTACTAAAACTTGAATGTTCGCAAAAAAAAATGTTAGGAACGGACATTTTTTGAACGTTTTGATATATTTTTGGTGATGTAAACTGGAAAATTTTTGAAGAATTTGAGACCATTTCTCACAATAAATTCGACTTTCGAGCAATAAAAATGAAAATGATTTTTTTTAGTTGGGACTTGCCATAAGTTATTATTACGCCACTTATTTTTTTTTTCGATTTGTTTTTCAGAAGAAAAAAATCACATTCAATTTGTTCAACAACAAAAACTCGAAAACAAAAGTATATTCACCGTGATTACTTACTTTAGGAATTGGTTAATTGAAAGTTGTACACATTTCGGTGGTTTTCAACCTGACTAGCAGGGATTGCGTAAGTAGCGCTCGAATCTAATGCACTGCGCCCACCCTCTCTTCTCTATCATATTTATTAATATTAATGTAATTTGTCCGACCACATTTGAAACCAACAAAAATTACTACTCGTTGCTAGCGAGCAATGGTTTTCGCATTATTTTGTATCCTCTTAATTTTTTTACGGACAATTTATATGAAAGAATGCACAATATTTTGTGGGTTATTTGTAGTACAATAGTGAACCATTAAACAGAACATGCACAAAAAAAATATAAAAACGAATCCAAAGTGGAAAATAGTTTTAACAATTATGCTTTTATTTATTTTTTGTGGAAAATGTCGGTTTTAATCATTATAAGGATCGTTCAAAGTTAAGAGGTTTTGGTTTTCAATTGAAACAGAGCCAAAGTGCAAAAACAAAAGCGGCAAATAGTTTTGCTCTCTCATAATTGCGTAAAAAAATGAGAACAAATAATTTGAATTCATATAATTTCTTCGGTCTGAATCTATTTTGAAGTATTCTAACTGTTTTTTCGGCATATTTAAATGGAGATTCATAATCAGGTACGTATGATTTGCTGAGAGGGAATATTTGGAATACGGATGAAATTTAACGATTTCATTTGAGTATATAAACGACGAGTATTTCAATCTGTTCAAAATAAAGTATGAAAAAGAATAAAGTTTGACTGTGCCGATTCAATGTATTTGCACTGTTGGACCCGAGGCGAATGTGAATTTTTGTGTATATTGAATGAAATAATGAGAATAGCAATGGCTATTCAACTACTATCCATTTATTCTAATTGATTTGATTAAGAAGTTGTTGCTGTTGATATGCAATGAAGATAAAATAGACAACACTCAACAAAATTTATAAATATTTCGGAAACTAATATTAAAAGTGATTTGATTTAAACTTCTAGTCGCAATATCATCTGGACAAAAAATGTGAAAAAAAGACAACCGCTTTCACATTATTATAATTGAAAAATAAAATCATGACTGCTTGAATTTTATACAATCGCATTCGTATAGAATCAATTATAAATAATCAACTGATTTGCGAACAAAATAAAAACGGGTCAATACAACATGAAATAAAATCGAGCGCGTATTTTCTACCATTTTTAAAGATCAACATGTTATCTTCATAATGTAAACTAGTGGAAACCATTTGAAAAGCTTTGAGCTTCCTCGGTATAAGAAATATATTCGAGATAAAATGAGAGATTTACGAAAATTAATACAAGTGGAGCGATAAATGATATCTAACCTAATTCTTTTTTAATTGAAAACTGTGAACCGCACAATATTTGATTGAAAAACATTCAGTGCATTTCTCTGTTGTTAACGAGTTTTTAGTTTTAATTTCCAGCTGATGTTCAAATACCATCATTGAAAGCAATACCGTTAGCATCGCCACATATCCCCAGAATATTTGAAAAAAAAAGTATACTTTTCATACGCCAAACTCTAAACGGTTCCTACAACGAAATTTCTTTTGATTTGCTCATTATACTTCGTTCCGTATTTTCGAAGGTGCCAAAATATAGAAAACAACAAAGCAAATGGCCGAAAGGATTAGATATTTTGTTGTTTTTGCTTGGATGTTTGTTATTTAAAAAAAAAACATATGTGTTAGATGGGAGATCACATGGACCGTTGTATGTTGTATGTTTAAGGGGTTTGGTAGAGCAAACAAAGCTTTTCACTCTCAAACAAAATCCAATGAAATCAAAATCAAAATGAATGGCACACGCGAAAATATCAGAATTTTTTTTAAATTCATAATATTCCGAATAATCTTATCTTAAAATTACTGTTCATATGTAATATAGAAAAAATGGTTACCTGTTGGATAAGGCAATCCAAAACTAGGATATCCTGAATAGCTGCGACCAGCTGCATATGCAGCATATGCAGCTGCTGGGAAACCTGTATCACAAACAACCGAACACACTATTATCATTTGAAAGTTAAGCGATTTTTTGTGTATGCTCTAAATAAGTGTTATCGATTTAAAAATGATAAAAAAAGTACTCACCTTCTGGTAATGTTCCCAATCCCCACATAATATTATCTGATCGGATTTGAATTTGTGTGTCGTGTGCGAATAAATGTGCATAGAAAAGAAACAAAACACGAAAGTTAGTTTTTGTTGTTGATGTTGTTGCAATTTGTTTGGACAATTTGTTTGAATAAAATATTTTATATATATGTATATTGGCTTGTAGACTCAAAAAGATGTCATTTTTTTTTTATCGACGAATATCAATTACGAAAAACGAATATAAACGAATATTATATATGTATATATGTGTGGATGGAAAAATGGTTTTCCGACACCGTTTATTTTTTGTTTTCGTATCATTTTTCGATTTTGGAGAAATATAAATGGAACATAAAAAAAAAATCTAAAATCTCACAAATAAACCACCAAAAAATTATATAGTGACGGACAATGAATTAGTAGGAATCGACGGTATCACTACAGTTAAAAAAATCTCTATGTTTGATTATATATGTTTTATGTTGTTATTGCATCTAGTATGTATTGCGCTAATGTTAACAAATTATGTATATATATGTAAATGTTCATTTGGACGAGAGATATCTATTGGTTTTAAATATATTTCGACTATTTTGCGTATTACCTACTAATAATGTAAACAAAATACAGTACAAAATTTGATTATATGTATAAATATGGAGAAAATGATTTGGCACAGTAGGCGACTTGCTTGTTTTGCATTAACATTGCAATAATCACTATTTCAATTAATATAAATAAATTTGCACTATTTTTTTTTGTTAGAAAAATAAAAACAACATTTTTATCTCGATTTTTTTTTTGTTCGTTTACATATATCAGTTCCGGACACAATTACATGTATTGGATTATATATGGTTTTGCTAAGGATTATAGATCTAAATATGTACGTAATATATAAAATATTTATGTGTATAAAATTGAATTATAATCAGATATGGTTACATATTTGATCATCTAATTTTGACACGTGACACAATATTTGCGCAATGTTGTTTTCGCAATTATAAAAAAATTGACATTTCTTCACATTCGTTTATAATCTCTAATGGATTTTAGCGATTTTGTTACTACAATATTTCATTTAACTAAATTATAGATTTTATTTTGTTTGGTTTGATTTTTTTTTCGAAACCGTGATATTATCAACCGTGATATGATCCAATCACAACAGCTGCAGGCCATTTTGTCTGTCATCACAAAAACATAATAATTATTTTAATTGAATAAATATCATGGATAGTAGTGAGTCGACCATTGAATTGGAAAACATAATTAATTCAACGCGCAAAAAACAAACAATTATTTTGCAAACGTTTAATTCGCACATTTTTCAAATGTGTGAGAGATACATTTGTAAGGCTTTTAATGAATCAAATCCATTAATATCACAACTTGAAAGAGACTCAAGTAATACAATAAAGTTCAATTGCAACCAGACATTGAGATATTTTTAGGCAGCTGAATCAGCGCAGGCTGCTATCGTCAGGAGCTGAAATGGAGTGAAAATGATAGAAGTGATTGTTATGTTGTTTGTAAGAATGGAAGTGTTTTTATAGCTACACTGTGCGTCACTAAAAATCTAACTGACATGAAAGACACCATTTCCGCATAATTTTGGGACGCTGAATTCAAATGCATCATTCGTTTTTCTCTATCCCGTCGGAGTTTTTTACAATTTTCCTTGAAAGTTTTTAAAAATTGATGCCATTTTGGGATTTTCAAAAAATGTCCAAGGAAAATTATAAAAAAAATCCGACGCGATAGAGAAAATCGAATGAATTGAATTCAGTGACCCAAAATTATGCGGAAATGGTGTCTTTCATGTTAGTTAGATTTTTGAAGTTGAAAAATGACACACAGTGCTATCAAACAATCACATCCTTGTTGCCGCTTCATTTCAGCGCTGATCTGATTCATCTGTCTGAAAATATGTCAATATAATGTCTGATTGCAAGAAATTAGAAAAGTGTCTTCCATTGAGGTCCTCAATTTGAGGAAGAAAGGATTTTTGCTCATTTATACTTAATCAAATTTATAAATAAAAAATTGTCATATTTATTTATTGGAACCTGCAGCGTTGATCGTTTGAATACTGTGAAACTACTGACTAGGAACTCTTATAATTGAAAACCAAAAAATAGAATTCTAACAAAGTTAAATTGAAATAAAATGTTAGCGACATCATCCTATAAATGTTTAATCATGTGATAAAAAATTCCCCATACTCGGTTGTAAATACACATCCGAATCGATTATTTCTAAATCACAGTTGACATATAGTGTTATTTATAACAAAATTTGACCCGCCTCGTAAAAAATGCAAACGATTTTCGTATTTATATCACATGACTGCAACTAAAACAATATTGGATGATGTGCTCACTTCTCTAGAGAAGAATTAAAGAAAAAATCTAATGGTATTTCGCTACGATTTCTAAAATTAAGATCACTTTGAATGTTTCATTCATTGTATGGCTTATCGGTCGGTGTTGTAAATTTTGCAGCAGGAATCGATGGTGCACTGGTCTGCGATTAAAGCAAAAGTCCATTTAACCGGTTGATATTGGTATTGAAAGAGTGTATTCGGGGATTTTATTTTCGTCTTTTTTTTTTCTACTGTGTTCAGTTTGGCATTAAACACCCGTTGTAGCTCTCATTATATGATGCTTTGCTAACTAATTATAGTGTAAAGAAATTATTACAAAAATAATCTATATCTCGATATATAATACTTGTTTTAAGCTAAATCTTCTATTAACGTGTATGGCAATCAGAGCAAGACCAACACAATGTCTTATTCTCTTTGTTCATTTGGAAGAAAATTAAATGCATCAACACTTCAATATAGCGAAATGTTTTTTTTTTTTTAATAGATAGTCGGTGTTCAATGGAACTCAATCAGATTTTGATGTACACGAAATAGACGGGATGCGAGAGAGAGAGATTGTGTGTGAGAAGAAGAGAGAGAGAAAGTCTTTATGAATGATATAAAAGCATTGTTATTCATTTGTTTTAAAACAAATACGTGATTATTCGTTTGAATTCAACATTTCTATTCGGGTACATTTGTCGCTTAATACAAAGAGATAAAAAGCGATAGAAATCAATTCCAACAATTAGAACAACTAAATACACGCAAAACAAAACAAAAAGTAAAACAGCACAACATCTGGACCGTCGACGAAAAACCATATACTCACACAATATAAATAGATTATATGGGAAAATGTTGATATAAAAAGTGAACAAAAAGCAAAAAAAAACTGAATCAATTCTTGTTAGAAAGCAAAATGTTATCAACTTGTGTGACTCTATACTTTTGAATATTACTCTTTGTTGCTTTAGTTTTTCGAATCGATCGAATTTTGAACTATCGTAAATGCTACGTAGCTAATTGAAAAAACGCCAGTCAATATAGTTTGACCAAAAAATTTGAAAATTCACTAGGTGAACTCAACTAAGACGATTATTATGGTAATTAATAATTATGAAATGGTTACGTTCAAAGTTTAAACCAAAAAAAAACCAACTCAAAATCAAAAATTAAAATTCTTTTTTTTTTAATTGTTTTCGTTAAGTAAGTTAAAAAAAGAGAATGAGATTAGCATGTATCTACCTAGTGACGAGGCAATACTTCCCAATAGTGGCCCAGAAAGTTAAACCAGGTAATGGCAACGTTTAGTATAAATCGGAATGAAAAATAAATTATTAGTCGACAAGCTCAAAACAAAACGCACACATACACAACAATAATTTTTCTCTCTCTTGGCTTGCGTGACATTGCGATTTATTCTGTGAAGCTGTTGGCGGTTTTTGGTTTTTGTGTTTGGGCCTCGAGGTACCTTGCACATAATGCATCAATGGTTTTTCTTTTCTCTTTCTTTTGGGTGGTGTTGGTTCAGATCTAAGATCTCATCTAATCAGCTATGCTTCTCTTAATTATTACATTTTTTTATATATATTAATATCTATTTATGGCATATTATAATAAATTGTTTTTTTTTCTGTTAAAAATTACATTTAAAAAAATGTGTCTGTAAAATCTAAAATTTATCTAAATGAATTTGATTTTTTTTTGGGCTGTATTACTGAAACATAGAGATTTCATTGTAATCATATGAAGTTAGAACTTATTTATATGTTGTTGTTTTTTTTTGGCTTTTATATAAACTAAAATTTACGGAACATTTAACTAATCAATAAAAGATATCTAATTGAAAATCGTCATTTACATTGTTGGCAAAAAATCTGATTTTTTGTGTTTTTGTTGTTGCTGTTTAATTCCTCAAGCTACAATGAAAATACTGTTTTTCTATGCCTGTTTGGCTTCGAAATCACATGATGTTTCGTTTGTTTTCTATTTAAAAATTTTAATTATTTCAGTGGAATTACTTGCGCTATTTGATTTAATTTTGTTTTTGGGTTATTCTATTTGGTTTAAATTCTATTTAGTCAACATGTAACCTATCGTTGTGTGAGTATATTGCACTATTTGAATATAATAAAAATCGAATATGTACTCACACGTCCGAACCAGGCAAATATTAGAAATAAGTAAATTGGAATAAAATGTCGCTAATCTAAAGTAAAAAAGAGTTGTGGTTCATGAATTTGGCCTACTGAGACCACTCACTATACCTAAAACCAAAATGTTCTCATCTGGCAAATGACGAAAAATCGATACTATACAACGGTTATATTGTATAGTATTCGAAAAATTTACATTGTCTAACCGATACAAAACCACTAAGTAAATGAAATAAATGTTTTGTTTTTCTATACAACACAGTTGTTTCAAAAGAGAACATAAAAGAAAATATTCAATATTAATTTCAAAAAATAAAAATAAAGTCCAATTGATTATTTTTCTAGCTATTTGCATGTAAAATAAAACCGTTGAATCGATTACAAAATCACGATTTGGAATGTTTGTTTTGTAACTATGTTTTTTTCAAAACTGTGCGCCTGATATGTCGACAAAATTGGCTAACCACTGGTTAAAAATTGATTGCTTACACAGTAAATTCTTAACAAAATGAAAATTATATGTTTAATACATTGATCCACGAATAAAAGGACTTGATAAAGGAGTTTGTTAATTTACGGAATCATTGATAATTGTATGTAAGTGTGACTATTTTCTTAATCTAATTTCGAATATTCTCAGTGATAGATATTAAAACAACATTTATATATAAATAATACTATTTTAGATCTATTATACGATCTCCTAAATCAGATTAAAACTTTTTTCGAGTATATTATGCATTGAAAATTGAATATAGTATGCATTATGTTTTGATATTCATTGTGTATTTCGTTGAAATGTGTTTCATTTTTTTATTCTCTTTATTCACCAAACAAATATTTACTTTTATACATACTAGTGCAACTTGATTGTGTAGCTTTTGTGTGATTTATCATTTTCATTTCATTGTGTGCACTGTGTGTATCATCATTTCTTAATTTTTTTTTTTCAAATGTTATTATTATCTATATATATTTTTTTCAGTTTGAAATTACAAAGAACTGAGTTGTCAAAGTTTGATTCATTTTCATCTAAATTACTTTTGTTTAACAATTCAAAAAGATATTTATATATACATATATATGTATATCATTTGAAAGATATATATATATATATATATGTACTGTATATATCTATGAAAAACGGTCATGGTTTAAATGTGTGACAGGTTAAAGTGAAGTAATGAAAATAAATGGATTTAATGATGAATGTTTGCTGTGGAATGCCGTAAAGAGCTTGTTTGTTAAATTTGGTTTTGGAAATTATTTGTTTTGGTTGTTGTTGTTTTTTTTGTTTGCGCGCAACTCAACGCAACACATCCACAATGTATGGTGTCCGGTAGAATGAGAAGAATGCCAAAAATGGCATGGATATGAATGTTTCGAATGCGAATACGAGAAAAAAAGCTTCGTCATTTCGGTGGGAATGTTTTGTGTTTTTTTTTACAAGAAAAATGTACGAGACATATCCAGCGGCTGCAGGCCAAGTAATTCGGACAGAGGATAGGATAGAGTGGCAGTTGCACGTGGCGTTGCCGTGACCTGAGCAGCTGCTGCGGCCGCTGCTGCCGTCGTTGACGGCATTTGATGGGCATGATGGGGATGCGAACGCAACGATGCAGTTGCTGTTGCAGCCAATAGGCGCTTATAACTGAGCGCAGCGGCCGTGTCATACAGCGTTTGCTGTGGTGACGGCGAATATTGTAAAATGGATGGAGCCGCTGGAGTTGCAATTATATGAGCAGTTTGATGATGAGCCACACCATGTTGCTGTTGTAATTGTTGGTGATGGTATTGTTGTTGTTGTTGGTGATGATGATGATGATGTTGAATACCAGATATTGATGCTGGCAATGGATAGGGTGCATATCGTAAAGAACTAGGTGCACCAACTGTTGTTGATGGCCCACCACTCAAAACTACCAACTCACCGTATGCCGTCCTTCCGGATGCGCGCGTTTTGGCAAGATTCGTCGGGAGCATCACTTCTTTCGGCTGCGCTTTTTTGCATTCAACCTAATCACATCGATTCACATGTTCGGTCACATTAATGAAAAGACAAATAAGAATATTGAAAAAAAAGAAAAAGAAAAAATCATCAGAATTTGACTTAAATCATTGAATCAATTTTCTTTTCAAAGATCCCATTTTGTATCCAAAGCTTTCATTTACAGTATGCTTCACAATTTTTATTTTTGCAAGTTCTACAATTTGTATGTATGAATTGATACATCAGCGAATGAGGGCGAAAACAGCTCCGAATTGTGTCGCAGACTGCTTGTGTTGAGTATGCTATTTAAATCATTTCATGTTTGAAATTTTTTTTACTCTCCTCCTCTTTTCGATGATCTATTGTGCTTGTTGGTCGTCCAGATTGTGTGCGAGTGTGTGTGTTTGTGCATTTGATTTTGGCGGTAAATTTGAGTTAGCTCACGTGAACACCGCAATTTATTCACTCAATGAAAATCATACAAAAATCGCTTGCATTGCGATAAATTCTAGAGTCGTTTTTCATTTGCTAATGGCACCATTTATAGTCAATGTACGAAGAGACGGAAGCGAGAAAAAGAGAGAGGCAAAAGACACGCAAGCAATCAAGATATGAACGTTTACACACGCACTCAAACAACTCCACTTAAAATAATTTCGTTGTTGTCGTTCGTGCATTCCTGTAGTACCAAAATCCAAAACAGAATCTCACTCTCTCTCAACACAACCAGCGAGACAACGAGCGAGGGAGCAAGCGAAGAACTGGCAATGGAAAAGAGAAAGTGTACGGCACATCGGCTGTGCACAAAGTCCATTTTCCAGTATTCACTTCACGTACATTCAAAATCATTTGGCTGTCAGTTTAATCACATTGTTTAGGGTAAAATATAATTGTAACCGAGCATAAATGACAGCAGAATTCATCTTTCTAAACGAAACCGATTCAAATCAACGTCCCTCATTCGTTTCTTCGTAATTTCCCATGTACCCATCTCTTTTCCGCTCTCGCTCTCATGCGTCGCACCACGTTTATGTGCTAAATTGGTTATGTGGAAATTTCGCATTCGAAAACACAAAGAGCATCAAATACAACACGGTTATGTGCGACAGTTACATTTGAGAAAAACCAAATTGAGAAAAAATGAGAATGAGAGCTAACCATCATTGTGTACAAAGTGCGGCATGCACACTAACTACCATACTGCGTACATGTTCGTCCTCTTTTTCCCATTTTTCTTTTGGTTGTCGTCTGTTTCTTTTTGTCGTTGATACTGTTGTAGTTGTTATTCGGTTTTTTTGGTTTTTGTTTTTTTCTTAGCAATGCGAAAAAGAGCGAGAGAGAGGCGAGCATGTAAATGTAAATAGGGTTGAATTTCAATGTAAATCCTCAATTTTCGGCTGAAATTCACTTATTTGCGGTGAGTGCTAAGAGAGAATCGAGAGCGGTAAGATTATGTTTCATTCATGCAATCAGCTTGGTGCTATAAACGCTTGCTTCTGCCAAAAATCAAACGGAACGCAATTTTTAGAAACCATTTCAAAGCCAACATTTGACCGCCAACTCATTTCCATTCAATGATGGCTCAAACTGCAAATTAATTATATAGCACATTTCTGTTGGAAATGCTTGATTTTCAGTGGAAACATCTAATACATTGAGTGGAAGCGACCATGTTCGCTCGAACAAAACTTACAACCGAAATGAATAGACAGGCGGATAATCGTACACGTAGACCAAGCCGCTTTGGCAAGAAAATGTTTTCGCATGGAATTACACGAACAAAACATAAAATCAGCTTAGATCTTTATTACACAAATATGCTTATTTGTAGGGCTCGCACTTTTGACCATACCCAATTTTGTATGGTGTAATTATTTTGTAGCATTGTCGGTAAGCAAATTTGAAACATTTGCCATTCGAATTTTTCATTTGACTTCAGTTGTGTTTGTTTTCTTTTTATTGTAATTGTTGATGTTATTAAACTTTTGCTGTGAATGTCATATTTTTGAATGGCCATTTACAGAAACAGTATAAAAAGATTGTTTTGCCATTGCTTTTGAAGAAAATATCTATTGTTGTTTGTGATTTCAATTTGTGTGACTATTGCCACTATCATTATCAAAACTGTTTGGTAATTTCATTCTGCATAGTTCGGAGTATGGACGGAGTGAAATTTGGCAGTTAATAGTTATTTGCGACATAAACGAAATAAAACAGCTCATTGTGTACATGTACAGCAGTAAAACCGAACAACGCAAACATTTAATGAATGCTTAATTTGACGGTCTGTGTGCTTGAAAATGAGCTCGCACAACACAAACCCCCACCGACCAAACCGAATCAACGGCAGAATGTTTTGCAAATATTATGCTGAATGGTGTGCGTTTGCTTGAATTCTAATTCTCATTCTCTTGAGCCAACAACGCCAAAATGTTCGACGAATTGGCGCAGTGAGAAAATTAAAACATGATTTTGCAACAATGATTTTCGGTTGGTGTTGCGTTGACACCAATTCTAAAATGGACTTTCACACGACGTAATCTTTTTCTCTCACTTAACCTTGCACGACACCATACAAACGCGCACACAAACACACTAACGCCTTAATATTCATAATTATGTACAGCATAACGAGTATATTCACAGCGGTGCTTAGCGCATTTACCAAAAATGATTAAAGCAAGCGTAACGATTTACAAAAGATTTGCCACGTACGCGTTTCATACATATTGGAAAACTTTCGGAATAATTTGATTCGGTTACGTGATAGTGTAGACAGGGATGATGCCCGACGAAATGATGCGTTTGTAAAATGCAAAGTGAGCACGAGAATGCTTAAACATTTGCACGAAACAAACTCGGCTACTTTGAAATATCACTCATCCAATTAGAAATGAAAATCGTACAATTCATTTATCAAAAGCGTCAAGGAACCAACCAAACAACGAACGGAAAAGAATGTGGCAATAGGAATTAGGTTGCCAATGAGGCTGAGTTAGGCTGAAAGTAGCTGTTAAAAAACGAAGAAGAAGAAGCGGAAAAAATCGACAATGAAAAGTTGAAGGAAGTGGAAGTAACGATGAAAAATTTCCTTTTTTTTGGGGCCACCATCTTACCTAGAGTGTTTGCATCCATATTTTTCTTTATGACACGCATTCTTTTTGTACTCTGAATGGTAGTCAGTGTACGTACATTTTACAACTGGTATTCACATTTCTGCCAGTAGGAAATGGCAAGAAAAATGTATTCACCAAATGTATAAATGTGATTTTGACAAAAATAGGTGAATGATAAAAGCGCGTTCTACACGAATTATCCGCCCAGTCACAATGCTGTGGACTGTTCAATTGGTGGCAAAGCCTATTTTGGCCGATTTGGCTACGGATTTTCCATCGTTCTTACTAAGAATGTTCCGTCTTTTTTTTTCTCTTTTTCATACGCAACCACGTATTCTCTCACGCAACAACGCACAAAAATAAAATTAATAGTATCAAAACGGTTGAAAACGAAAATGAGAAAATAAATTGTTGGGAAGCAGATAAGCGGAAGAAGAAAACCGTAAGCGAAATATTTACGAAAGTATATTCTGAAGCAAAGTTTTTTTTCTTTTCATTTCGTTCGATATGAAATCCACATCTCACTCTCGCTCGTGCAAATACAAACAATATAAGCACACACACGACGCATAAAAAAAGGAGGAAAACATGAACAAACCTATTAATCACGTTTCTCTTTAAAATGCTATATAGCCTCTTAGCGATCATTAAACGATGAGTCAGCATGAGCTTAAAATTTATTATGAGCAAATAAAAAAAAATTAAATAAAAATTATATGCGCGCTTTTGTACTCGTGCTGGTAAACTGCCACATCGTATGGAACAAAGAGCGAAAAGATGTATGTTAGAGGTGTGTGCATGTGGCATGTGAAAAAGAAGCATCTAAAAACAGCCCACGTTCTTCTTCTTTTTTTTTCTCTTGCCCATACAAAGTCATTTTTAATTGTAATTTCACCGTTATTCGGTTGTATCTAATTTCGGTTTATAATGGATAAACACCGAACAGTGTGTTGGCTTTTGAAAAGTCGTCTATTTTTGTTGTTGGTGTTGCCTCTGGGGTGTGTATGATTTTTTTTTTCATTATTTCAAGGGATGCTGTCAAATTGATACTGAGCTTCGAAGATTGATTTATTTGTTAACGGGGTTTTGTGCCCTTAAAATACCGCACGACAAAGAAACAATTAACGATTTAGCAGGCATTTTTGCCACAATATCGGATATTGCTGTACGTCGAATTTAATTTGCAAATTATATGTGCGTTGGATACAAAACGATCATGAGGATAGAATAGACAACACTTACCATTTTGTTATTTATTTCATGAAAATGAATTTCACATACTTTATCCACGACATCTTCACTTTGAAATGTGACAAATCCAAAACCTGCAATGAAAACAAAAAAAGTAAATCGATTAAAATCAGTTTGTTCGAGTGGAAAATATTTTGATTTGATGCATCAATAAAAGTGTTCATTGTAATAATGAAAAAGCACTTTTGTGCTCAAAATGTCAATTGTAATTAAATTGAACAGTTTTAAACGCTGTGCATGACTAATAGACCAATAAGCTGTACAGTGTACTTCTATTTTCATTCGATTTATGGATGATTTAACCGCAAAAGTCAAAATCACCCAAAAATAGTTAGTGTATGTGTATTATCGTTTCGGTAAAACATGTAATCTAGAAATGGGTAAAATGCATTGCCGGCCATGAAGTACGAACGAACACGAAGAACAAGAGATAAGAGAGTGAGAGATGCAGCAGTGCTATTCAAATAACAGCAACAGCAAAAAAGAAAAAAATGGAATGCATCGCGTCAGTTTCAAAATGGCACATTTCGATAATCGACATTCATGAGATGGCGATTGCTTGTCAACCAGATGTGATCATATATTATTTACTTAACGAGTTCAACGTGCATTGTCTATTCAAAATGAGTCTGCACACTAATGGTTTGTAATTGTGATCCGATCGATTTTATTGCATAAATCCTATCGTTCAAACTGCGATGCATTCGGTTAATAGTTAAGCACACACACACATATATATACAAAAATATGATTGGGTGTGTGCAAAAAAACAAACACAGGCGTGAATTTGTTCTACTTCCATGAAAATGCATATAACTATCACGTGGATGCGAACGGTCATTGCACCAAATCCAGCGAAAAAAAGATAAATAAATAGCAAAGCGGTAAATAGAGAAGAATATTCAGAGAACACATCCGCAGGCGATGTGCCAAAACATTAATTGAAATGACTTGTATTCAAAATCAATGCACGTTACATTTTACGTATTACACACCAGACATTTTGCACGTAATAAATGTGAAATGTGTCTTTGGTACGGAAAGCGAACGATAGTTAAAAGTAAGCAACAATAGAATAAAAAATGCTACAAAGCAAAACTATTTTCGTTGGGACGCCTGACGTCAAAATATTGTATGTATTATAAATGATATAGTGAAGAAGAGTCAATATTGTATCGGTATCAAAGTTTATTCATTGCAACTGCATACAAACACACACATGAACAAATACAATTCATTAGTTTGGGAATTTCAAGCTAAAAATCGCATCGTTAAAATGGATTTTTCGTTGTTGGTGGCCTCAACTCAATCCCAAATACGATAAGTTTAACTTACTTCCAATGAATTCATTACAGAGTACATTGTTTTTCGATGCACCTACATGCTTTGTTTCATGTACGACACATTGAAAAGTACTCGGCACAATGTATTATCGATAAGCACATCAAAAAATGACGCCGTAAAGTGAATGTGGTGAAACATTTGAAATTCGACATTTGCAAACGTGTGTGTGTGTGTGTGCATTCGATTGCGATTCAATCGATGCATTTGCTGAATGCAAACACATCGACGTTTTCATAATTCATGCCTTTTAGCTATGTTGTGTATTTATTTTGGATGGGAAATTTCTACACGAACACGGTCAGCAGTAGCTAATATAGGGTATTATTTTTTCTCTCTTTTCTCGTTCCGTCTATGGTGTTTATATCAAGAAAGCAAAAAAAAAATATTGTCATTGTTTAGGGGCCCACCAAACAGAACTATACGTGCACTGTGTGCATAGAGAAATGCAACAAAAACCGTTGCCATTGTTGGATCCACCATTTGCAAAGCATTGCAAAACATTTGCCGACTATTTTTGGTAAATCATATAATAAAAAATTTATAGATAATCCAATAAACCGATGGTCACTATCGATTTGTGTAACAATTTAATGCTTTTTCTCTCTATAACAGTGCATGCACTTCCTATTGGTCATATGCCTTGTGTGCGCAAATATACACAATGTGATGTGTATCGTATGTGTACATGTCGTGCGCATATAAAGCAATACAAATATTTACATGAATATATCCATCCAACCCCCCATACCTCAAGAGATGAGTATGCAAATTTCGTGGTGTTCAAACTATGATAGAATTTTGTGTCGAATATTTTTTTGCTTTTATCTATGTCTCTCTCTCTTGCGCTCTTCCCTTTTCTTGCGACCCGTCCATTGCCTTTCTTTCTACCGTATTGTTATCATTTTAATGGTCAATGTGTGTTTGGTATTGGCTTTTGCCGATTGCGAAATTTGTCTTTTGAAATTGCCATTGTGGTATTTATGGGGTAATGTGTGATTCGAGTGAGAATGAATTCAGTCGATACTCATACCATGGTTGTGTCAACAACAACAACAAAAAAGGTTTTAAAAAAACAATGCCAACACACAGATAGATACAGACATAAATGAAAACGCATTATAAAACACACCGTTCATTATTTTCCGATTTTCCCGGTTTTTTTCACCGAGTCGAGCCCATTATCTAACCACTAATCGCAGTCCAGCCCAGCTGCAAGTGTTCTAGTTCAATCTATAGATAAGGTTTCACTATTAAATTCATCCGTTTGCATTAAATCATGGTTATTTATCTTAATTGAATTCATTAATTTACCTATAGGAAAGTTTTGTATCGGATTCGATGGTTCGACAATGGAATATAGCAATGATCAAATTCATGGCCCAAACCGATTACGGGGTCAGATGTGAATATATGAATATATACGAATATGTATATATTATGAACCGAAAATAATGTAGTGTGTAAGTGTTATTCATTTACTTGTCAATTTGCATTGAAAATAGCGTTGTGCCAATGCAATGAATAAAAACCGTTACAGTAACAGTAACAGCGCGTCACCAACGCGAAAGGCATTGAACTGAGTGTAAGCCAGAGCGAATGTGTGGCTTCGTATCAACATTATTTAATTTAAACGCATTATGGCTTCAAAGTCGTTTATTTTCCTCATAATTACATGAGATAAGTGTCATATGCGCAACTGACTTCTATATTATATCTTTTAACATTTTCCGCGACATTCAAAACTCCGAAGGCAAAATGTTCTGTGATGTGTGAATCAGCGATTAAATACTGATGATAACACTTATTAATAAGATAAATAGACATTTAATGAATATTCACCTGAATGTGATAATGTTATCCATTTTACAAGAAATATAAAATGTATTCCATTATAATGATGATATAAAATGTAGAAACATTGCTGTCACACATTTTTTTATGGCCAAATTCTAGATCAATTTCATATTATGCACATGGTTTTCATGCACACAATGTTCGAAACTTGTCAATTTACATTGTTGTAATATATTCAATCGTGATATTTTATTGCTTGTGTTCACAGCATTGGTTTTGCTTGAAGCGCATATACATAACAACATTTTGCTGACGTTAGAAAATAGTAAACAATGTCAGTTTTATCCTTTGTTTTTTTTTTTTCATATTTGTCGAGAGACGGTGTCTTTTAATTATGAGCTGATTTATCATGCTGTGATCCATTTTGTATTTGCACGAGTAAAATATAGAGATAGAGACGATGAGAAAGGTGGAAGTGAAAAAAGATATTGATAGGAAAATAATTGATGTGAGACGCAGTTTAGTGGAAGGTGCACATCAAGTGTGCAAACTATTGGCGTAATGACATTGCAATAGCGCACGTTTGCACAATTGTGAGTAGAATCAGTTTCGAATTTTGTTGCCCACGCTTTTTTTTAATCATCTTCCCGTTCATGTAATGTAGCACAGGAAATACGCGAGCATCATAGCACATGCACGGGTTGGAGATGGGATTTATTTTACTTGGCGGAAATTTAACGTGAAATAATTATTTTCTTTTCTTTTTCAACTTCTTCATGTGCTATATTTACAACGTTACCGTTTCTCAGCATCATCAATCATTCCAACGTTCACATTCACATTTTCCAAATAAACGGCGTTGAGCACAAATCAACTCATCACCGCGTGTACACACCAGTATATAGCGTATAACCAAAAATGTTAACTATAACTTTTCACACATAGACAAAATTCATTATTCGTAAGCTATATCACACGATTTCATTGAAGACCATCAAATTACAACCTGACGACTGTCAAAACCGGTAAAGACACCGAAAAAAAGGGGGATCGGGTTTTTCCATTTGGCAGACAGTTCTTAAAATGAAAGTTTATCGAACGTATCGAGCAAAAAGGTTGGCTTAATGGAAGTAAGAGGTAAGATGTACCACACAGACACACAAAACAGGTCATACGCAGTGCTTGCAGTAAAAATCATGTCTAATTGCGAATGAAATTTAACTGTGTGCTCTTATTGTGTCGATTATAATTAATGACATGATGTCAGCATCTATTCACATTACAGTTTCATCGTTAATTTTTACCCATTGACAGATGCATTTTCACTTTTACGCTCTTTTTCCAGCCATCGTCGTCGTTGCTTCGAATTTATTTGGAAATAGCATCAACATCTCGTGCAAACATTTAATCGATTAGTGTTACCTCACATGGATGTGATCTTATTTAAAGTTTTACGGGTTTATTTTGCCGTTGCGCATTAGGTGAGATAGAGAAAATGAGCGAACGTACATCAGAACTTCTGATAATTCTTACGGTGACTAAAGACTGTTATTGGCAATATTGATGTGATAATGACGTTTGAGAGAAAAGTTATGTATCGCAAATGCAGACGTATTTAGCAGTACATTGTCCCCAACTAATGGTTTGCTCTTTCGCGCGTGCACATATCATCATCAACCATCAACCATCACCATCAACAAAAACAACAACACCATGAACACCAACAGACTTCATTAAATGGTTTTTACATTAAATTGTTGTCATATCTTTGTTGAAGAGGATGGACTAATGAAATAGCAACGGTATTTTGGATATACGGTATATTGGGGGTCGTTGCGTGCTAGCGAGTGGAGTTCTCTCTGATTATTTTCTATTCTCGCATTAAGTAACCGTTCGAATGAAATAAACTATGCTAACGTTAAAAAGAGATTAATAGTTGGATACATTCTTTTAACATCCCTTCAACCGCTTGACGTTCACTCGATCATATGAAATCTTTGACTTTTACTTTTAAAACAGAAGTAAGCAAATTAGTAGAAGTCAGTATCTTTTAAGGGACAGCTATTCGGAATTAATCACACTTCAATCATTAAATCACTTTTAGCTGACATTGTTTATCTATGTTTAGTATTACAAGCACAATTTTTAGAAATACAAAGCATTCGCCAAACCCTACCCTGGTATAATTTATTATTTACTCGAAAATCCATGTTGCATGTTTGAGTAAACATTTTTCTACCTACGAATTTCAAAATATATTTTTCTCAAATTGATGCTGACACTCATTTATTTAAAAAAAAAACATCAGTCCGATTGATCCAAACCAATTTCGAATCTCAGCATTTTCGCTTTATAATTTCGACTGTTTTTTGCGTCTATAAATATGTCATGATTATTTGCATTTCATACCAGCAGTAATATGTATATTTTACAATTTCATCTTAGCGCAATTCACGCAAAATATTTCCTGATTGTTTGCGTTATGTTTCATATTGTCATTTTGAACTAAACATTTTCGTTACAAAGCTCCTACGCTGAGATGCGGCAAATGGTAATCGGAAATATGTTACACTCCAATAAAAAAAAACAACAGAAAACTCGTGCTCTTATACATTCAAACAAACATTAACACCAGCTGTGCTCAATGATAGTTTGATACTCTGACGAGTGACAGGCATACCTAATAAAATCGGCGTTTGTTAGTTTTCTATGGGCAAAGTCGGTTGATATGCTTACACAAAATTCGACAAAGACGATGAACAAAGCGAAATGTTTTTTCAATCAAATTGAACATTCGTATCGACAAGTGGTAAAATACTTTTTATTTTATTTTTCCCTCTCTTGCTCTTTCCATCGTTTCCATCCAGAAAGAACCGATGCCATTTTTGAATGTTCTTCGTATATACATGTGTGCGGGTGTGTGAGTGTATTTCACATTGCCATTTCTCATCATTTATTCGACAGTAATTTAAAAACTTATGGTTTTGATCTCTCGGAAAATGTTCGTCCGTACAATCATGTATATACTTTTTTGCGAACTTTTATGTCGACACAAAAACGCAAAAGGGAACAGCATTTCATGCAGCTTAGGTTATTGTTGTTTGTTATTATTATTACCTTTTTTCCTCATTTATTTGTTCACATTACATGAACAAACATTTTGAAAATATATAAACTATTTAAACAGAATGTGCCATATACCGTGAACGGCTTTGAATTTCATCAAAAAAATGGCATTTTCAAGATACAATACTTTTTAAATATTTTGTATACATATTTTGTATATAGATTGCTGAGATTTCATTGCTTTTTTTAATATTTGAAATGTTTGTGAAAAATTCAATTAGAAATTTCCCGGAATTTTTTTATATTTTCTACACACGCACTTTTTGGTCACATTTTTTCTTCACTTTGTTTATTTTTGCCGCCATAAAAAACGCAATCACATATATGAAATCTTTTTTATTATTCAAAGTTTGAATCTCAAACACAAATTGTTTGTGAAAAATCCGCGAACATTAACCATGAAGTTTTTGGGAATCATTTTCAAGGAAACACATTTAAAATGAATTTTTAAACAATTTTTCTTTGACTCCTTTCTTTTGAAAAATTTCTCCAAGTGCCTTTGATTCAATAATAGAATTTGAAGATGTTATATATTCCACGAGTATTATTTTCTGATTGGTTTCTCTTTTGCTCGGATGGTTGGATCATATCATGTATTTTTAAAGTTATTAATTATAAATTAAAATTCAAAACTTGGCATATATAAAATGAAGGAACTTCAATTGAAATTGGAAGCAACTATGCAGGGGAGGCAAAATGCTGTAGATGGAATAAAGTGGTAAACCCCCAAAGATACAAATTGAAATATAATAATAGCTTTTTTGAACTGATTTTTTTCTTTCTTCAAATGTTGATTTCAGCATCTTAAGCTCACCATATAACGTGATATTGTGTTTTTGTTTTGGGTCGTTTTATAAAGCATTCTTTGTTATATTTGCAATACAGATTTTATTCGATTGTTGTCAATATGACTGTGATATTACTAGTTCACTAGTCGAAAAAGATAAAAATGAATGTGAATTTTGCTTGAATCGACTGAATATGGTGAATATAAACAAAAGCTGTCATCGACAAATTTATGACATTGTATCCGCACTCAAATAAAATTACGTATTGCCGAATGGCAGAAAGAAAAAAAGCGCAACGAGATAGGGAGAACAAAAGGACTTATAAAAACATCATAAAACTGATATCGACAAATTAACATCAAATATTGAAGCCGAAAGGAATGAATCCAAACGAAAACGTTCGCATAAATCTAGTTTTTTCTACTTTTGCCATCAAAAGCGATTTCGATGTGGCATGTGCAACGAAACGAACGAAGTTTATGTGTTTGAAAATTGAATAGTCTATGGTTTGGAAAAATAGAGAGAATATACAGAAAATTTAATGAAAATCCCATTTAGCTTTATCACAATCTGATATCACGTAGAAAATCAGACATGCAAATCATAAATTTGCATTGTACTTTCTTTTTTCATTCTCCCCCAATGTCTCACGATACACATGCATCGTGTAAAAGAATTGTAAAGCCACGTTATTTTGTTTGTGAGTAAAGCGATTAAACTTCCTTGATGATGAATCGGAGCAAAAATTTAATTTCAATTTCATCATCAATTCTCCCATTTCTCTCTCTCTCTCTCCGATGGCATTTCGTGTTAAGAAAATGTCTGCAGCGTTTTTATTCTATATGTGCCATTGTTGGTGTTGTGTCTTGTTTTTGTTTCTGTGTTCGGTGTTAATTTGAAAACTTAATTTACATGCTAGCATAGTACTGGCAATGCAATAAAAAGTACTTAATTTAAATTACGAAGCTTTCAGCTTAAATGCGTTTCAACTTTGCATGATGCTTTACTCGAAAACCATTACCGAACGTATACGATACGAGAAAGGGTATGCGTACGTGTTCGGTTGTTTTTTTTTTCTTTTATAATCTACACCAAATTCAACATTGTCAATCAATCCAACGAAACGAAATGAACAGGTTGAGTTTTCGGGGTTTCAAAATGTGTAAGATTGTTGAAATAGTAATGAAGCCATGCTTTCAAATATGCTCGATATCATTTGGTGATATTGTTAATTGATCGTAGACATTTGACATGATGATGGTGTGCAATGTGAAATTTATCGTAAAAGTAGATATGTGTGTTAAACCATGGTGAAAAAGATAGTATGTGTGTGTGTGTGGACCAGCGATAAAATGTCTATAAAGTGGATTAGATATTAAATGAGGCTTTCGATCGCAATTTTGGGTATCAGCAGCATTGAAAATGATACCTTTTATAGCATCGTCCAAAGAGCATTAGACACACAGCGATTCAATTCGATTACGTATACCGTTCGTTCTACATTATCAAATGCTTAATTACGTATGGCATAACACTCAAAATATCTCTATCTATCGCCAAAAATTCGAGCTAAAATATCGCATTAAAGACACCAAAACATAAAGAGACAATGTTGCAGGGTGAGCTTGATATAGAGAGAAAGACTTATACACATAAGCAAATGACTGCAAACGATGTGATTTTGGCAAGCAGATAAGAAGACATACCATTTGTATGTTCGGATGAATCAGGTATTCGGCATTTTAAAAGTGACGCATTTTCAATGAACAAACCTGATGATGTTTGTATGTTGTAAGAGAAAACGCATTAGGGATGAACAAGATAAAAATGATGACAATAGAACACACAGTTTTGTCAATCGATCGGTGCCATTATTCACATATTTCATAACAACTTGAATCGAATCGGTAAAATGTAAAGTACTACCAAGAACACTCGACGAGAACAATGTTGTAAAGCCATAGCCCATACCGCGTTTTATAGAAGATGATTGTCATGTCATCAATTTTGTACAAAATCATTCGATGCTTCTATAAATTTCTTCGTCTTTTTTTTCGCTTTTATCTATCTGTCTTCCTTCGAATTTCAAGTAGATACCACAATCAGCAATTTTGATATGTTCATATAGCTATAATATAACATCACCGAAATCTCTTAAATCAAAGGCATTGAAATTTCGTTTTACATCGACACAAAATCATTGTGTATGGCATAGGTACGACTTCGATATAGAGCTATATGACCTTTAGTTCGCGAAAAATAAGGTTACTGCAAACTATGTAATCAAATCAGCAATCATCACCATTTCGATTTTATGTCGTGGAATAAACGTTACATATGCATATGTACAAAATAACATTCTTTCGAGTATAAAAAAAGGTATAAAAGTTAAAACTACTGAAAAAATGTGAACAACTACAGAAAATGGGCGGAGAACAACTGCACGTTAAAATAGTCCCTGAGCTGGAGGTATTATAGCCGATAGCAAAGCCCAAAAACAACAATAGTCCCAAACATCTATAGCAACTAATTACAAAATCTCTTTATCTCTTCTGTCTATGCAATATCCGTATAGGTACGTTGTGATACCACACATATTTATTGACGACTGTTGTGCAGCACACCGAAATCGGACTAATTCAAACTCATAAGTATAAATTCGATGTACATGTGTTTCATTCTAACCATTATAACGGATTAGGTATAGCTCTGATATGTAAAATGTGAATGTTTATATGCTGAACATTTGCATTTCATGTGAAATTAGCACAAACTACTTTACATGCCGAAAATCTATTCTAATCATGTAGAGGAACACCAAAAAAACTACACAATTTACACCAATTATGTTCATGTTCACATAGTTTGAGAAAGAATATTTTGTATTTAATTTTGTGTACTTGTGCGTAACATCGAATTATCTGTCAGCGAAATATCCAACGGATAACCGAAAAAAAAAAAATTTGAAATTTCCGTTCTTCATTATTCAACTGATAGTCTCTTTTGAAAAATATGCCTCAGAAATGTCAAAAATGGCAAATTTAATTCGTTGTTGTTTGATTTTATATTAAATCTACCAAAATTGAATTAAAAATACCACATTTTTTCTCTCTGTGTGATGTTATAGTTTTTTAAAGAGTCTCAACTATCCAAATCATTCAAAATGTTAAATGTATTTTTTAATTATTCATAAATATTTTGTCCATTTGCTAATAGAGAATACAAGCACACAAATAAGATGGTTGTTGATGGCATCATGGATTTCGTTGGAATGTTTAAATGTTCATTTCATGTTGTTGTTTTTTTTTTTCGATTTCGTACATACAAATTTAAATAAATGTTTATCAAATATACCAGAAGTTAACCGCACTGAATCGATAAATTATTTTATTATCGAAGAGGCCAATACACAAGTTTGACCAGAGGGAAGTTCGGATTCTTTTTCTACATACATATATCACATTTTGTATCATGACAAGTAAAACAATTCAACCTAATGTTCGAACGACTCGACAAATGATACCATACCGATTTGTGTACATTGACAAAAACCAAATCCACAATTTTATTTCATTTCACGTTTGACTTGAATAAAATCGACATGATCGTAGACATAAGTACATTGTCATTGTCCGCACACAAAATATTATAGTTGGTTAGTTTGTGCACATGAGTTCAGAAGCGTATACATCAAGTAGAAACAAGTTAAATTGCCATTTATAATTTATCTTCATTAAGCTATGCATTATAAAATACAACTGCATAAAATGCGCCAAAGAACAATAACGATGCAAAAGAGAAAACAAATATTAAATTTCCATAACACAGACCACCGGGTCAAACAAAGAATAAGAGAACGAACAAAGAAGCATACACACGGTTGAATTGCATTTTGTATGTGCTTTGAAATAATATTAAAACAAGTCTGATTACCACTTTGATGGAGTTATGAAATGCCAAAATTCATTTCACATCCAATTTTGAGATATCGATCAATATTAAACATTTGAGCCACAATTCATGCGGATCTTTAGTGGTAATGTGGTAGACCCGAATTCTTATTATAGAAAAGGTACATTTTTGACAATAGATTTTTATATGGATGTATTCTAGCAGTGAGGAATTTCGTCCATTCAAAATACATAGCCAATACTTTTCTTATGAACGGATTAACGGAATATTTTCGTAAACGAAATATTTGTATTCAATAATTGACACAAAGACTGTCTTATATCTTCATTGACTAGAAATACTTGCAGAATGTTTGAATCAAATTTTTCTCGCATGTACTGGCATTAATAATGTTTCGCAGGCGACGTCATTGAAACTCTAATATTTTCATTTGAACCGAATGAAACAATTCAATCAAATATTATGGGTATTAATATGGATATTTAAAGAATTGTGATTATTCCGTGTGGTAAAATCACGCGGAAATTCACGAGAATGAGAAATTCAATCAATTTGAAGCGAAAAGTTTTGCGATCATATCAAATTTCGTGTGGCAACTGTCGAACTGCTGTTGTTTCACCTGGTGCTTATGTTTATGTTGATAGAATGTTGTGTGCATTGTTCAAAATCATTTTGATAATGGTCACACAGATACGTATGAATACTGTTTCGTGAACTCGTTAATATGTTATATTATATCAAACTTTGATAATAATCAAAGACATAAATGATTCAGTGGATGATTCACTTGAAAGCTACAACAAACCATGGTTGGCCATTTATTTGTGTATTCATACAGCTACCGCTGTGCGCACTAAAACCACCACTTGAACAAAATGTGAAATAATTGTTTATCAAATGCGGCCCGGAGTTTGCTTGCAACATATTCATTTCCCCAAAGACAAAAGTTGTGTGTACGCGATCCGGCGTCAGCGTTTTCCATTCGCATGAAACATCGTTTATTCGTTCGACCGCGTTCCTTTCAAACTTTAACGCAAAACGAAACAGTTTCCAAATGATGTTGTACCAATTAGATTTTTTTACGAGCAAAACGGTGAACAGATCTCACTTCGTCTTCAATATTGTTGGTCATGCGGTTGCTAATATGCCAACTTTTGCATCGGATGTATGTAAAATACTTATGAAAACTGAATTCAATAGTTGATTGAATGAGATTGAATTGATTTTAAAAAGCAGGAAGAAGGAAGAAATTGAAAATGAGACCGTTTCCATTCAACTGCAAGCGATATATATCGATTATTTTGGTTTTGGAAAATTGAAAATTCGTCAAAGCACATTGTGTGGATTTTGACAATTGAAAATTATAGAATAGTTTTTGATGCAGAGAATCATCATTTTGCGACTGAAATTGTGAAGTGAAGAATTTGAAATGTGAAATGTTGATTTTTGGAACATTTCTGCAGGTATAACGAAGTATTTTAAATGAATGCAAGCATATAGCGCCTAATTCTCATCTTCGAGTATATTTTGGTTGGGGTTTTATTCGTACCGGTTTGTGAATGAAAATGATTTCGTCAATTTTATGCAAATAATAAATATTCGGTTCATTCTACCAGCAACCGCGTGCATACCAAATCCACTCGTTACACGAATCCATCGAAAACTGAGCAAATGTTATTGAATCGACAGCAAAATTTAAATCATTTTATTGATATTGTTTATTCAAACGGAAACATTATTGTTCTGTGTGTTGGTTCATTACAATGTGTGCATTTTATATCTCCCGTTAAGCTGTCAGGAGGTTTCTTTTTTTTAAATTCTTCATTTTATTTTTCGCCAATTGGATACATTCGCTACTGTAGTTAAACAGCATTTGCTGTTCGAACGTTGTTGCTGTAAATTCATACGTCTCAACCGATTTGTTCTTCGATTTTGTTGCGCATCTCTCTCTCTCTCTCTCTCTCTCTCGTGAGCCATGTATTTCCGGGTACAACGTTATTATATTGATTGCTTTAACGCTGATAGAGCGTGTAACATGGAAATGACGACGAACCATAATAATAACAACAATGGTGTGGAAGATTTTGTGAAATGTTTTACCTAATTGCAATTTGTCAAACTTTTAGCCAATCAAAACTTATTATAATGCAACTTATTTACGTGGCACTATTGTTATTTTCGTCACACACAAGAAAATTTTTGCGGAAAATATCAAGTGAAATGCATTAAAACAAATGATGATTTGAACGATGTTAGCTGTTCGCATGACGTTTTCAATGCAATCTGCATAAAAAACGTTGAGTCAACCAATGACTAATTTTGATGATATAGATTTAACGAGCTGCATTAAATTTATACTGTAAATTTTCGTGTGTGTACGCTGTGTAACGAATGGCGAGTAAATTCACTATACAATTTTTTTTTGTTGGCATTTTCTTTTTCCTTGTTTCGCTCACTTTATTGCTGTGTGCCGTTTTTGCAACACTATGTGATGGAGATGCTCATGTTCACCCACATTTGGATCCACTTGGAGCGACATTAATTTTCAGTGAATGTATATAGGCGAACAATGGTTAGTGATTCCTCTTCTCATTCTTTCTATTCCATTCGCATGTCGTTCGCTCTAAGTTATGTAATAAGTTAGCTGGTTTGTGTGTGGGTGTGTGGTTTGTCATGTAACACAAGCATTTATTCAAAATTATTCGCATGTCGGCTGCTGTCACACTTGAAATGTAATGATAGAAATTTCGGAAACGGTATATTCATGGAAAACTTTACTACAAACTTGATTATTTTCGTTGACAATATTTCGGTGAGGTGCTCAGGTGTTTTTCAAGGAAATTCGTGTTTGAAATATATGCATATTATAGTGTGATTATGTATGCTGCACAGTTTTGGCTCAGATTGTAAATCAAGTTGGTTTTCATAAGATGAATCGAATGATGCGCCACGGGAAATTCACTATATCGATTATATCCATACACTTTGTTTATTTGGCTTATATCACAGTGCACATGCATTGTACAAATATGTGGATGTGTTGATAATTAATTAAAAACTCCACTAGTTAATTTTACTTTAAAATAAATAATGTTTAATGAATCGTTTAAAAGGTTACAATTGCGTAGTTCTGTCTAATGCGTGCGAGTGCGGTCGATGCGATACGATGTTCACTGGACGACGGTCAATCGATGAGAGAGATGTTCATTTTTCGTTCCGTCGCTCGCTACCAAAAAACTACTATAATTGTGACAGAAATTTGACAAAGTGTTTCATTCGTTTTTATGCATCTGGCAATATTTAGTACCAAAATTTAATAGCAGTGAGGCTGCCACATACTCCCCCACCAGTGATCGGCTAGGATCACGATTTAAAAGTCACAAAACGATCTGGTTTCTTTATAATGCGTCCGGATCGTGTTCTAACTTCTGTGGGTTCATTGTTATTTGAAATAGTTACATTGTTGCATGATTTGTTTGATAAATTATTCTTATCTAAATTTGAATTATT